>NC_043765.1:9394334-9694834 GCF_902148845.1 Salarias fasciatus | reverse complement strand
TAAATAACGGCCGTATTTTATTTCCCGACTTTCGTTTGATAAACACATAATAAGCAATCAGATAAATGCTCGTTTTCCGTTTTTTGATTTTCGATTTCCAAACGAAAAACGGGAGACGGCTCGTTTTCCGTTTTTTGTTTACCTTAATCCAAACGGAAATCGGAAATCGAATGGTTTTCCGTTTTTCGTTTACCCATATCAATCCGGAAAACGAATGGCCGTAAGGTACACGGACCAGTGAGGTCTCCTGTAACGACAGCTTCTCTCCCTGCTGGAAGAATAAACCTCTCTCAGCATCTCACCCTCGTCCGTCTCCTCTTTTCCTCTTTACCTCCACAACTTCTACTTTCCTTTCCAAAGCCAGGCGGAGCTGCAGCATCAGGATGGAAGAGCCGCGGGTCGCCGACCCCTGGTCATGAACAAATAGCAGTTTAGATCTGAAAGGAGAATTGGAGTGTTTATTCTATACTCTGCATTAATGCACCGTCTCAGAATGGATGGAAACTGTTGGTTTTGTGACATTTAGCAATCCACAGCAGCCATTGTGAACGTCATGGCCGCTCCTCTGCCACTATGGAGCGGGTTTGCTTTGCTGTTTTCCTCTTCCCCTCTGTCTGCAGGTGAGCAGGCTGTGGTGTGGGCGGTTCAATCAGCTCATTGGAGTCGCCTGTTCGGAGAGTGGCCTTATCTGTTCCACCTGCTCCTCTGTCGATTTAAGCTGGCTGCAGTCCACTCTCCGATGCCGGACCGTTGAACTTCCTCAGTCAGTTTGTATAAGAGTGTCTTCATGTTAAGCCTTCTGTTCATGCTGCAGGTGACCTCGTTTCTCCTCTGCTCCAGCCTGGACCTCCTCTGTCTATCCCTCGCCTGCCGCCCTGCTCGTCTGGCTGCTCTGGAGCTTGGTTTCCCCGGACTCGTCTCCCGGACTGTCTCCCCACCTGGCTGCTCGAGTCTCTGACCCGGTCCTCGGACCCAGATCTCTGACTTGTTTAACTCACTGTCTGTTCAATAAACCTGATAAACCCCAACAACCTGTGTCTGGTACCCATGTGCACCTGAGCCTCCGTATCACGCACCGTGACAGTGAAGGTAACACATCAAACGGCTATACTGGACCACTGGCATTCACAGATTGGATTTGAACGATGTCTGTTAATACAAAAATTACAGACGAATCAACATGTAAAAATTCACAGCATCCACTGTCAAATAGCACTTCCAAATCATGAGTCTCAAATTGGACATAAACTGTCTGTTAATGCTAAATTACACACTACTGAATTTGTAACAATGCACAGCATTGTAAAGGTAGCGCAAACTTTACAAGACTCGTCTCCGACTGGAGGGAAACCAAGTTAATAAGAGCTTCAAATGAACTATCCTGTAGCAATCCACAAAATTTATCTTCAAGGACTGAAAACGTTAGAACACTGGTCTGAAAATGGTACTACTGCATGGAAAAAAGTAAAAAAAAATTGCCAACAAATAGGTGTGCAGCAATTCATTTATTAATACATTACTGAATCTGTAAAGGCAAGAAGAAATACAGACAATGTAAATCATGAATAGCAAATCCACAACCGTCATTGACCAGGTCATGTTCAGGACCGTCTGGAGGCATCTGGATCAAACAGGAACAGGATTTATCAACCTGTCATTGTAGATGAGTTTAGTATCTGCTCCTGTTCAGAGTGCTGTGCCTGGAGGACCTGACTGGAAGCTCTCGCCTCTTCACACCCAGACTTTCTTCCAGGAACACCTGGTCAGTTCCTGGCAGCTGGATGCAGCTGGTGGTCCTGAGGACCAGAAGACCTGCCATGACCCTCCTGTCTGAGTCCAGCCCCAGTCAGCAGGACTGCAGCTGTCTGTCCTGTAGACTGTTCTCTGAGGGGACGGTAGACTGTTCTCTGAGGGGATGGGAGACTGTTCTCTGAGGGGATGGTGGACTGTTCTCTGAGGGGATGGTGGACTGTTCTCTGAGGGGATGGGAGACTGTTCTCTGAGGGGATGGGAGACTGTTCTCTGAGGGGATGGTGGACTGTTCTCTGAGGGGATGGTGGACTGTTCTCTGAGGGGAGGGCAGACTGTTCTCTGAGGGGATGGTAGACTGTTCTCTGAGGGGGATGGTGGACTGTTCTCTGAGGGGATGGTAGACTGTTCTCTGAGGGGATGGTAGACTGTTCTCTGAGGGGGAAGGTAGACTGTTCTCTGAGGGGATGGCAGACTGTTCTCTGAGGGGATGGTGGACTGTTCTCTGAGGGGATGGTGGACTGTTCTCTGAGGGGATGGCAGACTGTTCTCTGAGGGGATGGTAGACTGTTCTCTGAGGGGGATGGTGGACTGTTCTCTGAGGGGATGGTAGACTGTTCTCTGAGGGGGAAGGTAGACTGTTCTCTGAGGGGATGGCAGACTGTTCTCTGAGGGGATGGTAGACTGTTCTCTGAGGAGATGGGAGACTGTTCTCTGAGGGGATGGGAGACTGTTCTCTGAGGGGATGGCAGACTGCTCTCTGAGGGGATGGAAGACTGTTCTCTGGGGGGATGGTGGACTGTTCTCTGAGGGGATGGTAGACTGTTCTCTGAGGGGGATGGTGGACTGTTCTCTGAGGGGATGGTAGACTGTTCTCTGAGGGGATGGTAGACTGTTCTCTGAGGGGGAAGGTTGACTGTTCTCTGAGGGGATGGCAGACTGTTCTCTGAGGGGATGGTAGACTGTTCTCTGAGGAGATGGGAGACTGTTCTCTGAGGGGATGGGAGACTGTTCTCTGAGGGGATGGCAGACTGCTCTCTGAGGGGATGGAAGACTGTTCTCTGGGGGGATGGTGGACTGTTCTCTGAGGGGATGGTAGACTGTTCTCTGAGGGGGAAGGTAGACTGTTCTCTGAGGGGATGGCAGACTGTTCTCTGAGGGGATGGCAGACTGTTCTCTGAGGGGATGGTAGACTGTTCTCTGAGGAGATGGGAGACTGTTCTCTGAGGGGATGGGAGACTGTTCTCTGAGGAGATGGGAGACTATTCTCTGAGGGGATGGTAGACTGTTCTCTGAGGGGGAAGGTAGACTGTTCTCTGAGGGGATGGCAGACTGTTCTCTGAGGGGATGGCAGACTGTTCTCTGAGGGGATGGTAGACTGTTCTCTGAGGGGATGGTAGACTGTTCTCTAAGGAGATGGGAGACTGTTCTCTGAGGAGATGGGAGACTATTCTCTGAGGGGATGGTAGACTGTTCTCTGAGGGGATGGGAGACTGTTCTCTAAGGAGATGGTAGACTGTTCTCTGAGGAGATGGGAGACTATTCTCTGAGGGGATGGTAGACTGTTCTCTGAGGGGATGGGAGACTGTTCTCTGAGGGGATGGGAGACTGTTCTCTGAGGGGATGGTAGACTGTTCTCTGAGGGGATGGTAGACTGTTCTCTGGGGAGATGTAGACGGTTCTCTGAAGGCTGTCGGTCTTGGTGGAACGGTGTTGTTTGACCTTTGTTTGGAGGCAAAGCGGTGATCGTCTCTCCAGCTGTTGCAGATGAAGATCATTTACTGACGTTGGACACTGACTTAAATTCTTGAATATTTGAGAAATGTGATCATAGGAACACCAACTCTGTCAGGCTGTCTTCTTCTTTTTTCCTCAAAAGGCAGATACAAAGTCCTCCCTACTGAATGCATGGAAAAATGCTATTCCACTGGCTTTCTGAGGGCCCACAGCCAAAGCTGCCTCATGGACTGGAATCCATTTTACATTGACTCCTGGTCCAAAGGCGACCCACATATTCACAAAACCAAGGACTTGTAAGGTTGGCAGTACAGATGGTCGTGTTAGAGTTACCCTAAACATCATTAATACAGTGAAACAAGCCAAAATATCACAAGTATTGTTATCAGTCTAGCAAAATCCAGTTCAACAGACTTGAAAATAGATGACAAGATCTTGAAAAATGGCAGCCATCTTGGATTTTCAAATGGGCCAGTGGGACAGATTTGATCAGTGTATCATCCCGGGTTGAAAAGATGGTGGGTAGGAGAGGGTAATCCAGGGGATTGTTCTTTATGTTTTGTGATGTTTTGAAAATGAAAATGAATAAATAAAGTATTCAAAAAAAAAGAGAAGAAAGAAAAGATGGTCTCTCAAACTGATGGTTCACAATCTTTATTAACAGCTGTGCATGTGAACACACCGTAAGAGCTACAAAAACAAAGCACAATTCAACCTTAATTCTCCTTAATCTTATTAAATCTCATAAATTACTTTGTCCTTAAATCACCTTTGAGCCTTAAAGGTGTAATACAACATTTTGATTTCCGGGTGGATCACCTAAATAATTGGTGGGTCTGTTTGTCAATCATTCTGACGAGCTGCTTTCATAAGGCGGTTCTCCATGCTTGCGCCCAATCAGCTTCTCCCTTTTGCGCATTCAGAGTGTTTCTGTAGCCGTGAGCTTCTGAGCTAGTACTTACCGATGGCGAGTCTGACATAATGAAACTGTAACTGTTTCGGAAAAAAAAAGCTTTATTTATGAGCGAGGCGGATCGCAGAAACTGTACAGAGTCGTGCACGCCGGAGAAGAGGAGATCACACTCGTACACTTCCGCGTTTCCTGAGGAGAAGCAGGAGAGCCGGGCGGATGGTCTGGCGCATGCGCGTTGTTCAAAAAGTGAGTAACAGACGTGGGGCTTCGTCTTTTCGAGAAAATGTTGTATTCCCCCTTTAACAATCTTTATTCGAAGACTATTACCAAATATATTCCTTAAATATTTAAACATTGTTGCCTTTTCTGAACCATGAAATAAAATATACAAGTTACAACTGTATTTAACCTCACCTCACTGAACATATAAAACTTTGCATTGCTGAACACAGCTTACACTGACGTACATGGACACCGTCTGGTACATGAAACCATCATAACCATCACACTTAGCAGTTCATTCAAACTCTATAAAGTATAACAAATTAGATTTACATTACAAAACATTACCACCAACCTTGTTCCCTCATCGACCAGGTGCTAAAGAACAGTCTTGTTTTATACTTTATGCAGCCTTTATCTTCCTTTTTAACTGTGGAGCACACTGTTCTGCACATTAGAGCTCCTGCCGCTGCTGCTGTATACTTTGCTGCAGTTTTCACACCCCTGCCTTCTGGACCCTTGAAAATAAAAGTGCACACTATATTATTGCTAGAAGTACAGAAGAACCTTGTAAACAATTTCACAATAAAATAAACCTTAACAAGGTGATTTACAAACAGTAACGTCTTTAGAACCATCATGGTAAATGTGCTTGTATAATAATTTGCACGATTTGCCACAAATATTGGTCTTATCCGTTCTACTGTGAAGCCAGTGATTCATTTCAGGACGAGGTTTCACATTTTTGAAACAAGGTGTTTTTCATGGAAACTTGCCTCAATCATCTTTCTGTCAATCAATCCAATGTATTGATTGATTTTCACCTTTCTAAATCAAGTGAAGCCAAATTCTAAACACAAGTTTGACAGTTTGACTGAATCAAATGAAAGACTGAAGCCCAAAGAGGATTTTCACTGAGTTGTCAGTGTGAGAACTGCTGCAGGAGCCTCCTCCTCCAAAACTTCTGCATCCAACTCAACTCAACTCAACTTTATTTCTATAGCACTTTAAAAACAACTGCAGCTGCCACAAAGTGCTTTACAAAGTCACAAGATATCAAAGTGCAAGTGCAAGAATAAAAAACAGTAAGGACAAAGGAAACAAAACAAACAACAACAACAAAAAGAGGCATTTAAAGAAACATTAAAACACCAAGGCAGAGTCTCAGGCTGAGTTAAAAGCCAGTGAAGAAGATCTTTCTTAAAAACGGACAGTGAGGGGGCCTGTCTGATGGCAGTGGCAGCTCATTCCACAGCTTGGGGGCCACAACAGAAAAAGCTCCGTCCCCTCTGAGCTTACGCTTGGACCTCGGCACCTCCAGGAGCAGCTGATCAGCTGATCTGAGGCACCGAGCAGGAGTGTAGAGGTGAAGCAGCTCAGAGAGGTAAGGCGGGGCGAGACCATTCAGGGACATAAAAACAAATAAAAGAACCTTAAAATGGACACTAAAGGTCACAGGTAGCCAGTGGAGGGAGGCAAGATGGGAGCTGTAGGAGCCAATTCATCATTTCTTTTGTTGACCACCAGGGGGAGCAGTATGGGGAAGTACAAACAGAGCACACAGGTGATGAGGGGCAGGTGTGCAGAGAGGGACAGCGTACTGTCTTTCTTCCTGTCTGAGCAGCGTGAGGGATCGTGGTTGTGGCTTTTGGAAGTGGATCATGCGGGAGCTTTCTGGCTCCTATTTTCACCTGGATTTGTGAATGTGCCAAGAAAATAAATGGATCGTCGCATCGAAACGGAGAAAGTGTGATATTTGATTTGATTGATTCGCTGTGTGGGCACGCGTTCAAGACAATTCTCCCTCTCCACCCTCAGGAACCCAGAGTGTACAGGCCCTGTAGGGAATGGGCTGTACAGGAGTGATGTGCTCCCTCTAACGTCCTCCAGTTAGTAACCACACTGCAGCATTTTGGACCAACTGGAGACGAGCGAGGGACGATTGGCTGAGTCCAACATAAAGTGCATTACAGTAATCCAGACGAGATGTAATAAAGGCATGGACTACTGTCTCAAAGTGCTGATGTGCAAGAATACATTTCACTCTGGCCACTTCCTGAGGTGGAAGAAGCTGGACCGAACCAACCAAGTCAGCAGGCGAAGGTTCACAGGAGTCACTGGGACCAAACTCAAAGAGCCACAAGCTGCAGCAAGATTCCACCAAAGCAAAGTCAATCCACAGGGAGGAAGGAGCCCCGTCCTGGAGAGCAGCTCAGAGTGGAGCAATCAGCAACTTCTCCATCATTTCTTTTGGCTCTTGCTCCATCAGACTCAATGACTGGAGCCTCTCTGGACTCTTCCTTCATGAAGAGGTTTTTAACATGCTCTGCATGGCTTCTTCTCCTGATGAAGAGGAAGTTTCAGATTCTAGAAAACAAAGAGCAAAACTTGTTGGAAACACATGAAACATGTTCCAAAGCAAGAAGTCAGCTTGAAGGCAGAAACAACAGAAAGGAACATCAAACAACACTGAAACATCCTGATGAACGGAAATAGGAAAGTACTCACTGTTAGTGGCTCTGAACCCTGAAAAACAGCAGGAGAAAGAGGGAGGAGGTTACCATGACGACCACTCTTTTCCACTCCAAACCCTCCTTCAGGTTCAACACACACACATCAATGATCCTGATGAGGAAAGGAGAGTTTCTACTTTACCTTGAGGTGGTTTCTTCTTGTAGACGACGAGTCCAATGATGCAGCCTGTCAGGAGGAGCAGAGCAGCAACAACTCCTCCAGCAGCAGCTCCAGTGGGAAACCCTGCAGAGAAACAGCTGGTCAGTGAGGAGTGTCTCTGTTTCCATCATCTAGATTCCAGATGGATTGTCAGAGGTCGTCTCCCCTGATCAATAATCCTCTCCTGCCTCATAGAAACAGCAGAAGCAGTGGATTGTGTTATCAGAGCAGATTCTTCCTTCTTCAGATGAGCTCCTCAGACACAGAGTCACGGAATGATGTGAGCAGAAAACAGGAATTCAGAGAATCAAAACCAAAACAAGCAGAAAAACTGGACGGTGGTGAGAAAAACTTTTCAAGAGAAACTCAGAAAAAGCAGGAAGTTATTGAGCTTCTTGAACTGTTGAGCAGATAAAAACACACTGATAGGAGTGAAGCTGCTGTCAACAAAGAGAAACATCAGAACGGAACAAAAGACACAGGAGAGAATGAGAGTGAAATGAAGAGTCTCTGACCTCCATCATTTGTCTTCCAGTTGGTCCTGATGTCCCGTTTGTCCAGTCTCTTGGAGACTTCCTGTCCTCCAGCCAGATGAAACACACAGCTGTACCTCCCCCAGTCTTCATCTTTGAGCCCTGAAAGATCCAGATCAACGCTCATCTGGAAGCTCCCGTCATGGTTGGGGAGGATCTCTCCTTTGACCACGTCCTCATGGAGCTCCTCCTCGTCTTTCTTCCAGAACAAGTCGGCTCTGTCGGGGTAGAAACCTGTAGCGTGGCAGGTGAGCGGAGAGGAGGGAGTCTTCTGGAGGAGAGACACTGAGGGAAGATCTGAAGAACAAGCAGGAAGACACCTCACACTTTACTGGATTCTTCTCTACACTCTTTCTCTCTCATGTCAGCCACTGCAGCCAGGAAGAGACGGGCCATGGAAAGAGGGATGAAGGAAGGCCAGATGGAGAGAGGAGAGGAGATGCTGAGAGCAGCATGAAAGAAGAGAAGCTGAGAGACAAACTCCAAACATTTTACCTTTTCTCATCAGTGAGCTCCGTCCAAGCTTCACATATTTCTTCAACCAATCAGGACATTCCTGGGTCAGGAAGTGCTTCCATTGAGCCATTAGAGCTTTGTTATTTTCCCACTTGTGTTTTGTGGGAACAGCCTGTCGAACTGGAGCGATCCATGTTTCTGTCTGCAGGTCATAAACAAGAAAATCTTCTCCATCGAAGCCAGTCTGTCGAAATCCGTTCACTTCATCAGTTTCGTCGTCCCATTCACAACCGACCATCCACTGGAAAATATGAACAACTGAGAGACAAAAAGTGAGTGAGTGTTGGTGTGTGATCAGGACTCTGACTGGAATCTTCTCTTCTGGCTGCATCTCAACACTTGATGGATTTCTTCTGGATTCAGCTCCATGTTGACGCGTCGCAGCTTTTTCATCATCAATCAGTGGTTTGGA
The DNA here is from genome assembly GCF_902148845.1 of Salarias fasciatus. NCBI lineage: Eukaryota > Metazoa > Chordata > Actinopteri > Blenniiformes > Blenniidae > Salarias > Salarias fasciatus. The sequence goes on along the minus strand of NC_043765.1, from coordinate 9,686,079 downwards.
TTCATTCAGCAACTTTGTTCAGTGGAACTGAAGACAAAGGCAATGAAGTGAGGTTCTGAATGGCTGCAGTCAAATGTTTGGACACTTTGTTGAGTCCAACAAACAGTGAAAAGTCTTGAAGTGAGATTCACATTGATGTGAGGAAGCAACAGAAACTTTGGATTTCCTCCACTCTGAGCCTGACTTCAAAATGCTCTCATGTGATTGGAATGTGTTGTCCTCATTCTTCTCCTCATCCTCTCATTGGGACTGGAGGAAACTTTTCACTTGATCAACCTGTGAGCAGAGCAGCAGCTCATGGCCACTGATCTGGAGCCTCGAGGTTCAGCAGCTGCTCTGCATCACCATATATGGTAGAAAGTGGGCGTGTCCAGGACAGAGCCTGAGGAGAATCCCCCTGAGCAGCTTTCCCACCAGACTGGGATTTCTAAAGGGAGAAGAGCTGCAGGTGAGCGTGTGACGCTTTGACCAGTCCCACTGTTTTTGGAGCAGCAGACTTTTACAATGGATCCAGCTCATGTTTTAGAAATGAGGCTCCTGGACAGTCTGGAGCTCTGAGTTCACATGAAGACCATCTGCTGGATCCAGCAGCTGCTACTGGAGCTGGAACCATTCAGATGGATTACACTGGATTACAATGGATTACACTGGATTACAATGGACTCATTCATCTTGATTTAACCAGTTTAGGATTGTGCTGAACTAGCTGAAGTTTAAGCTAGCTTATTTAACATGCCAACATATGTTTAAGCTAGCTAATTTAACATGCTAGAAGACGTTTAAGTGAGCTTTTCTAATAAGCTAACTGACGTTTAAGCTAATTTGTTTAACATGCTAGCTGATGTTTAATCTGGTAGTGTATTTAACAAGTGAGATGACGTATGAGCTAGCTTATTTAACATGCGAGTAAATTTTTTGGCTCGCTTTTTTAACAAACGAGAGGATGTGCTAGCTTATTCACATGCTAGCAGATGTCTGAGCTAGCTTTTTTAATAAGCTAAATGACGCTTAAGCTATCTTATTTAATATGCTAGGAAATGTTATAGCTAGCTTTTTTAACAAGCTAACTGAATCTAGTTTCCTTAACCAGCTAGTTGAAGCTTAGCCTGGTTCCTTTCCCAGTCTCTTTGACGTTGGAGCTCTAACTGGCCAATCAGCTGTATTGTGACAGAAAATGTCTTTTCTTTGGAGATCTGCTCCATCAGTTGACTTTTCTCTTTGTGTTCTCAGACCACTAAATGAGCAGGAAGTGATGTGACGCTGGCTAACGGATGCTAACGTCACATGCTAAGCAGACGACGGTAAAGAGGACCGAATCCTGAAGCTGATCAGTATTTTCCACATGTTTTCATGTCTTGGTGTCTCCTGAGAGCAGCTGCAGATGATCCACACATGAAGGAGAAGCAAACTATTAGTTCTCCAATCAGCTCCAAGAAGAAGAACATCTGGCTTCTCACTCAGTCTCCACAATAAGGATCCATTTTCACATTCAGAGTGTTGAATGGAGCTGCTGGCTGCTCAACAAGGGAGCTAACGGGCTGCTGACGCTGACTCAGGATCAGTGGGACATATTGATCTGCTTCCTGTCAACAATCACCAGCCTGAATGGAGTGTGTGAGCATCACACTGAGCTGGGAGAAAGTCTGAGGACTTCCTTACAAGGAGAGAAAGGAGAGAGAGGTCAGACGCGGCAATAAGGAGCTCCTGAAAAAAATATTAGAAAACCTACAAATTACCACTAATTCAGATTAAAACTGGACAGTTTCGCAAGGAGTTGCAAGGAAAAGGATTACAACTTTTTTTACAATTTTCATCAAGTTTTCACCAACTACCAGGATTTGCACACACTTTTTGAACAAAATCCCCTGAGGTCTCTGAACCAAGAACCACACGAAGGATCTCACCCAAGGACTGTTTCTTCTTCAGGAGAAACAGAACACCCCAGACACAACAAGGACAGAACAACCAACAGACAAGGATTATAACTCCTGCAGGTTTGTCGCTCGCTGGGCCTCTACAATCAACGGTCGAGTAAGAGGGGACTGCTATGTCAGGTATACGTACAGCTCGTCTCTGGGTGACAGCACAGTAGATTACTTCATCACTGACCTCAGCCTAGTGTCCATCAGAGCATTCCCAGTGAGCAGACTAACCCCCATTTCAGACCAAAGCAAAACTACTCTGTACCTTAAAAGACCAACATTTAACCTGGAGGCACCACAGCAATCCAAACTACACCCAGTAAAAACCTGCTATAAATGGAGGGAGAACAGTGCAGAAACATACCAAAACACCATTAGTCAACAAACCGAACAGACTCTCCTCGACCAGTATCTCAGTGCATCATTTCAACCTCACCGTGAAGGCGAAACCAGGCAGTAGAAAGCCTGAATAGGAGTTTTGACCTCTCAGCTTCCTTATCAAACCTCAAGGCCTCAAACACAAAACCTACAAACAATAAAAAACAGGACAAATAGTTTGATAATGAATGCAAAAATCTGAGAAAACAATTAAGGAACCTGTCAAACCAAAAACACAGAGAACCAGACAACCCAAACACACGCTGGCAATATAATGAAACTTTAAAACAGTATAAAAACACAGTCAGCCAGAAGAAGGAGCAACATGTTAAAGACCAGCTCCAGGCCATTGAGGTGTCCATAAATGCAAATAAATTCTGAGATAACTGGAACACACTAAATAAACAGAAACATGATGATCTACCCATTCAAAACGGCGACGTGTGGGTAAATCATTTCACAGATCTGTTTGGGCCAATAGAAACAAATGAAGACCAAAAACACATTATCAATAAACTGCAGTTTAGAAGCGGCTATAGAGGATTACCAAAACCCTTTAGACTCCCCCATCACACGAACAGAGCTGCAGCACCAGATCAGTTCTCTAGAAACCAAGAAGGCTTGTGGCACTGATGGCATCCTGAACGAAATGATTAAGTTCAGACCACAACTTCCAGCTCGCCAAACTAAAACTTTTCAACACTGTCCTCAACGCTGGAATCTTCCGGAACATTTGGAACCAAGAACTAATAACACCAATTCACAAGAGCGGAGACAAACTGGACCCCAACAGCTACTGTGGAATCTGTGTCAACAGCAACCTGGGTAAAATCCTCTGCATCATTATAAACCACCGGCTCCTTCACCTCCTCACACTAAATAATGTCCTGAACAAATCCCAGATTGGCTTTTTGCCAAATTACCACACACCTGATCACATATTTACTCTCAGCACCCAGATAGAAAAACAAACAAGTAAAAAGAAAGGCAAACTGTTCTTCTGCTTCGTAGACTTTAAAAAGCATTTGATTCTATTTGGCACCAGGGTCTGCTGTACAAATGACTTCAAAGTGGAATAGGAGGGAAAACGTACGACATTATAAAGTCAGTGTACACACACAACAAGTGGCCATCGAGATCAGCAACAAACAGACAGGCTTCTTCCCTCAGAGAAGGGGGGTCAGACCGGGATGCAGTCTGAGAACAACCCTCTTCAACATCTACATCAATGAACTGGCAGAAGCTCTGGAACAGTCTGCAGCACCGGGCATCGCCCTGCAGACACAGAGGTCAAAGGGCATCACCCTGCAGACACAGAGGTCAAAGGGCATCACCCTGCAGACACAGAGGTCAAAGGGCATCACCCTGCAAACACAGAGGTCAGATGCCTGCTGTCTGCTGATGACCTGGTGCTGCTGTCACCAACCAGAGAAGGGTCACAACAACACCTGGATCTTCTGCACAAGTTCTCCCAGACATGGTCCTGACAGGAAACCAGTCCACAACAAAAATAAAGCTATTCCAAAAAGGACCCAGCCCGCTACATTCCAAACACACTTTCCTCCTAGACAAAAGGTCCTAGAACTCACTGAAAACTACACATATCTGGGTCTAAACATCAGTTACACCAGAAATTTAAACAAAGCTGTGAACGATCTGAGGGACAAGGTGAGAAGAGCTTTCTGACACCAAAAAGAACATCCAATCAGACATCCCAATTCCAATCTGGATCAAAACTCTGAATTCGGTTACAGAACCAATCTCTCTCTATGGTTGTGAAATCTGGGGTCCAATCGCCACCCAAGATTATACAAAATGGGACAAACACCAAACTGAGACTCTGCATGCAGAACTCTGCAAATCTGTTCTTTGTCCCGGGTTCACACTTCCTCCCACCGTGTACTGCGTAGCCCAGCGTCTGTCAACAAACACTAACAGGCCGCCGCCAACAGATTTCTTGGATTTAACAGCATCTCGATCCGCTCATTTGGAATCCAACCCAGGTCCTCCTGCTGTGAGGGGACAGTGCTAACCACTTCACCCCTGCTGCTGCTGCTGCTGCTGCTGCTGCTGACTCAAAGCTCAAAGAACAAGAGACAAACTGGGAGTTTTCATTCAAACTCTGTTTGGAAAAAGTTTGAAGCTGAAAAAGTTTTCTTTGAATTTCACAAAGCAGCTCTCACATTTCTCTATGGATCTGCTTTGATTCTACTGGAGGAGGACTGGATCTGACCTGACCAGCAAGGTGTGTGTGTGTGTGTGTGTGTGTGTGTGTGTGTGTGTGTGTGTGTGTGTGTGTGTGTGTGTGTGTGTGTGTGTGTGTGTGTGTGTGTGTGTGTGTTTGTGTGTGGACTCAGTGAAGACAGAATCAGGAGAAAAGACAAAATTCAATCAAACCTCCAGTTTGGTTCAAACGCTGCTTCAAGATCTCGACGTTTGCTGTGAACCACCGCTGACGTCCCATATTCCTTTCAGTCTCTCTCTCCCAGTACTCTGGATCTTCTTCTGTGACTTTTTTCATCCAGGTCTGTTTGGAGACAAACCTCCTGGTGCTGCTGTCGTAGTGCTCAACCTCAAATTCATCCACCAAACCAATATGGACAAACTCTGGAAAGTTTGGAACTTGAGTTGAAGCAGTGTAGAAATGCTTCAGAGAGTGAATTTCTGGAAGAAAGAGAAGAGAGTAAATCAATCAATAACACTGACAGTCCAGCCTGATTGGACATTTGCTGTTTCCCTCTGATCTGGCTGCTTCTTCCTTTCTTCTAATTCCAGCTGACAACAGGAAACATTCAGAGGACTTTGAACAGACACCAGAGCAGAACAACAGCTGATCACTGGACTGTTGATCAGCAGCTTTGACTTTCTATCAGATAGAATGAGTCCAAATGTGAGATCAGGAGAAAGACAGTAGAGCAGTGAGACAGTAGAGACACTGAGGAAGATCGCTTCTCATCACTGATTAGTCACACATGGAATACTGGATCAATATCATCTATTGATCCCTCATTCCTCCTGGCCCTGGACTGAGTGTGTTCAAGCCTCCTGCTAGGGGTTGTGTGTTGGATTCCCTCTCTCCTCAGCTGTCCTGCTCCTGGCTCTACACAACATAAGAACCAATCAGAGTGGAGCAGAGCGTCTCTTCACCGGACTGCAGCAGCTGATGTTTCAGGATTCACACAACAGAAAGAGCATTTCACATCAGTCTCTTTAGAATCTTCAACAATCTGATCATTAGACGGTGAAACTAGTGAATTCTTTCCAGTGAGATTTCTCTAACTCTGCTGGTGAACAGGTATGGGTTGGTCAGAGCCGGCCTTTCTCCACATCATGTGTTCCACAGATTGATTCCAGCAGGGACCACATGTGGAGCTGTGAAGACGTCTGTTTGAAACAGGGATCTGATCACTTTATTGTTCTGACCACTGCTGACAGAGAAACAGAGCCGAGCAGCTGGAGGATCAGTCACAGAGAACAAGGTTAGTTGTTGAGGATCCACTCTTGGTTGAGCTCTAAATAACATGCAAACAGCAGAAGAGAGACGTTAGCATCACCTCCAGGTGACCCAGGGATCCTGGATTCTTCTAGAAACTCCTTCTAGGAGCAGAGAAGTGGGACGCCTGGTCTGTATGATCGCTTCCTGGAGTGGGCTCTGCCCAAATTCACAGGCCTCAGTCAATATTTCCAGAGTGAAGGTGGTCACTGCATCACTGAGGAGCAAGATGTGTGAGACCTTCAAAGATCTCCTGCTTACCTTCATGCAACGAGACCAGGTTTTACACACAGCCCTGAGTCAGATCAACCTGAATGATGACTCAAAGTTTTTACCACTCAGCACAATGTATCTGGGTGTGAAAGTGATGCAGAAAGTTCAGCATTCAAAATTCACAGCAGCCACACTGACAGATTTCCACGAGCGCTGTCAGAAATGTCTCCGGGTTGCCAGTGGAGAAATTAATAAACACTTTGACTCTGACGACGCCCTCTCGGTCCACATTGCATGCCTGTCCCCTGCCACAGCGACCGATCCAAGAGCACCAGCTGAGCATCCCTCTCTGTTTCCACTCCTGAGACTGTTGCCACGTCTGACTGACTGGACAGATGCCGACCGTCTCCAAGCAGTGGACGACCAGTGGAGGAGGTTGCCTCTCGAGAGCCTTGATGAAGACACTGAAACAATGACTGAGGAAGAGTTCTGGCTCCATCTCTCCACTCTGGAGGAGCTTGGAGCAAGAAGGGTGTTCAGGGAGCTGGGAGAGTTTTCCCTTGATGCTCTAGTGGTTCCTCATTCAAATGCATCCTGTGAACGTGTATTTTCCAAAGTAAATCTAATCAAAACCAGACCGACTTATCTCAGGTGCCCTTAAGGGGCTCATGCACACATCAGAGTGTGTGAAGATGGAAGGTGGAAGAGCCAGTTTTAAGCCAACAACCACAAAGCTGCGGTTCATGACAACATCAGATCTATACAGGAAGAGGAACAGGACTGCCCCCCCCCCCCCCCCCCCCCCCCCCCAGACTGGACGCAGCAGACTGGACAGTGACTCAGAGCTGGAGACTGAACCTTAAGGTGAGCAGGATTAATTATTTAACCAGCCTAGCTGATGGCCTGAACTGTTTCATGCACATTATGAACAGATTATGAACAGATTTCTAGTCATCTATCATGTAATGTAACATGTAATCAATCTAAACAATAGTCTCCTCTTCTTCATGTCATTCAGAAAACTGCCAAAGACGGAGACCGACACAGAATGGACAGACAACTCAGGAAAAAAAACATGTACCCCATGGAGTGTTGTTTTTTTGTTTTTAATTATTAATTTGTTATCTTGATTACCTCTTTTCCAGGTTATTATATATCCAGGTTATATATACACTTTATTTATTTTTCCACAATATCTTTATTTGAGTTTAAGGCAGCATAACAAAGAGAATCCAGTCTTTGACATTCCTGCAACACGTCCTACAACATGTGTTGTTATGTTCAGAACAGAACATAAAACCAAAAAATCACATAGAACTGCATTTGATTTTAAGTTAGAAGTTGGTGCAGGCGTTTTCAAGTTTGCATAAGTGCAGTTTTTGTTTATTTTATGAATTACTGTATCATGATTTGGCTCATTAGTTCCCACCCGTCATTGTTTATGGGGGACACTTTCGCCTGACGCCACTGTGGAGCTGCTGATGATTCATTCAGACGTTCTTTGATCCATTCTGTACTGACGCAAAGCCGTGAGTGCCTGTTAGACGCTATTCAACACTGGAGTGACTAAAGCGCATCAATAGACTTGTTTAGTTTGATTATGACGGGTTTACGATAATTTCCCACAAGATACGATCATTTGAAGTCTCTGGTACGATGATCCTACATTTCCCACCTGGCAACACTGTTCAGGACTGACAGAGTTCTTCTACTAACAGAACAGGAGGAGACGAGTTCCTTTTCCTCTTTCTGGCTGTTTAAACACACCTCACACATTATTAAAGAGCAACACACAGCTGGAACTAGATCCCAGTGATGGGATCAACGGGATCCATCATGTGAATGGATCAGTGAAGCCTCGGTCTCCTCCACACTCCATATGGGATCAATAGTCTGGAGCTCCACTACTGATCCAGGATCAGACTGAGATCAGGATCAACACACAACCAACTGTTCCACATTCAACATGAACATGAGGCCCACTGATTTCTCCAATGAGGCTTCAAATGTTTCCAGACAGAAGAAAAGAAGGAAAAAGAGATTTTCCTCAGAAGAAGAGAAGCTTGTCAGTCAGAGGAGATGTGGAGAAAAAGCTGGAATCCTACCTGGAGCCCCGCTGGGGATTCCCAGCAGGAAGAAGAGAGCCAGGAGGAGCTGCATGCTCTACATCTCCTCTTTCTTCTAATGAGGATAAACTCACTTCAAACAGCAGCAGAGACACATGTCATTGTTTTCAAAGTGTGGCACTTGGAGAAGAAGAAGCAGGAAATTAAAGCCGCGAGCGGCGTCAAAAGGCCCTCGCCCGCCGCTTACCTGACCCGCCCCGTTTTATTCTTTCATTGATGTTTGTCAAATTAGGCACATTTCCATGGCAACAAGTACATTTGATTTGATGGGAGATTTTTCACTTGGGCCCATTAGAATAACATGGGGAACTTAAGCCATCGCCACGGCAACACCGTTGATATTACAATATGGTTACCATTTGCTTTTTTGATGGGGACCACATGAAGAATTCATCCCCCAAATTTCATTCATTTCTGATAAACTAAGAATTTTGCTCCCCATACAGATATTATTTTGATTCTGTAGGGGGCGCTGTAATGCCAATTGTGAAAATGGTACTGTCAATGTGTCCAGATAAGAAAGGTCAATAAGTGTTTAAGATTTGGTTGAGATTGGATTTGTTATGTACGAATGGCAGCCATTTATCACACTGAAAAAATGGCAAAATTTGACATCAACTTTGCGGCGTTGCCACGCGGAAACCGTGATCTGAAGATTTGTGAATTGGATAACTTTTAATTGTCTACTCGTGTAGGTGGTGTCCACCAAATTTCAGCTCATTTGGAGAAGCGCGCGATCAAAACGAACATTTTGTACGACGCCCTGGAAAACGCTGACTCGGCATTTTTGAAAATTCAATCCCAGCTCGCTGCTTTCCTGCTGTTTTGACGGCGGGGTCATAATAATATTTTTTGTTTGTTCCGACAACGCGCATGTGTATACCAAATTTTGTGGCTGTACGACAAAGTTTATTGCGGACAACCTCCAATTGACGCAATGCATTTTGGGTTTTGCAGGTGGCGCTGTAGAGCCAATTTTCAAATCCCAATATTGAAATTCATATTAAAAAAAATTTTTCACCGGAACTGAATTTTGTGCAAAGTTTGGTGAGTTTTCGAGCATGTTCAGGGGGTCAAATTCCAGTTTAAAGAGCAGAAGAAGAAGAAGAAGAAGAAAGAAAGAAAGAAAGAAAGAAAGAAAGAATTAAAGCCGCGAGCGGCGTCAAAAGGCCCTCGCCCGCCGCTTACCTGACCCGCCCCGCTTTATTCTTTCATTGATGTTTGTCAAATTTGGCACATTTCCATGGCAACAAGTAAATTTGATTTGATGGGAGATTTTTCACTTGGGCCCATTAGAATAACATGGGGAACTTTAGCCATCGCCACGGCAACACCGTTGATAATACAATATGGTTACCATTTGCTTTTTTGATCGGGACGACATGACGGAATTATCACCCAAATTCCATTCATTTCTGATAAACTAATAATTTTACTCCCCATACAGATTTTATTTTGGTTCTGTAGGGGGCGCTGTAATGCCGATTGTGAAAATTTCACTGTCTATGTGTCCAGGAAGGAAGGATTAATCAGTGTTTAAAATTTGGTTTGGATTGGAGTCATTATGTAGAAATGGCAGCCATTTATCACACTGAAAAAATGGCAAAATTTGACATCAAATTTGCGGCGTTGCCACGCGGAAACCGTAATCTGAAGATTTGTGAATTGGATAACTTTTAATTGTCTACTCGTGTAGATGGTGTCCACCAAATTTCAGCTCATTTGGAGAAGCGCACGATCAAAACGAACATTTTGTACGACGTCCTGGAAAACGCTGACTCAGCAATTTTGAAAATTCAATCCCAGCTCGCTGCTTTCCTGCTGTTTTGAAGGCGGGGTCATAATAATATTTTTTGTTTGTCCCGACAACGCGCATGTGTATACCGAATTTTGTGGCTGTACGACAAAGTTTATTGCGGACCCCCTCCCATTGACGCAATGCATTTTGGGTATTGCAGGTGGCGCTGTAGAGCCAATTTTTAAATCCCATAATAGAAATTCTTATGAAAAAAAATTTTTCGCCGGAACTGAATTTTGTGCAAAATTTGGTGAGTTTTCGAGCATGTTTAGGGGGTCAAATTCCAGTTTAAAGAGCAGAAGAAGAAGAAGAAGAAGAAGAAGAAGAAGAAGAAGAAGAAGAAAGAAAGAATTAAAGCCGCGAGCGGCGTCAAAAGGCCCTCGCCTTTGGCCCCGCCCCGCATTTCATTCTTTCATTGATGTTTGTCAAATTTGGCACATTTCCATGGCAACAAGTAAAATTGATTTGATGGGAGATTTTTCACTTGGGCCCATTAGAATAACATGGGGAACTTCAGCCATGGCCACGGCAACACCGTTGATATTACAATATGGTTACCATTTGCTTTTTTGATCGGGACGACATGAAGGAATTATCACCCAAATTCCATTCATTTCTGATAAACTAATAATTTTACTCCCCATACAGATTTTATTTTGATTCTGTAGGGGGCGCTGTAATGCCGATTTTCAAAATGTCACTGTCTGTGTGTCCAGGAAGGAAGGATTAATCAGTGTTTAAAATTTGGTTTGGATTGGAGTCATTATGTCGAAATGGCAGCCATTTATCTCACTGAAAAAATGGCAAAATTTGACATCAACTTTGCGGCGTTGCCACGCGGAAACCGTAATCTTAAGATTTGTGAATTGGATAACTTTTAATTGTCTACTTGTGTAGATGGTGTCCACCAAATTTCAGCTCATTTGGAGAAGCGCGCGATCAAAACGAACATTTTGTACGACGCCCTGGAAAACGCTGACTCAGCAATTTTGAAAATTCAATCCCAGCTCGCTGCTTTCCTGCTGTTTTGATGGCGGGGTCATAATAATGTTTTTTGTTTGGCCCGACAAGGCGCATGTGTATACCAAATTTTGTGGCTGTACGACAAAGTTTTTTGCGGACCCCCTCCCATTGACGCAATGCATTTTGGGTTTTGCAGGTGGCGCTGTAGGGCCAATTTTTAAATCCCAATATTGAAATTCATATTAAAAAAAATTTTTCGCCGGAACTGAATTTTGTGCAAAAGTTGGTGAGTTTTCGAGCATGTTCAGGGGGTCAAATTCCAGTTTAAAGAGCAGAAGAAGAAGAAGAAAGAAAGAAAGAAAGAAAGAAAGAAAGAATAATATTTTTTGCAAAAACAATATGTTTTTTTTTTTTTCTGCCGTTATTTCGCGCACAAGTTATATATTTTCGGAAAGGTCTCGACAAGCCCGACGCGTCTGTGAGGTGTTTGAGAGTGTAAATGTCTGTGGTCGAGCGCTACGCGCTCGACAATTCATGTGTGTGTGTGAGAGTGTGTGTGCGTTTTTTGTATTTGCACACATGTGTATGAGTACATGTCGGTGTGTGTGTGTCTGGACATGTTGGCCTACGTCTGAGGTCGAGCGCTGTGCGCTCGACTTGTCATTTTTGTACCTTTGAGCGTGTGAAAGGCCTTGGTCGAGCGCTGCGCGCTCGAAAATTCGTGTGTGTGTGTGCGTTTTTGTGTTTGTACACGCGTATGTGTGAGTGCATGTCGGCGTGTGTGTGTCTGGACATGTTGTATGATGCCTGTGGTCGAGCGCTGCGCGCTCGACTTGTCATCGTTGTGTGTTTTGAGAGTGTGAAAGGCCTGAGGTCGAGCGCTGTGCGCTCGACTAGTCGTTGTCTGTGTTGCAGAAACAATAGGCCCTTCGCCCTTGGCAGGCCAGGGGCTCGGGCCTAATAATATTTTTTGCAAAAACAATATGCTTTTTTTTTTTCTGCCATTATTTCGCCCACATGTTATATATTTTCGGAAAGGTCTCGACAAGCCCGACGCGTCTGTGAGGTGTTTCAGAGTGTGAATGCCTGTGGTCGAGCGCTACGCGCTCGACAATTCATGTTTGTGTGTGAGAGTGTGTGTGCGTTTTTTGTATTTGTGCACGTGTGTATGAATGCATGTCGGGGTGTGTGTGTCTGGACATGTTGGCCTATGTCTGAGGTCGAGCGCGTAGCGCTCGACTTGTCATTTTTGTACGTTTGAGTGTGTGAAAGGCCTGTGGTCGAGCGCTACGCGCTCGAAAATTTGTGTGTGTGTGTGCGTTTTTGTGTTTGTACACGCGTATGTGTGAGTGCGTGTCGGTGTGTGTGTGTCTGGACATGTTGTATGATGTCTGTGGTCGAGCGCTGCGCGCTCGACTTGTCATCGTTGTGTGTTTTGACAGTGTGAAAGGCCTGAGGTCGAGCGCTGCGCGCTCGACGAGTCGTTGTCTGTGTTGCAGAAACAATAGGCCCTTCGCCCTTGGCAGGCCAGGGGCTCGGGCCTAATGAAAGGAGCCAAAAGAGGCTGAAGCTGTTTGAACCAATGAGAATTCAGTGAGTGTTGCTGGGTGGAAGAAATGAAACTAAACTCCAGCAGCTCCACTGCTGCTCTTTATTTACTTTAAAGCACATTTCTACAGCCTAGAATAATAAAACCATCCATTGCCTGTGACAGGAGCGTTTAATCATCTAATATTGATCTCTGATAATCCTCCTGATCGTTTGATGAAGAGACAGACAAACGGCGCTGAGCGTGAAAGTGCGCAGTTCTCCTGGAAGAGGGAGGAGCTCAACAACAACTCAGCCTGTTTTTAACTCTCTCTGGGTTCAGTGACAGAGAAGAGCTCAAGCAGCTCCAGTCCAGACTCCACAAACCTTTCTCTAAAAGACAAACACAAACGAGAGACAGACTGCAGAGCAGTGTTCAGCCCTATCGGACCGGGGGGGGGGGCGGTGCTCACTCGGAGCTTTCTTTAGGTGTGATGTTCTGCTGTTGAGAGTAAAATGACTCTCATAATACTTCAGACTGCTCTGTTTATTCTGCACTCCCACTCGGGGGGTACGGCAGCCGCACAGGGACACAAGCCCAAGCAGCTCGCCTCCCCTGCAGCCCTCTGGCGCCCCCCAGGGGAGGCGCGCCTCACACTCTGAAAGTCGCTGCTCTGATGGATCCTTGGAAACAATTTTTCTGCATAAAGTTACATGAAGCAGCTCTGGCTGGTTGGGTGATGGAAAAAACAGAAACTATGCATTCATAGAGTTTCCACTGACATCACCAATTATTGTCCATAAAAACCTGACCTCAAAATCACCCGGAGTTCTTTTCCTTCTCCTGACATGTTAGTATTACTGAATGCTCTGTCATCAGCTGGTTCACTGAAACACAGAAGACTCCAGCAGCAGTGTGTATGCTCTCTCTCTCCTTACTCTTTCAGCAAGAAATCTTTAATATTTCTGTTGATTTGTTCTTTCTTTGCATCGACCTTCCTGCCCAGATCCATCCCCAGACCTTTAACCTTGAGGAGAGGGACACTGCCGATGTAGTCTTTCCCTCACATGACTGCTTCTCTCATGTTGACCTGTCCTCTGGTGCCACATACGAAGCTGAGGGTCAAGACCACTTGGCTCCAGTTCCTGTCATGCCAGCTCCAGTCCCAGCCAGGGCAGCTGCAGCCAGTGGCATCCGCTTTCATTTCCCCCCTCAGAGAGCACTGGCCCATCCTCCTCCTCCTCCTCCTCCTCCTCCTCCTCCTCCTCCTCCTCCTCTTCCTCCTCCTCCTCCTCCTCCTCCTCCTCCTCCTCCTCCTCTTCCTCTTCCTCCTCCTCCTCCTCCTCCTCCTCCTCCTCCTCCTCCTCAAAAGTATTCACGTTGAGCCAAAACTGTTTTTTATGTTCTGTAACTACTCATAAACATTACAGCAGAATTATGTGTGACATGGTTTCTCCTCTCATTGTCATTGATTGATTGATTGATTGATTGATTGATTGATTGATTGATTGATTGATTGATTGATTGATTGACTGATTGGCTTTATTTCGAAAACATGCATCCCATTATGGATATACAAGAGTACAAACAAAACACAAGATTCGAAAAGGAGTAGGAAGAAGTAAAAACGTATATGAAGCCTGCCCCTCTGTCCACTACAAAATCATCAGCATGAATCAGATGAAAAAATTCACAACATTTCAAAATTATTCACCAATTCTCTCAATTCCTAATGACTAGAGAATAATGGTTGGCATCACTCAGCGTTTTCTCAACATGAACATTAAACACTGCTTAAGACCTGTTGCTGTGGCCCAGAGGATCAACGGCCAGCTCAACCTCAGCAGCTCTGTGACTCGTGTCTCCTCCACCGAGGAACAGGCCAGTGTCAATCAGCACTGGACACGGAGTTGGACGTCATTTTAACGGCTGGCAGTGGGCGACGCATACGGTCCTCCCCAGGAACAGCTGGCTGGTGATAAATATATTAAGACTTAGATGTATGGTAGAATAATAATATGTTTTACTCCCAAAAGGCCTGGATTTTTGGCGTAGAGGGGCAAGGAGGATCGCGGCTTTCCGACAAGATTAATTCCACCAGTTCTGCAACATCAAAAGACAGAGGTATCTCAGTGCAGGTGATCGGCTGCTGTCTGGACCCGGCAGGTCGTCACCACGGAGGAGACAGCGGAGCTGGGAGGTTTGGTGCGCAAAAAGGTTTATTAACAAGACAGGAGAGGTGTCTAACAACAAAACAACCAAAGAAAAGAATGGGCAGAGGACAGTGAAGCCAGGCTGGCTCAGGACGAGCTGCTGCAGGAGGCCGGGACCCACTGGTCAGCTCACTGCCAGGCAGCAGCTCCAGCTTCTTACTGCTGTGATCAGCTGACTGGAACAAGGGAGGTGAGGTGCAAGGCAGGAGAGCACACAGACGCCCCCCACTTCAAATCAGTGCCAACACCTCCCAAAAATACATAAAAATGTCTCAACACAGCTCTACTGTGGCACGTGCAATAATTTGAATTTTTCTGTATGTCTGGATGGCAGAGGAAGTGAAGAAGTCCTCTCCAGCTCTTCCTGTGATGAGATCTGGGACGTCAGTGAAGGACATGGTGAATGAGAGACAGGAAACGTCTCCAGAAGCTCAGAGGATCAGGAGTGTGTGGTGAGGAGGCGTGCTCCTGCTGCTGAAGCCTTTCACAGAGTAACAGCTGAAAACACTGATGCTGATCAATGATCTGATCAGGAGCATTTAAAATGTTTACCTCAGTAACAAACACATTCACTGACAGTTTGTCACAGTTTCTGAGGAATAATGAGTCCAGACTTTAAAGCAGGATGTCTTCAGACCTGAGGAGTCCGAAAGGAAATAAAGTTCACTCAACATTTAACGATTAGTTAACATTTTGTTTATAATAAAGAGTCTTGAATAATTTGTTTAGTTTTTTCCTTTTGTTGCCCTGAAGACAAGAGTCTGTTAGAGCTTCAGCCGTCTGTGAAAACACGGCTCTGGAAGGTAAAGAGGGAATTCAGGACTGAAATCAGTTGAAGGTGAAAATAATGAGGAAGGAACAGAAACACAGTCTGACGGATCCGTCAGCAGCTCATACAGCAGAACGGTTCCACCAGCAAAGAGAATCTGAAGATGTAAATTTTCAGAGGGCTCTTACTTTGAAACTACACATCAGATCTGGATGATAGTTTGTGAGTGGCCCCCTGGGGTGGCCTCCTGTCAGCCTGACATGGACTGGTTTCTTGGAAACAGGACATTTTGTTTGGAGTCAGTGTGAATTTGTGTTTCCTTGATGGAGGAAGATCTGACGTAGCAGGAGAACAGAAAACACTCTGTGCTTTTCATGAAGACCTAACAAATCTAACTTGGTTAACAAATCAAAAGAAAACAATAAAACATAGTAACTAGTAACATTGTCAAACATAAACAAGAACATCCACATCACCCCGAACTCCCATCATCCTTTTCATTCCAACAGTTTTGTCTTGGTGACCAGATCTGCTCATTAATGCTCTGCAGCAACGGAGCAGCACGATTTACTGAATAAACTCACTTGATGAAGGTGAATCTCATTCAGTTTAATCCCACTTTTATTGTGAAGTCATTGCTGTTCCTGCTGTTCCCATAATGCACTCTGAGGCATCATTAAAGGAAACATAAAGATGTATGATGTGACTCAGCCTCATTGTTTGTCACATCAGGGTTAAATTAACGGACCTGTAATCTGTTCAGACCTCAGCTGCTGTCGTTCCTCCAGGAGACGCTGTTCACCGCCGCCGTGATCGTCCTCCAGACAGCGCTGTTCTCTTCTCCTTTAATTCCAGTTTTGATTCTTCCACAGAGCTCCTCCTGATTCCCCTCCACCTCAGACCTGACAGGATCCTTTTCCAGCCCTAAACAGTTTCTTATTTAGACTAAATTGCTCCTTTTCCATGTTTGACCTCAGTGGGCGGAGCTTCAGAACATGAATATTTCAGGTCATAACATGTTAATGACGATCAGATTCATTTATCAACACCTGATCATTCAAACGCTGAGCTGGGCGAGGTACGGAGGTTTGGCTAACGCCTCTCGAGCCCCGTGGTCCGATGAGCAGGAAGACCGTTTAGAGGAGAGAGGCGGGAAAAACACTCGGAGGTGAATTCATGGAATAGTTTATTTTCATGTTCAATGTGGAAAAATGAGAGTTTTGAGCTGAACAGCAAAATGTTTCACTCTGGGAAAAGACTCTGAAGCTGTTCCAGATGGAGGAGAAGCACCGGGTGGTCCTGGACATCCAGATGATGAGCTCTGGGAGCAGAACGACTCCTGTCAGCTTCACCGTCCATGTGTTGAAGTTCAAGGGAAGAACTGTCAGCTGTTACATAAAGCTTTATTACTGCAGTTTTAATGCATTAAAAACTCTGTTTGGTGACATTAAAAACACTTTTATCTCCCTTCACTGTTTCTTAAAGGCTTTTATTTAAAATTCATTATCGGTCATAAAATTAGGCACCAAAAATTTGCTGAATTCAAAAACTGTTTTGAGTCTTGTTCAACCAAATGTTTCTTAATAATTCTGTTGGGGTGAATTTTAATACGCTGAGGCTTCTTGAAATATGTCCTGAAGCTTTCCTCAAATAATCCAGTAAAATGACAACAGGAGGAGATAATGAAGCACATCAGCTGTGAAATGTTTCTTCTCCAGTGAATGGAATCTTCTGTAGGAGATAGAACGACAACATCTGACTCTCAGGTCTGCTCAGAGTCTGTTCATCAGCTGAAGAAACCGAAATAATCTGGACTGTGAATCAGAAAGGGAGCGAACACACTGGACACTGATTTCCAGAGCAAGTGAAACCTAAAGCGCCAAAGTAGAAAGAAGTTCACCTAAAATGAAACAAAGTGAAGTGAGCCAGGGAGGTGCAGGCAGCAGAGGGTTCTGGACCGGAGCTGGACCAGCAGCTCTTCCCTCATGGGGCTGACTGAGCCTCAGCTGCATCGGGGATGGGCCTCTCTCTGACTCCAGCTTCCCTGAACGCTGCAGACGCTGCTGAAGCTGTGGGACAGAGATCCAGAGGAGAGCCCACAGCTCCACTCCACTGCAGCTTCCAGTTCCACACTGAGAACCAGTCTGGAACAAGTCCAGGACGTTTCCACAAACCCTCCATCACCTGTCAGTCCTGCTCATCATGAAATAAAGAAAAGATTCGTCCAAATTCTACAACAGCATGAATATCAGGAGAATTATCAGTTCAGTATTTCTACAGTAAACCTGATCCTCATCAGAGACTCAGTCAGGAATCAGGAGATGATGTCCACTGCGTCCATGTGGCAACCTGTGAGATCAGGTTGAGGAGAAGCAAAGATCCTCCAGAGCTGGACGTCCTGCTGGGATCCAGAGACTCTCAGGGTTTGTTTGCTTCTTAGTGAAGCTGTGAAGAGACGGTGGAGGAAAAACCTCACAAACACATTTCACTGTAGAAGTGAGTCGAACTGTGAGAATCACTTGTTTATTATTTAGTGAAGCTGAAGAGAAGAGTTTAGTTTGTTGCTACGTTGTTTTTGTGGTTTCTGTCAGTTTTTTTATGAATATAAATCAATAAATCCCATGTTTCAGCCTCCAGAGACAAATGAAGCTCCAACTGGGTCTGGCTGCAAAACCCCCTCTGACCAGCAGGCGGCAGACAGGAGCTTCACACCAGACTCCATTGAGAAACTGAAGTCTTGAAAGGAACTCTGGGAAAAGGTGAACTTCCATGGAAGTGAAACCTGAGTGAGGAAGCTCCAGCAGGGATCGAGAGCTTCTGATGAAAACGGCTCAGATATGGAACACAAAACACCAACATGGCCACGTTTACAAGAAGAAAACTCCAGGAGGAGTCTGCAGGGAGGAACTCCTGTCCATCACTGATGCTGGAAAGTCTCTGTTTTCAAAGTGTCTGCAGAGAAACAGTGTAGAACACACATCAGGAACATCAGGGCCATGAAGGGAGTCAGGAAGCAAGAAGATCACATTCAGAGCAACAGAAAGAAAAACCAGGATCCACTGCAGCAGAGAGCTGACCACTCAGTCTGGCAGCTGAAGACAAGAACATCTGACAGAGGAGGAACTAAGATCTGATTCTTCCCCGTGACCAGGCTCCTGGAACTCTAGAAAAGTCTGGAAACAGTCTAGAATAGTGTTTCTATATCCATGGATCATATAGATCCACACATGCAGACACAGAGACATTCCTCTGATCAGTGGTGTCGAGTCCCTGGACTGGACAAACTCTACACTGATGCCTTTTTTTAAGTCTTCCAGAAAATCACCCTGTTTTAGCGACGGTCACATATAAGATGACTCTTCACTTCATCCAAAACCCAGCAGTAAAACTTGCTCACTGACTGGGTCAGGAGTGGTTTGTAGCTTCACTGGTCACACCAGCAGCCTGCATGGCTGCAAAATAGATTCAACAGGAGGAAAACATGGAGTTCACTGATTTCTAGAACTTTTCTTTCAGTAAAATCCTTCAAAGCTGCAGCTGACAACACATCCTTGTTCATATTTCACCTGAAATGAAAAATACAAATCATTTTCATCGACACATCAGAAGCAATCAGATCAATTCAAACTGTTGTGAAACTGAATCAATGATTTTCTGATCACTGGATGAAATGAACAGCTGATCATTAGCGCTATAAAAGTAGAGAAACATCAGCATCAATGTTGAGTTTCATCATTGAATCAAAGCTTGAGCTGCAGCTGCTCTCCTCTGGTCCTGACAGGGAATGTCTTCCTGCAGGTCATGAGGGGCTTCAGCTCAGTGCTTCACTCCCGGCTCTTCAGTAGATCAGTCGCTGCTCGCTCTGGGCTCCAGTTCCATCTCTTTCTCAGCGGCTTCACTTCTTCCTGGCCGTGGCGGACGCCGGGCTCTGATGGCCACTTTCTCTGAAGCAGGATGCTGAGGTCCAGGATGCTCTCCTTTCTCCAGATGCTTCTCCAGGCTTCGTCAGAACCGGTCTGGACTGACAGGCTTCAGCTCTGCATTTGTTCTCAGGCTGCAGACCCATATTACCCAGCCTGCTCTGCTTCTAGAGCCTCCTGATGTTTCTCGGTCAAGAAGGTCAAGAGCCCAAGGTCACAAGAATCCTCTTTAACCTCTACAGACAGAGAAACATGGATCCAGACGTTCCTTCATGGCTGCAGCAGGAACACACATCCTCCTCACACTGAAACCTTTCACACATTCTGATTCAGAGTTCTGAAACGTCCTTCTTTCACTTCAGTTTCATAAATGTAGAAAATGTTTGGTTCAGAGTCTCAGAAAGCAGGAAGAAGAGCAGAGGAGTCCAGGATCCATGTTGGTCCGTCTCTCTCAAGAAGAAGCTGAAGCTCCACGCTGGGATGTGACGCTGAGCAGCTGCTGAGTGTGGCCGCTAGATGGCGCCACAGCCTGAAGGATCAGAGCTGAAGGAGCAGCAGAGCAGCAGTTTAGTTTCATTTAGTCACCTGACTGAGTGTCTTCCATCCAGCAACTCTCACTCTGAATTGTCATTGGCTCCAGCAGCTTCCTCCTCCCTCTTGGTTTCCTTCTTCTTCAGCTCAGACGGTCAAAGTGTTTCAGTGTGAGAAGAAAGAGAGGACAGGTGAACATGCAGCTCTTCCTGGCTCTCTGCTTTCTGCTGGGAATCCCCAGCGGGGCTCCAGGTAGGATTCCAGCTTTCTAGAGTCTCACCGCAGCTGAAGGATTGAAACAACGAGCTCAGCCTCTTCTGGGAGTTTCTGTTCACGGAGGGGGGGGGGGGGGGGGGGGGGGGGGGGGGGGCTGCGTGAGGACCGTCTTGTGTCGTTCAGGAGGAGCGTGCGTCCGGTCGCGGGCCCGTGGGGGTTCCGTGCGTGAGTGCGTGCGTTAGAAACCATTTCGAGGGCTGGATTGGACGGTTCGGCCGGCAGGATTCGGCCCGCGGGCCGCCATTTGACGATCACTGCTGTAGATGTTTCTTCAGAAAAACGCCTCGTGATGTCTGGACTGTTTGTTTGTTTGTTTGTTTCCCTCCTTGCGTCCTGATCCATATTTCTTTAGTGTCTTGTTGTTTGATTCCTCATCCTTTCTCTCCGTAATGTTTAGGGCTGCAGCTATCGATTATTTTAGTAATCGATTAATCTATCGATTCATTTGGTCGATTAATTGATTAATCGGATATATATATATATATATATATATATATATATATATATATATATATTTTTTTTTTTTTTTTTAACATTTCTTTTTATTTTATTTTGACAAGCATAAAACTCACCAGGGACAGAAAAATGAGCTACTATTAATGCTTGCAGTAACATTTATTAAACTGCACAAGAACACTCATTGCTCGGATGAACATTGCACTTTAAATTCACAAATTATTTGAATAAAAAATAAATAAAATACCTGAGAGAGGGCTAAGGCCTTCCCTTCATTATAAGAAAATGCACATGAAAGCTGATTATTAAAAAACACTTCAAGTACAGCGGGCAATATTCAGTATTATCAAACAATTCCTATTGATATTAATTTCTGTCTTGTGCAAAAAACAAACAAAAATAAGAATACTCAGGCTGAGTCCAAAACAGCTCATTCACCTTTTTAAACTGACAGCTGCCCTAAAATTTTAAAGTGCATTCAAAGGAGGGCACAACAGCAATTTCAGAATACAGTCACTTTTTTTTTTTTTTTTTGCATGGACGTGGTGCTGTTATAATACACCAGCTCCGCTTGGCAGTGCAGACTTTGCACCGAGCTCTTCCCTTTTTTTCGTTTAAAATTGTCCCAAACTTTTGACATTTTCTGGCGTTTTCTTTGTTGCGCTTCCTCCTTTTCGCCAGCATTTTCTTCATTCTGCTCTTCAACGCGCCGCGTCCGACGCGTCCACGTCTTGTCGCTGGTGGAACGCGCGTTCCCATTTGTTTTCAGTTGTATTTTGACGCAGCTCCATTTCTCGCTAGAGGTGGGCGATACTCCGAATTTTGGTATAAATCCGATACCAAGTAAACACTGGGCCAGTATCGCCGATACCAATACTGATACCGATACTTTTTTACTAGGTTTTTAAAAAAAAAATTTTCAGTTTTTATTTTTATTTTACATACATCACAGGTAGCAGTTCCGCTGTCTGACGCTCTGAAGTAGCTCCTAACAGTTCCTGCTCCTGTTCCTCATCTTAAATTTGCCATTAATGAACCAGTCTGTCTGTCTGATCAGCAGCAGGAGGAGGAGAGCTGCACAGTGAGCCTGAGTGAGCTGAGAGAAAGAGGAGCTATTTGTAATCACCTCACCTGGAAAATAAAACACGGGGCCAAGATTTTAACCAAATATAAGAACAGTTTTTATCAAAAAACACAAGATTACTACAACAATGTCAACATTTCAATAAAAATAATTCCTTTTGCCTTTTTCTCACACAGAAAATGTCAATACTGAAAATATAATTTAAAAAAAATGTAACAGTATAAGCAGTACAACAAAAAGTCCCATCACCCACAGGTATTCATGAAAAAAAGTCATTAGTGCAAATAAGGTGCAAAATACTATTGGCTCTTTGCTCTTTTGTCACTGAGCTTATACCCTGAGGTCGCTTTAAGCCCCTGGATATCGTGAGCAGTTATACTACAGTAAATGAAAATACCTAAAAATGCACAGCAACAACACGATAAACAAAACTTTAAAAACACACAAGCTGTGTCAAGACAGCATCTTCAGAGTCACATGCTGAACCACATTAAACAGCTCCAGTCATCAGTGTAAATATACTGTAAACTCTAGCTGGCCGTCATTCACCACCACCTTTGATATATATTATATTTTTTTAGTTCCATTAACACAATCAGGATTTATTTCAATTGACTGAATATATGAAAATACTTTAATCACTGCTGAAATGACACCTTTGACCACCAATTGAAAAGCAACGTCAAATTATGCTGGAAATACCAAAATCTTAACTTGGCTTCTCTGAAACACTCCCTGGATGTTCTGGAGGCTTCTGTTGGAAACCTCAGGCAGAGACCTCTGTCTGTGTCGGGGTCTGCTCCGTTTACGCTGCTTTTAAAAGTTTGTGCAGATTGTTGGAGTTACCGCAGCAGCCAATCACCTTCATGCACGCATGATGCAGTGTCTTTGTCTGAAGCTGTGGAATAAGTCCACACAGCGCATCTTTATCCTCCACCGTTGCTTTTCCTCACTCTCTCTCTCTCTCTCTCTCTCTCTCTCTCTCTCTCTCTCGCTGCTCTGACAGGGCAGTGAAGAGCAGAGGGAGGAGGAAGCGGCGCAGAGCGCGTTAACGAGCGTCTGAGCCCTGAAGTGAGCTGAGGTCCGACAGAGAGGCTGCGCTGACTCTGCCAGAGCAGAAAGAATAATATCCATCTCAACGTGCTGGTATCGATCGATACCAATACTAACTTTGGTATCAATACTATCGATATTTGGATCGATCCGCCCACCACTATTTCTTGCGTCGTTTCACCGCGCTGTGCTCCGTGGCTGTGTTCGAAACATCATACTTACCTACTACTCATACTGACTTATTGAGCATGCAGTGTGTTTACACTGGCAGTATGCGATTTTGAGTATGCGAGAAGTTCCCGGATGCATACTGCATTCTCCAGAAATGTTGAGTATACATCGTGTGTTCACTACTCATACTGAAATTACCCAAGATGCAACGCGACGGACCGCGCTTGAAAACTGAGTGAGGAACTTTTTTCCATACATGTTTTCTTGTCCACATGACGTTTGATATATTAAATGTATTAAAATATATTTTTTCCCTTCTAATAAATTTTTCAAAACTGAAATGTTTAAAAACAAAAAAATAAATACTTTTGATCAGGGGTGAGCTCAATGAGGAGACTTACAGGGTTATAGGGTGGAAAATGTTCAAAAAATTACTTATCTGACATGTTTTCAGAGCAGCTAAAGTTTGCGAATAGTCAGAACAGGACAAAAGGATTGTAAATGTTCCCACAGGGAATTTTTTACTTTTGAAAAAGTTAGATCACATTTTCAAAATGTATGTAGAATCAAATTCCTTCACCGAAAATGTTTTAACTCTCATAAATACAATAAATAAATCCCACCTTGTGATAGAAAAAACCCCCCACAAAGGAGTCTTGTGTAAACAAAGAAATCTTGAATAGTTGAGCCTATATTTCTTTCCTTCTCTCCTTCTATTTTGTAATAACAGATTGTAATAATACCTACACATTGTGCAATAAATTATCTTTTTGACCCCAGGCTTGTGACTTCGCAATTGAGAGGAATACATGAAGCCCACTGGTGTGACGATCCAGGAAAAGCAGTGTTCCTTTCTGACAGCAGCCTGCTTGGTGGCTCCCCAGATGTCATGGTGTCCAATGACTGCATCATTGAGATAAAATGTCCCTGCAGCCAGAAATGACATGTTTATAAGTGAAATAATTATCTGTGCCTTTGTACCAGTTAAACTGTTGTTTTATATTGTGTGATTTATTATTAAAAATATAAGCAGTAACAAAATAAAACAAATTATGTCATAATAAATTAAGCGGGAGCCACATAACCAGTGTGAAGATTTGTGTTTAAGTAGTTCAGCATCCCTGACACTTACTGCCAAACGAATATTCAAATACTTCTTCTAATCATGCATTCAGATATTATTTGAAAAAACTGAATTGTACTGAGAATGTAAAGTTGTAACAGACAAACATAGACCCTAAAGAGAGAATCTCAGATTTATTTTTAAACATTTGAGTTTTGAAAAATTGATTAGAAAGGAAAAAATATATTTTAATACATTTAATATATCAAACGTCATGTGGACAAGAAAACATATATGGAAAAAAGTTCCTCACTCAGTTTTCAAGCGCCTGGTGGCACTTTAAAAGCGCCTGGCGGCGCTCGGCGTTTGAGACGCCGGAAGGCGTTTCAAAATAAAAGCGCCTGGTGGCGTTCGGCATCAAAAGCGCCGTTCTTAACGGCGTTTTGTACCAGGCGATGTATGGCACAAACGGCCACCCATAGTGATCCACGGTCGCCCGCCGCCAAAGCCCGACCGGGCCCGGAGGCTGGGCTGCTGGGTCGGGGGAACCGACTGCCGCGGCCACGGCGCTGAGCGCCGTGCCGGGCGGGGGGGTTTGTGTGGGTTTGTGGTCCGGGGTTCCTGTGTGCTCTGCTTCTCTCTCTGCTTCTCTGACTCCTCCTGCTGGAGCCGCTCACTGCAGCTGGCTCACATATCGCCAAATTCGTCCGAACAAAATCATAACCGGCTGGTATTCGGACAAATAAACGACACACTCGGGCTCTAAACCAACACTTTGTCGCCTAATTTTAAAAAAAATCTCGATGAAGTTGTACATTTGAAGAGTTTAGAGCTAAAGTGAAATCAGCTTTAGCAGATCGATTTCGGCTCGGGGAAGAGTGCAATGCATCCTGGGTTATTATGTAGTTTGCTGTAGTGTAAACGCTTTGCATACTGTCTGATGGACTGAGTATGCAGGATGCAGTATGGGTAGTATGAGTATGGAAGGATGTAGGAGGGCCCACCGCGGCTCCAGCATGGAGGAGTCAGAGAAGCAGGGAAGCAGGAGAGAAGCAGAGCACACAGGAACCCCGGACCCGCCACGAGGCCCCCCCCCCGCCCGGCACGGCGCTCAGCGCCGTGGCCGCGGCAGTCGGTTCCCCCGACCCAGCAGCCCAGCCTCCAGGCCCGGTCGGGCTTTGGCGGCGGGCGACCGCTGATCACACCGCCGGCCGCCCCCGCCACTCCGACCGGCTCCCCGCTGAGCCGCTCGGGCAGCAGGACCTACGGCGGTCCCAGCGGTCCTACGGAGCGGGCCCGCCCCGGGTGTCGCACCGAGTCGGTTCCGGAGGTCCGGCGGCGGACCCCCGGGCCCCCCGGTGCGGCGGGCCCGCCAGCGAGCGCAGAGTTTCTCACACCCTCCGGGGCTGGACTCAGATGGCGGGGCCAGCCCCCCCACCACACCTGCCGGCCGCCAGGCGGTGCAAGCTCTGTCTGCCGCAACCGCTGTCCGTCGCGTTGCATCTTGGGTAATTTCAGTATGAGTAGTGAACACACGATGGCTGCTCAACATTTGTGGAGAATGCAGTATGCATCCGGGAACTTCTCGCATACTCAAAATCGCATACTGCCAGTGTAAACACACTGCATACTCAATAGGTTAGTATGAGTAGTAGGTAAGTATGCGGTTTCGAACACAGCCCATCTGCTTGCTCCGACATGTCCGGGCGTCTTACACTCTCGTGCGGAAACATGCTGCGCTTTAGTTCCGGGCGCTACACGCTAGCGGTTTCATGGTAGTTTCACTGTACACAATTAATAAACGAATCCTCGAAGCAACAGAGTTTAATTCGAAGCTTTATAATCGAATTATTCGATTTATTCAATGAATCGTTTCAGCCCTAGTAATGTTGAACTCCTGTCCGCGCTCATTCAGACTGCTTGGTTTGAAAAGAACTGCCAGCTTTGTTGGACATTTTAAATCTTTGTTCACTTAAAAGAAGAAGTGTGTTCAGGTGTGATGAGTTCCTGGATGTGGAGAGAATGTTCTCAGCTGGAGGCAGAATCTCCACTGCAGAGAAGTTCTGAGCCTCTTCTGACTGAAACACTAAATGCTGTCTGAGTTTCCAGCAGCAGAAAGAGTTTCTCTCTCTTCTCACCGTCCATCATTCTGGATCTCTGACGGTTTGTTCCAGAAAGTGTCTCCATGTCTGTTCTCCACGGCTCTCTGCTGGAATTCTGGGAAATTCTGTCTGATTTTCCAAAGTAATCCTGCTCAGTAATCCCTGTTTTGATCAGATATCCCTGTAATGAGATTACATTCATGTACTGTAACAGATTCCAGTTCCATTGTTTGTATCCTGATGACGTCACGCCGTTCAGTTCAGTTCAGTTTGATTTGTCCAACATTTCAAAACGGCTCCAGTTGAACCAAAGAGCTTCACAGAAGGTCAAAAGGAAGAAGAAATGAAAAAGGCTGAGCTGAACATATTTCTAACAGATCAGACCAATCAGACTCCAGATGTTCTCCAGTCCAGCTGCTGCTGACAGCCTGAGAGGAGAGGAGGGTTTCAGTCTGGACCTGAACTGTCCTCCAGACTGAGGCTGGAGCTGAATGGAGTTTAGTTTCATGGAGGAACCTGACTGAGTGTCTTCCACCCAGCAACACTCACTCTGAATTCTCATTGGTTCAAACAGCTTCAGCCTCTTCTGGCTCCTTTCATTTCCTGCTTCTTCTTCTCCACATGAAGAACAGTGACTTGTGTTTCTGCTGCTGGTAGAAGTGAGTTTCTAGTGAGCTGGAATCAGTCAGTGAGTTGAAGAGTTGATCAGTGAGAAGAAAGTGAGCTTTGATTGGTCTCATCAAGTGTTTCCAACCAGAGGAAGTGAAGAAAAGAGTGAAGAGATGCTCTTTGAATCTCATGGATTCAGGCTTTAAAGCAGCTCAACACTTTACACAAGAAAAGGAAGAAGCAGCCAGATCAGAGGGAAACAGCAAATGTCCAATCAGGCTGGACTGTCAGTGTTATTGATTGATTTACTCTCTTCTCTTTCTTCCAGACATTCACTCTCTCAAGTATTTCTTCACTGCAGCCTCCAATGTTCCAAACTTTCCAGAGTTTGTGAATGTTGGTTTGGTGGATGAAGTTGAGATTTCTCACTATGACAGCAACACCAGGAGAAAAGTTCCCAAACAGGACTGGATGAATAAAGTCACAGAAGAAGATCCAGAGTACTGGGAGAGATACACTGAAAGGAATTTGGGACGTCAGCAAACCTTCAAAGCAAACATCGAGATCTTGAAGCAGCATTTGAACCAAACTGGAGGTTTGATTGAACTTTGTCTTTTTCCTGATCCTGTCTTCACTGAATCCACACACACACACACACACACACACACACAGCTTGCTGGTCAGGTCAGATCCAGTCCTCCTCCAGTAGAATCAAAGCAGATCCATAGAGAAATGTGAGAGCTGCTTTGTGAAATTCAAAGAAAACTTTTTCCAAACAGAGTTTGAATGAAAACTCCCAGTTTGTCTCTTGTTCTTTGAGCTTTGAGTCAGCAGCAGCAGCAGCAGCAGCAGGGGTGAAGTGGTTAGCACTGTCCCCTCACAGCAGGAGGACCTGGGTTGGATTCCTTTCTCTCCTCAGACTTTCTCCCAGCTCAGTGTGATGCTCACACACTCCATTCAGGCTGCTGACTGTTGACAGGAAGCAGATCAATATGTCCCACTGATCCTGAGTCAGCGTCAGCAGCCCGTTAGCTCCAGCAGCTGCTCAGCAAGGAGCTAACGGGCTGCTGAGCAACCAGGCTAACCTTCAGCTAGCTGCTGAAAGGAGCTAGCTTCAGCTAGCCTATTAGCTAAACTAGCTTCAATGTCAGCTACCTTGTTAGCTAAACTAGCTTCAATGTCAGCTAGCCTGTTAGCTAAACTAGCTTCAATGTCAGCTAGCTGGTTAGCTAAACTAGCTTCAGTGTCAGCTAGCTTGTTAAAGAAGCTCAAAGGTCAGAAACTTGTTAAATAACCAAGCTTTAACATCTGCAGCATGTTACATAACCTAGCTTAAACAGCAGTTAGCTTGGTCAAAAAGCTAGCTTAAACATTAGCTAGCATGTTGAACAAGCTACCTTAAATGTCATCTAGCATGTTAAATTAGCTATTTAATACGTCAGCCAGCATGTCAAATAGGATAGCTTAAACTTCATTTAGTTTGTGAACTAAGCTAGCTTAAACATCAGTTAGCTTGTTGTAGAAGCGAGCTGAAAACACTAAGTTAAACATTCACTAGCATGTTAACAAGCTCACTTAAACATCAGCTAGCATGTTAAATAAGCTAGCTTAATCATCTGCTAGCATGTTATTAAAACTAAAAACATTTGCTACACGATAAATAAAATTCGCCTAAACATCTGTACATACTAGATTAAAAATCTGCTACCTTGTTAAAAACCAGCTTGAACATCTGCTAACATATTAAATAACCTAGCCTAAACATCAGCTAGCTTGATTAAAAACAGTTAGCTTAAACATCTATTAGCATGCTAACAACTTGCTTAACCATCTGCTAGCTTGTGAACAACTAGCTTAAATGTTTGCGAGCTTCATAAAAAACTAGCTAACCATCTGCTAGCTTGTTAACAACTAGCTTAAAAAATCTGCTAGCTTGTTAAAAAACTAGCTTAAACATCTGCTAGCTTGTTAAAAACAAGCTTAAACATCTGCTAGCTTGTTAAAAACAAGCTTAAACATCTGCTAGCTTGTTTAAAAGTAGCTAAACATCTGCTAGCTTGTTGAAAAACTAGCTTAAACATCTGCTAGCTTGTTAAAAACTAGCTTAAACATCTGCTAGCTTGTTAAAAAACTAGCTTAAACATCTGCTAGCTTGTTAAAAACTAGCTTAAACATCTGCTAGCTTGTTTAAAACTAGCTAAACATTTGCTAGCTTGTTAAATAAGCTAGCTTAATCATCTGCTAGCATGTTATTAAAACTAAAAACATTTGCTACACGATAAATAAAACGAGCCTAAACATCTGTACATGCTTGCTTAAAAATCTGCTACCTTGTTAAAAACCAGCTTGAACATCTGCTAACATATTAAATAACCTAGCCTAAACATCAGCTAGCTTGATTAAAAAAACTAGCTTAAACATCTGCGAGCTTGTTAAAAAACTAGCTTAAACATCTGCTAGCTTGTTAAAAAACTCGCTAAACATCTGTTAGCTTGATTAAAAAAAACAAGCTTAAACGTCTGCTAGCTTATTAAAAAAACTAGCTTAAACATCTGCTAGCTTATTAAAAACTAGCTTTAACATCTGCTAGCTTATTAAAAACTAGCTTAAACATCTGCTAGCTTATTAAAAACTAGCTTAAACATCTGCTAGCTTGTTAAAAAACTAGCTTAAACGTCTGCTAGCTTCTTAAAAACTAGCTTTAACATCTGCTAGCTTATTAAAAACTAGCTTAAACATCTGCTAGCTTAATAAATAAAACTAGCTTAATTATCTGCTGGCTTGGTAAAAACTAGCTTAAACGTCTGCGAGCTTGTTAAATAACTAGCTTAAACATCTGCTAGCATGTTAAAGAAGCTAGCTAAACATCTGCTAGCATGTTAAAGAAGCTAGCTAAACATCTGCTAGCATGTTAAAGAAGCTAGCTAAACATCTGCTAGCATGCTAAAGAAGCTAGCTAAACA
The DNA here is from genome assembly GCF_902148845.1 of Salarias fasciatus. Classification (NCBI taxonomy): domain Eukaryota; kingdom Metazoa; phylum Chordata; class Actinopteri; order Blenniiformes; family Blenniidae; genus Salarias; species Salarias fasciatus. The sequence goes on along the minus strand of NC_043765.1, from coordinate 9,656,448 downwards.
TCTGCTAGCATGCTAAAGAAGCTAGCTAAACATCTGCTAGCATGTTAATGAAGCTCGCTAAACATCTGCTAGCATGTTAAAGAAGCTAGCTAAACATCTGCTACCATGCTAAAGAAGCTAGCTAAACATCTGCTAGCATGTTAAAGAAGCTAGCTAAACATCTGCTAGCAAGTTAAAGAAGCTAGCTAAACATCTGCTAGCATGTTAAAGAAGCTAGCTAAACATCTGCTAGCATGTTAAAGAAGCTAGCTAAACATCTGCTAGCAAGTTAAAGAAGCTAGCTAAACATCTGCTAGCATGCTAAAGAAGCTAAATGAAATGCGAGGACGACACATTCCAGTCACATGAGAGCGTTGTGAAGTCGGGCTCAGACTGGAGGAAATCCAGAGTTTCTGTTGCTTCCTCACATCAATGTGAATCTCACTTCAAGACTTTTCAACAAAGTGTCCAAACATTTGACTGCAGCCATTCAGAACCTCACTTCATTGCCTTTGTCTTCAGTTCCACTGAACAAAGTTGCTGAATGAATCCAAACCACTGATTGATGATGAAAAAGCTGCGACGCGTCAACATGGAGCTGAATCCAGAAGAAATCCATCAAGTCAGAGTCCTGATCACACACCAACACTCACTCACTGTGTGTGTGTGTGTGTGTGTGTGTGTGTGTGTGTGTGTGTGTGTGTGTGTGTGTGTGTGTGTGTGTGTGTGTCTGTCTTTCTGTCTCTCAGGTGTTCACATCTACCAGTGGATGGTCGGTTGTGAATGGGACGATGAAACTGATGAAGTGGTGAATGCATTTGATCAAGATGGTTACGATGGAGAAGATTTCATCTCTTTCGACCTGAAGACAGAAACATGGATCGCTCCAGTTCCTCAGGCTGTTCCCACCAAACACAAGTGGAACAGTAACAAAGCAGAGATGGATTATCGTAAACACTACCTGACCACAGAATGTGTTGACTGGCTGAAGAAGTATGTGGAGTTTGGTCGGAGCTCACTGATGAGAAAAGGTAAAATGTTTGGAGTTTGTCTCTCAGCTTCTCTTCTTTCATGCTGCTCTCAGCATCTCCTCTCCTCTCTCCATCTGGCCTTCCTTCATCCCTCTTTCCATGGCCCGTCTCTTCCTGGCTGCAGTGGCTGACATGAGAGAGAAAGAGTGTAGAGAAGAATCCAGTAAAGTGTGAGGTGTCTTCCTGCTTGTTCTCCAGATCTTCCCTCAGTGTCTCTCCTCCAGAAGACTCCCTCCTCTCCGCTCACCTGCCACGCTACAGGTTTCTACCCCGACAGAGCCGACTTGTTCTGGAAGAAAGACGAGGAGGAGCTCCATGAGGACGTGGTCAAAGGAGAGATCCTCCCCAACCATGACGGGAGCTTCCAGATGAGCGTTGATCTGGATCTTTCAGGGCTCAAAGATGAAGACTGGGGGAGGTACAGCTGTGTGTTTCATCTGGCTGGAGGACAGGAAGTCTCCAAGAGACTGGACAAACGGGACATCAGGACCAACTGGAAGACAAATGATGGAGGTCAGAGACTCTTCATTTCACTCTCATTCTCTCCTGTGTCTTTTGTTCCGTTCTGATGTTTCTCTTTGTTGACAGCAGCTTCACTCCTATCAGTGTGTTTTTATCTGCTCAACAGTTCAAGAAGCTCAATAACTTCCTGCTTTTTCTGAGTTTCTCTTGAAAAGTTTTTCTCACCTCCGTCCAGTTTTTCTGCTTGTTTTGGTTTTGATTCTTTGAATTCCTGTTTTCTGCTCACATCATTCCGTGACTCTGTGTCTGAGGAGCTCATCTGAAGAAGGAACAATCTGCTCTTTTCTATTTTTTATGTATGATTTATTTCTGAAATTTGAACAGAAAGACGAGCAAGTGGATAACATCAGTATCAAGTGTCAAAGGCTTGCAGGAAACGATATTAATCCACAGATACTAAGAGATACATCTTAAATGTGGCGAGTAAATAAACCATCTCCACTGAGAGCAGTGATCAGAGCTGCTCCTGTTCTAACAACAGATCCAAGTGTTTTCTGAGATGGGCTCACAGGGCGTGGATGGAGAACCATGGTCTCAGGTCATGGGGTTGGTTCCAGTGTCAGTGACAAGACGTGGTGTAGAGAGGGCGTCCATTATAGAGGCATCCGGAGTGTTGGAAGAGTCAGGGAAGTGCTTGTTGATGAAGTCTGGAGCTTACAAATACCTAAAAAAGTGACAGTTGGACAAATTAAATTTGAATGATAACTGAGCAAATGAGGCCAAAATGCCCTCCACATAGAAGTCCTTCACAGAGGCAAGTCTGTGGCTCTGCCACATCGAAATGATCCATCGATGAATGATGGTGGAAACAGAGGCTTCAGATCCAACGGCGAGTGAAGAGGGATTCTCAGGAAACCACAATGTTTCTTCACTTCAGCCCAGATTTGAAGGCAGTTTTTAACCATGACGTTGTCAGTATATGATGGAGGAGATCATTTTGAGGGAAGACACAAAGGTGAGAGTAAAGAAGCTGAATCTCACGATGCCTCCTCCACTGGCAGCCAGGTCGGCCTCCCACCATTGCCACACCAGAGCAGCATTGTGGGAACATTTACAGACCAGTAATAGTACAGAAAATCTGCCAATGCAAGACCGCCAGAGTCCTTGCTTTTCTGTAAGAAGGTTTTTCACATTCTGGGAGGTTTTTTGTTCCACAGAAACTGTGAGATTGAACTGTCAAGAGACTGGAAACATTTTGGGGGATAAACATCGGAATGCATTGAGAAAGATACAAAAATCTGGGTAATCCACTCATTTTGATCCAACTAATCCTGCCAGCCAAGGAGAGAGGCGTCACAGACCAACGGTGTTTATCTTGAGTGAGCAGCTCGAGCCTTGGGATGAAGTTCGCCTTATGGAGGTCAGAAAACTCCTTTGTTCTCTGAATCCCCAAATATTTGAAACTTTGCAGAGCAGGGCAGCCCTGCCTGGTTCCACGACTAAGGGGGAAATATTTAGAATGATCATTATTTGTACGGACACGTGCCAGTGGTGAGGAATATAACAACTGCACCGAGGATATAAATTTACCACCAAAACCAAAATGCTCTAAAGTGTAGAACAGAACGGGCCGCTCCACCCGATCAAAGGCCTTTTCTGGATCCATTGTGATGACAAATTCTGAGTATTAGATGGAGAGGGTGAATATACGAGTTTAATAAGCATCTAATATTATGGTAGGAATGTCTTGTCTTAATCTCATCTGTCCTGTCTGATCACGATAATTACAGTGGCCATGATGGACTCGATTCGTTTTGCCAACATTTTTGCTGCCATTTTAACAGCAGAAGAATCTGCTCTGATAACACAATCCACTGCTTCTGCTGTTTCTATGAGGCAGGAGAGGATTATTGATCAGGGGAGACAACCTCTGACAATCCATCTGGAATCTAGATGATGGAAACAGAGACACTCCTCACTGACCAGCTGTTTCTCTGCAGGGTTTGACACTGGACTCATTGGAGGAGTGTTGGGAGCGATTGCTGTTGTGGTCCTGGCAGGCGTTGGATTCATCATCTACAAGAAGAAACATCCTAACGGTAAAGTAGAAACTCTCCTTTCCTCATCAGGATCATTGATGTGTGTGTGTTGAACCTGAAGGAGGGTTTGGAGTGGAAAAGAGTGGTCGTCATGGTAACCTCCTCCCTCTTTCTCCTGCTGTTTTTCAGGGTCCAGTAGTACCAGCAGTGAGTACTTTCCTATTTCCTTTCATCAGGATGTTTCAGTATTGTTTGATGTTCCTTTCTGTTGTTTCTGCCTTCAAGCTGACTTCTTGCTTTGGAACATGTTTCATGTGTTTCCAACAAGTTCTGCTCTTTGTTTCCAGCCTCTGAAACTTCCTCTTCATGAGAAGATCCAGCCGTGAAGAAAGTGAGTCCATCAAGTGAAGCATGTCAGAAATCAGCCGTACACTGCAGAAACACTCCTCCTTCAAATGAGACAAATATTCTTCAATTTCATCAAATTTTCTTGTTTTCAGCAGAAATTCTCCCAGTAGTTTCAGCAACATTTGCTTCTCTAGAATTCTTCAAACTATCAAATGAATCAAACTGCTTTGAGCTGAAAACGGGACAGAAATGTCCAAAATTCTAGAAAACAGTTCTTCTTCCAAGTAGAGTCCTGGTTGATCTTCAGAAGTGTTCTCAGAATGAGCTCTGTTTCCTTCATCAGGCTGATTAGTTAAGTTTCATTTTGGGACATTTGACTCGTGACGAGGAAAGACTGGATCTATATTTTGAGGACAGAGGATTCTAGATTTCCCTGCCCTTCAGCCAGCAGCAGGAATATGGAACATTCACAACACTCCTTGTTTTATATGTGCAATATGTGGAACTCGGGGCCTGCAGGACAATTTCCATCACTGCAGCAGAATTCCCCTCCCATGATGCCTTGCTGAAGTTCTGATGCTGCTTAACTGATGGTCTTAACTGGACGTTGCCGCCTCTTCCCTCCTCTGGCTCAAACTCACACAGAGAATCTGGAAGCCCCGCCTCCTTCCTGAAGCTACTTCCTGTGTGGGAGGAGCTTATGGAATAATTCCACCTGATTCTGATTTTATTGCTTCAGAAGCCTCACAGTTCAAGTTTCCGGTCTGTATCTGCTGTAGAGGTCAAATGAGAGCCACAGAGGTCAAAGGTCACAGCAGGCTTCATGTCTCAGCTGGGCCTCAGAGGGGTCATGACCTTTTGGAGCTCCTCTAAAGGACGGTCTGGCTCTAGTCTTCTTCCAAGCCTCACTGCTGAAGAAGAACAAAGAGGCTTTGAGTTCTGGAAGATTTGATCAAGACCACAATGCAGGAGCTTCATGTAGGGACACACACACACACACACACACACACAAGTGTGTGTGCTGTTGGTGTGTGTGAGCGGCTCCGTCATGAGTGTGTTGACGTGTGGCTGTGGGAGTGACGGGGTCAGCTCACAGCTGCTGGCTGCTTTGTGCCAGACTTCACTCCACAATCTGTTTATTAATTTTCCATTTTAAGAAACAGACAACAAACAAGTAAAGCACAATACAAATAACACAAGAATAATCTAAAACAAACAAGACAAAATGAAAACTCAAGAAGACAAAAAACACAAAAGGCAAAAAGAAAGAAAAAAAAAAAACACCCAAAATAAGATCTGCGGTAAATAAAATATTGATTAAATCAGTATATGCATAAAGTATTCAACATACATGTATTTCAATAAACAATGTATACAAATGTGTCGATCATTGCATTCTAAGTCCATAGTTCGGTCACCATCTTCATCTTTGGTTCTGGTTCATCAGTAGTCCAGCTCCGGAACTAAGAAATGGATGAATATTATGGCGCTATAAAAGCGATTACAACAGTCCTTGTCCAGTTCTGTGTATTTACACATTATGGCCCTTCATGAAGTCTTGGAAAGAAGACCACAACTTGTCAAAATCTTCCATCTTTCCTCTGGCTCTATAGGCCATTTTTTCCATTGCCAAATTAGATGACATCTCTGCGGTCCATTGGTCAGATGTCGGTCTCTGGACCTCCTTCCATTTCAGAGCAATTGCACGTTTAGCTTGTAACAAACAAAAATGGATTAATTTACGTTCCTTTACAGTTGCTGGAAAATCTTCAGGGTATATGTGCAAAAGGCATATTTTAGCTTCAACTGGAATATTCTTTCCTGTAAAAACGGAGATTAAGTTGAGAACCTCTTTCCAGAATATCTGCAGGTTTTGGCAGCTCCACATGCAGTGTAACAGCGTACCAGCTTCATCCGTACGTTTGATGCAGTGATCAGGAATACTTGGATTAAAGTGATGTAGTTTAACAGGTGTGATATAGGTTCTAAGCAGCCATTTATATTGTAAAAGTTTGCATCTTGTATTTATTGTTTGACTTTGGGCTAGAAGGCAAGTTTCCTCCCAATCCTCCACACTGATATCTGACTGTAGATCATTTTTCCATGCAGACAGACAGGAAAGAGAGTTCTCTTCAGAAGTTGCTAATAACAGACTGTAAAGGGTGGAGATTTGACCAGTATTGTGTACGCGCTTAACCATAACTTCTTCAATGGTTGATAACAAGGGTTCTGAGGTTGTTTTAGTTTGGGAATATATATAGCTTCTTAATTGCAAATGTTTAAAATGATGCTCCCCAGGTGAATTAAATTTTTCTTTTAATTGTGTGAATGACATTAAAGTGCCCTCATCGTACAGATCTTTTATTTTGCTTAGTCCTTTCTCCATCCAATGTCTGAATCCCATATCGCACCTCCCAGGGGTAAAGTTTTCATTTCCCCATATAGGTGTGAAACAAGAAAGTTTGGGGGTGTCATCTAAAAATGTGTGGGCTTCATGCCATATTGTTAGTGTTTTTAAGGAATGGATTCTATGTGTGTTTTTTGAGTATCTTGGCTTGTGCTGAGTAGAGGTATTGAGACAGTGGGAGTTCTATTGCATTGTTTTCTATCTGAACCCAGGCTGGAATGTCCGTAGTAAGAAAGTAGTACATGGCTGTTCTGAGTTGGGCAGCCCAATAATACAATTTCATGTTGGGTAACTTAAGCCCGCCACGTTCATAGGGCAGGTAGAGAAGAGAAATACGTATTCTAGGGTGCTTGTTGTTACATATGAAGCGGGTGAAGTTTTTCTTAAGAACAGAGAAAAGAGAGACTGGCAGAGGAAGCCTGAAAAAGATATAAAAACTTAGGCAGGACAGACATCTTTATAATATTTATACGTCCTATCATAGAGATGGGCATTAAGCTCCATTTCTCTAGAGATTCTTCTATGGCTTTAACCAGTGGGTCATAACTGATTGATATTATATCTGAATATATATATATGAAGAAGAACAAAGAGGCTTTGAGTTCTGGAAGATTTGATCAAGACCACAATGCAGGAGCTTCATGTAGGGACACACACATACACAAGTGTGTGTGAGTCAGGTGTGTGTGAGTCAGGCATGTGACTGAGCGGCTCCGTCATGAGTGTGTTGTCAGTGTGGCTGTGGGAGTGACGGGGTCAGCTCACAGCTGCTGGCCGCTTTGTGCCAGACTTGGTTCTGAGACGTTGTTGTAATAAAGGAATGAAGCTTGTAAACGGAGCGCTGTGGAGTGTGTGTGTCCCCTGTGCTGCACCCAGTCATGGAAGTGATGAAAAGGCAGCTGGAGCCACAACGTGACTGTAGAAATCTTCTCCAGTGTTTCATCTTCTTCCTCTTCTCTCCTCCCAGAAGCCCCTAAAAGAAGCCCCCCCTGGACCAGATGTCTGGAGGGTTCCTCACTCCAGGAGCTCCAGAGAAGAGCATGAGGGACAGAGCTGAGCAGCAAACAGTAAAGCCCAGGGGGGGTTCTCTCCTCTGGATGCTGATGTGTTGCAGTGGAGGAAAGAACAGCTGGATCTTCCACTGCTTTCCAAACTGGCCTCCAGCTGCTGTCCATCCCTGCAACAAGTGTCCATCAGAGGAGAGCTGAGCTCAGCTGGTGACAGACAGCAGGAGCAGCACAGCAGTCTGCTTCTTCCTGAACATGTGGACCAGCTGATGCTCCTCCAGGAAAAGCCCACGCTCAGTCATATGAAGTGAAGCCCTCAGTGAGGGAGGATCGCCAACACCGCTGGACTTTTGGCCCCGATCGTCATCAGAGAGCTGTTTCTGTTTGGTGAACTTCTCTAGAAACCACATCAACATGTTGTTTTCCTCACTACCAGGGAGTGAGCAGTGTGGACTGGGCCCTCTGAACAGCTGATCTTCCTGGCTGGGTTCTGTTTCCAGCTGCTGTGTCTGTCAGTCACACTGTAGTTTTTACATTTCTTCCATGTGGAGCAGCTGCAGCTGTTTGCTTTGACTGAACGGATTGATAGATTTGAAATGTCAGATTCTCCTGTCCCTGCTCAGCCAGCAGCAGAGTGTGAGCTCCAGCACAGCAGTCTGGCAGGGAGCAGTGTGAGCAGCACTGGAGGAAGTTATTTCACTGAGCTCATTGCTGAAGCAGGAAACCTTCAGTTCTTCAGTTCAGCTGGAATTATTCTGTCAAACTTTGTTCAATGACAGACGGGGAGCAGCAGCAGGAGAAGCAGCTGAGAAAGGGACTGTTGGTGAACGCTCCATGTGTTTCTCTGCAGCTTTTTATCAAATCGCCTCAATAAATTGTTGAATGTTATTAAAAAAATGTCATGAAGCCAAATGTTTTGTCACTACTGTCCTCCTCTGATCCCCTTCAGAGGAACAGAGCAGAATGTGTCCACACTGTGGATTCCAGAAGAGATGCTGGGTTTGATCTTTTTATTAGAACTTCATATAAAATACAAGCTGTCAATGAGGAGGAAGAACAGACTGACCACAGCTGAGGAGCAGACATGAAGAAAAACACACACATTAGAAAGCTACTCAACTAAACAGTGTAGAACACACATCAGGAACATCAGGGCCATGAAGGGAGTCAGGAAGCAAGAAGATCACATTCAGAGCAACAGAAAGAAAAACCAGGATCCACTGCAGCAGAGAGCTGACCGCTCAGTCTGGCAGCTGAAGACAAGAACATCTGACAGAGGAGAAACTAAGATCTGATTCTTCCCCGTGATCAGGCTCCTGGAACTCTAGAAAAGTCTGGAAACAGTCTAGAATAGTGTTTCTATATCCATGGATCATATAGATCCACACATGCAGACACAGAGACATTCCTCTGATCCTCCATAAATCTCTACAGACACATAGAAACATGGATCCAGACACACCAGCATCAATATGAGCTCAGAGACACAGTGGAGGCACAAACATCACATTCTCATTCAAACTAGACCAGGGGTCGGCGACCTTTAACCCCCAGAGAGCCATTTGGACCCGGTTTCCACGGAAAAGAAAACACTGGGAGCCGCAGATATTTTCTGATTTCTAAAATGAAGATAACACTGTAGATATTGTTTTTTACCTTCAGCTTTGTTCACAGTGGAGAACAGCTGCTCACACACGGATGAGGATCTGAAGGTGGACGGACTCCAGATGCAGATTTCTTCATCTTTCTGTGGTGTCGGGGACGGCAGTCCATGTTTCAGACTCTGGTTTGTCCGGTCTGGGAAGGTTCTCAGTATCACTCCATCTGTGGCTCTGAACCAGAGTGGCCTTCTGATGACAACATCTTCTACATCCTCTGTCAAGCTCTGAATCTGGACTCCCTCATGTCTTTGTCAGCGATGTCAGCAGCTCCAGCTCCAGATCAGGACGACTCACACCTGCAGATGCAGCCACGTTTAACAGGGATGGATGGATGGTCAGGGGGCTGATGGGAAGGACCAGGGGTTTTTTTGGAGTCGCTTCCCAAACGATGAAACACTCTGAATTCATCAGCTTGTGAGCTTGTTTGAACTCCCTGAAAGTAGGGAAGTGAGACAGTGAGCCTCTCTGAACATCTCTGGATAAAACTGCAGCAGAGCGTTTCAGCACCTCTCCTCTGGACAGCGACCTCTGCAGGAGCTCACAGGAAGTGCTCTCCACCTCTTCTTCCGGGTCAAAGGGCTCCTGAGTGTCTTTCTCATGAGTTTCCAGTGAGAAGCTCTCCTCCCAGGCTGCTGGTGTGATGGACAGTGGTAACAGGAAGCTGGAGGCCGGTCCAGTCACATGGTGGACATCAGGGAGCAGATTCTACTGAGAGAGGAGATGACTTTCATTCAGGATCAATCCCCTCATCACCACTGGCTCCTGCTCTGCTTCTGACTCTAAACCACATTTTAAAAATGATCTAAATTCTCAGCACAAATCCCTCTTTTCACAAAGCCTTCTGATCAGTCTGGCTCCGTTTCATTCATGTGGAGCTGAACCATCAAGGACTTCCAGGGAGTTTTTCACGTGGAGCAGGTCGACACCCGACTCTTCATCAGTGATGATCAGTCATTTATGACCTGCAAGTCAATGGTTGAACAACACGGCCTGTGAAAGTAATATATTACTTTTCCAACACTGATCATCATGATATTCAATAATCTGATGGATCCAGTGATCAGTCCTACCTGCCCACTCTGGACTGCTGCTTGCTGCTGGATCTTGTTCCTGAGGGGCTAAAAAAACAAGGTTTTCCTCTTCTGTAGCGTCACATCAAACTGTTACTGAACTGATTTATCAAGTCAGACGACACAACGCCTCACAGTTCACTGACTGCTGGATTAAACTGAACTGTGGTTAAACTTCTGACCCGTTTCATCGTCCTCATCTGTTGTTCTGACCGTCGTTTCAGTGAAAAACTTGTCTCTGTGAGCATCTGTTTCCAGAGATACTCCGAGCTTCTTCTGGGCCGCCGTTGCTTTTTCTGACCTGTTTCACACACGGCAGACCGAGCGGAGGTCCTGTCAGTGGAGGGAGGAGGCCCGGGACAACCCGGTCCAAGTATCAGACCGGCCCACCGGGAAGAGTCCCAGTCCTCCTGAGGAGCACTCTGGACCTGGCTGAGTGTGTGTGTGTGTTCTGGTACGTGCACACAGGCACAGAGTGTGACAAAGGAAATGCGAATGTTAAAAAAAAAGAGCAAAGACTGAGGGACTGTGGAGAACTTTATTCAGAGGCTGAAAAATCAGAATAAATATGACTGAAAGAGCAAAAGCTGAGATGAAAGCAGCTCTAAAAGTCCTCTGAGGAACTGACACCATAAAGGAAAAGGCTCCTGGTTTCTGCTGTCAATATGAAGCAAAGTCCAAAACATTTCACCATCTGAGATCAAACAAAACCAAGAAAAGATCAGAAGGAAGTGATGAGAAGCAACAAGTGAATGAAGCAGATCAATAGTTTAGTCATTAGGAAATCAGTGGAGGAGAGAAACTTGCTCAATACATCAGTTCTAATCCAGACTGTCTTCATGTCCATTGAAGCCCAAATAGGATTTTCACTGGCTGAGAAACACTTTTTAATAAAAACCCTGAGAGAACAAACACTGGAGAGGAGAGATGACTACAAATCGCTCAACAGCCAGTTGTTCAAAGAGCTCCATGGTAGGCTACTGGAGGTCCGCCCGGCCGGTGTTATGGATGAACTGGTTCCCTTGCTAAAGAGTGAGGAATGTCTGTAAACTCATGCTGGTAACAGCAGATGTTAAAATAAGACTCACAAAAGACTCTAAACTTATTAATTTACTGTAACTGTAGATAACCGACGTTCACGAGAACGACTACAAGTTTCAGTCAGTATTTCAACATCTGTTGGTCACAAGTGAACACGAACACCAGTTAATTCAAAACATCAGCAGGCGGAGCAGAGCTGTGGAGCTTTACACCGGGACGTGCCGCTCGGCGGGGCGGGACTCCGGATGGGGGAGCGTGCACTCGTTGAGCAGCGTATCATGGAGATGTTGGGACATTATTTGAGCAGATATTCAGCAGATAAGGACACTGCTGGGGCTGAGGACTGCTGCTGCAGAGCTGAAGACCTGAAAGTTCTGTGAGAGACTTTGTCCCCATGTCAGAGGACGCTGTATAATCTGTTTCATCAGGGGTCCTGGTAAACCAGGACTGATCGTGGATCGCCGTCATGTACACAAATGCGTTTAATACGATTGTTTTCAAATGGATTGCAAAAAACACCCATGTAAACTGGACCAGTGTGAGAACTGCTGCAGGAGCCTCCTCCTCCAAAACATCTGATCCAAACACTCAAAGAGCCACAAGCTGCAGCAAGATTCCACCAAAGCAAAGTCAATCCACAGGGAGGAAGGAGCCCCGTCCTGGAGAGCAGCTCAGAGTGGAGCAATCAGCAACTTCTCCATCATTTCTTTTGGCTCTTGCTCCATCAGACTCAATGACTGGAGCCTCTCTGGACTCTTCCTTCATGAAGAGGTTTTTAACATGCTCTGCTCCTCACTGCTCCCCTGTCAAGACAAAGAAAGACAAAGAATCCTCTGTTAGTGGGATTCAATCCACTTTTCACCTGGAATCCATGTTTGTCTCCACACAGCAGATCAAACAGAGAGAAATGTGTCCAAAGTCTTCAATTCAATCCACATGTTCATGACATGTCACATCTGGAGCTGGACTGGAGTGTTGGAGACTACGGCCTGATTTCTGACATGCTTCACGTGATGGACTCACTTTCTTCATGGCTGGATCTTCTCCTGATGAAGAGGAAGTTTCAGAGGCTGGAAAACAAAGAGCAAAACTTGTTCTCAGTCATTTGTGTCTGAAAGGAAGAGGAGAAATCACTGAAGAGGAACATCCAAAGGAAGAAACTTGGACAAGGAGAGTTTCTACTTTACCTTGAGGTGGTTTCTTCAAGCAGACGATGAGTCCCATGATGCAGCCTGTCAGGAGGAGCAGAGCAGCAACAACTCCTCCAGCAGCAGCTCCAGTGGGAAACCCTGCAGAGAAACAGCTGCTCAGCTCTCTGAGGAGTTTGGACATTTGATGTCAGAGTGTGAGAAGTGTGGGACGTCTCCAAAGAGCCTCAGCAGCTCCTCCAGCTGCAGCATGGAGAGCATCCTGATCAGCTGCATCAGCACTGCTGCCTGCAGAGAGCGGCAAAGACTGCTGACAAGATGACTGTGGCTGCATTGAGGCTGCATTGACACTGTCAGTGGAACGTCTCCACATTCTGATCTGCTGCTCTCATGAGGCTCACATCCCATCTGCTTTTGGACAGTGGAAGCAGGAAGAAGACGCTGCATTCACAGACTGACAGATGGGATCCAGGCCTCAGTCACATGTGGAAATCAATCCAGATGAACTCTGGAGGTTTGGATCTCTGGGAAATGAGGGGAAAGTTCTGGACTGAAGTCAACTTCACATTCTATGATGCTGGACTTGATTTCCTGAAGTGACAAATGAGAGAATGAGAGTGAAATGAAGAGTCTCTGACCTCCATCATTTGTCTTCCAGTTGGTCCTGATGTCCCGTTTGTCCAGTCTCTTGGAGACTTCCTGTCCTCCAGCCAGATGAAACACACAGCTGTACCTCCCCCAGTCTTCATCTTTGAGCCCTGAAAGATCCAGATCAACGCTCATCTGGAAGCTCCCGTCATGGTTGGGGAGGATCTCTCCTTTGACCACGTCCTCATGGAGCTCCTCCTCGTCTTTCTTCCAGAACAAGTCGGCTCTGTCGGGGTAGAAACCTGTAGCGTGGCAGGTGAGCGGAGAGGAGGGAGTCTTCTGGAGGAGAGACACTGAGGGAAGATCTGGAGAACAAGCAGGAAGACACCTCACACTTTACTGGATTCTTCTCTACACTCTTTCTCTCTCATGTCAGCCACTGCAGCCAGGAAGAGACGGGCCATGGAAAGAGGGATGAAGGAAGGCCAGATGGAGAGAGGAGAGGAGATGCTGAGAGCAGCATGAAAGAAGAGAAGCTGAGAGACAAACTCCAAACATTTTACCTTTTCTCATCAGTGAGCTCCGACCAAACTTCACATACTTCTTCAGCCAATCAGGACATTCCTGGGTCAGGTATCGTTTATGAAAATCCATCAATGCTTTGTCATTGCTCAACTTGTGTTTGGAGGGAACAGCCTGTTGAACTGGAGCGATCCATGTTTCTGTCTTCTGGTCATAAATGAGGAAATCTTCTCCATCGAAACCATACTGTCGAAATCCGTTCACGTCATCAGTTTCATCGTCCCATTCACAACCGACCATGTACTGGAAAATATGAACACCTGAGAGACACACACACACACACACACACACACATACACACACACACACACACACACACTCCTCATCAGGACTCTCCTCATGAGTTGGAGTTCCTGTCTGACTTGATTGATTTCACTGATCCCCGATTCCTCTGCATTTGCAGCTCAGTGTTGGTCAGGGCACTTCAGGTGCTCCGTGCGCTCCGGACGCACTGCTGTGGAAAGCCGCCGTGTCAGGACACAACCTGCCGCTGTTGTGTTCAACAGCTTTCAACCATCCAACATGTTTCTCTGCTGCAGGAGCTCTGTGTTTCCACAGCAGCTTTCTAGTCAAACTAAAACTTTTCTACCATTCTCAACAGGGAGCTGCTCTTTGCTGATGATAGTGGTCTTGTTGCCCACACCGAGAAGAGCTCCAGCGTCTCATCAACTGCTTTGCTGGTGCCTGCTCTGAGTTTGGCCTCACCATCAGCCTTAAAAAGACCGAGGTCATGGGCCAAGTTGTTAGTAGTGCTCCCAGTATTAGCATCGGTGACCACACCATTGAGGTGGTGGACAAGTTTACCTACCTCGGTTCGATCATCTCCAGCAACCTCTCCCTAGATGCTGAACTGAATGCCCGTATCGGTAAGGCATCAACAGTGATGGACCATCTGGGGAAGCATATCTGGGGCAACTCTATGCTAACCACCAACACCAAGACAAGAGTCTACCAGGCCTGCATACTGAGCACTCTCCTCTACGGCAGCGAAGCATGGACCCTCTACTTCTGTCATGAACGTCAGCTGAACGCTTTCCACCAACGCTGCCTTCGCAGACTACTGGCAGGATTGTGTAGCCAACATCGACGTCCTAGTCCAGGGGTGGGGAACCCTGGTCCTGGAGGGCCGCAAACCTGCATGTTTTCCATGTCTCCCTGCTTCAACACACCTGAATCGAATCAAGATTCATGGCCAAGTCCAGCAGAAAGCCAGATAACGAGCCTCATTGCAATCAGCTGTGTTGAAGCAGGGAGACATGGAAAACATGCAGGTTTGCGGCCCTCCAGGACCAGGGTTCCCCACCCCTGTCCTAGTCAGAGCAGATGTGTCCAGTATGTTTGCCATCCTGATCCAGACATACTTGCGATAGCTTGGCCACATCACCAGAATGGACAACGGCCGAATCCACAAAGGCTTACTGTATGGGGAGCTGGCTACTGGAAACAGGTCAAAGGGACGCACAGCTCAGGTTCGACAATATCTGCAAGCGTGACCTCAAGGCTGGAGACTTCAACCCCTCCGACCTGGAGTCAGCCGCCTCCAACCGCTCCGACTGGCGGACCACCACCCAGGTTGTCATCAGAACAGCAGAGGAGAGAAGAGACACCCGCTGGGGGGAGAAGAGACTCCGCAGACAGCGGAGACCATTGACATCCTCACCACACTGCGAACAGGTCTTCCGCAGTGGCTGCGGCAGGATCTGCGGATCCTGGATCGGCCTCTACAGCCATGCCCAACGCTGCAGTTCCCTGACCGAAGACAAACCCCCCCTATGATCTTTCGAGATCGATGGAGCCAACAAGATCAGTAGATTGAAAGTAATCTCCAGTTCAATTGATTTCCTTTTGGCTGGGGAACTAAAGCTGCTGAATGATCAGAAATCTCTGCAGAATAAAGCAAGTGAGTTCATCACCTGGAGAAATGTCCCCTTTCACTCTTTACCAATCACATCCTGATCGCTACAACGGACACAATGGAAGTGAATGGTATTTTTGGTTCCCCTCGTCAAACTCATCAAATACAAAATCCAACAACCCCAAAACAGTTTGGTGGACACGTTATAATCCGCAGATTCACTACGCTGTGAAATATTAATGCAAAATTATGAGATTGAGTTGTTTATGCGAAGATTGCTAAGACGGAACTACTTACTAAATATGGTGTCTGGGCTTAGTGATTTCAAAAGAAAAAGTAGTTCCCAGTATTTGCTTCAGTGTCATAACGCTACAATATTATTTGTTGGTGTTCCACAGCGTAGTGAATGTTCGGATTATAACGTGCCCACCAAAGTATTTTGGGGTTGTTGGATTTTGTATTTGATGAGTTTGACGAGGAGAACCAAAAATACCATCCACTTCCATTGTGTCCGTCCCGAAAACCTTCTCCGACTCACCTCTGGATAAACAACGGCTCACCCTCACAAGAAAAGTAAGTATGCTGTTCGAAATGACGAAGGAATTGTGCTAAATGGGCCAATTTGCCAAAATGTTTAAGTATCCCTTTAAGATTGTACTGATTTAAACAACCCAGCTGACATTTAAGCTAGCTTATTGAACATGCTTGCAGTTCGCTTATTTAACATGCTAGCCGACATTTTAGCTATGTTTTCTTTTTACAAGCCCAATGACTTTTTGGCCACCTTATTTAATATGCTAGCAGATTTTTCTAGCTTTTTAACAAGCTAGATGACATTGAAGCTTGTTTTTATAATGATAAGAGTTGGTCATTTTAGAAGTTAACTTTGTTTAAGCTCGGTTATATGACAAGCTGGCTGGTGTTTAAGCAAATTTAACATGCTAGCAGATGGTTAGCTAGCTTTTTTTAACAAGCTAGCTGATGTTTTGGCTAACGTATTTAACATGCTAGCAGATAGCTAAGTAAGTTGATGTAGCATGCTATCAGTTGTCTAGGCTAGCATGTTTAAGAAGCTAACTGACATTTATGCTGGTTTAATTAACATGCTAGTAGTTGTTTAGGGTAGATTATTTAACAATTGAGTTTATGTTATTCTGGGTTAAATGACAAGCGGATGTTTATAAGCTAGTTTATTTGACATGCTTGCAGTTGTTTAAGCTAGTTTATTTGACAAGTCAGTAAATGTTTGAGTTAGCTGGTTTAACAAGCTAACTGGTGTTTAAGCTATCTTATTTAGCAAGCTACAGATGACGTTGAAGATAGCTTATTTGACCTGGTTGCTGATTTTTCAGCTACCTTATTGAACATGGTAGCAGATGTTTAAGATAGCTTTTTAACATGCTAGATGTTTTAGCTTGCTTCATTAATAACTAACTGCCATTTGAGCTAAGTATTTAATAAGCGAGATGATGTTCAAGTTTGTTTAACAGGTTAGCGAAAGTTTAAGCGAGAAAACTTAATAAGCTAGGTGACATTTACGCCATTTTAGTTAACAAGCTACAGTGCTAACCACTTCACACCTGCTGCTGACTCAAAGCTCAAGGAACAAGTGACAAACGGAGAGTTTTCATTCAAACACTGTTTGGAAAAAGTTTGAAGATGAAAAATAAGCAGCTCTCACATTTCTCTATGGATCTGCTTTGTTTCTACTGGAGGAGGACTGGATCTGACCTGACCAGCTAACTGTGTGTGTGTGTGCGTGTGTGTGCGTGTGTGTGTGTGGACTCAGTGGAGACAGGATCAGGAAAAAAGACAAAGTTCAATCAAACCTCCAGTTTGGTTCAAACGCTGCTTCACTGTGCCAATGTTTCCTTTGAAGGTTTCCTGAGCTCCCAGAGCTCCATTAGTGGATGTCTCCCAGTATGTTGGGTCTTCTTCTGTGACTTTATTCATCCAGTCCTGTTTGGGCTGTAATCTCTGGGTGTTGCTGTTGTAGTGTTCAATCGGATATTCATCCACCAAACCAACAATCACAAACTCTGGAAAGTTTGGAACTTGAGTTGAAGCAGTGTAGAAATACTTGAGAGAGTGAATTTCTGGAAGAAAGAGAAGAGAGTAAATCAATCAATAACACTGACAGTCCAGCCTGATTGGACATTTGCTGTTTCCCTCTGATCTGGCTGCTTCTTCCTTTTCTTGTGTAAAGTGTTGAGCTGCTTTAAAGCCTGAATCCATGAGATTCAAAGAGCACCTCTTCACTCTTTTCTTCACTTCCTCTGATTGGAAACACTTGATGAGACCAATCAAAGCTCACTTTCTTCTCACTGATCAACTATTGATTGAAAAGCTCTTTGGAATTTCTTCAGCTGCTTTCATTCCAGCTGACAACAGGAAACATTCAGAGGACTTTGAACAGACACCAGAGCAGAACAACAGCTGATCACTGGACTGTTGATCAGCAGCTTTGACTTTCTATCAGACAGAATGAGTCCAAATGTGTGATCAGGAGAAAGACAGTAGAGCAGTGAGACAGTAGAGACACTGAGGAAGATCACTTCTCATCACTGATTAGTCACATGGAATACTGGATCAATATCATCTACACTGAAAAAAAAAAGTGTGTTCAATTTACATGAAAAAGTTATGGACATCGGTTGCACATAATAAAGTTATGTTTTCTCAAAACGATTTTTTAGTATTAATTTAATTGTACTCATTTCTTATTTGTTCAAATAACGCAAATTTTTTACGTACATTTAAAGTGTTTCTTTTTTGTTATGTATGTGTGACGCTCATTAAATGTCGGTCACATTTTATGAAGTTTTGTTTATTTTGAGTATATTATTTCTGTAGATTTGTGAATATAATCCAAAGTGATTAATTATTGCTTATCCTAAGAGCAAAGAAAATTATTTTCTTCTGAGACACTTATTCAGTGCCACCAGTAGGAGGCAGTGGCGCCTTGCTTCTCTGTGCAAACGGAAGTATCAACTTCCTCATTCTGCTGAGGAAGCCAGACTGCACCAGAAGCATCGGTCGTCCGTTTCATCTTTTCTTCCTGTTTTACAGGTTAGTGGACTGTGAATATATTCATAAAAGTTACTCAAACTGGTGATTAAATGTTTGGAGAAGATGATCATTTGAGTTTGTTCATGTTTTGAGTAGATTTGACCGTGGTTTTTTGAATGAATGGGAAACGTGTTTCCTCCGTGTGTCACATGTGGCATAAGATGGCACAGCAGTGGTGTAGTTTTTTCCTTTGTGACCAAAACTCTGTATTAATTCATGGCTCCTGCACATTTTGTTTGAGGTTAAATATCATTCTTATGGATTTGTATGTTGTTGATTGTGTAAATAAGTTATGAGTTACAGTAATATCTTCATGTGATTGTTTGAAAATGGTGAAAATGGATCAGCTTTGTCTTCAGCGCATACATTAATCCCATAATTTAAGAGTAATACACTCGTGTCTGCAATTTCAACTTAAAGAAGGGTTAAATAAGTTACATTTCATTGATTTAGATTTGATCTGAGTGATAAACAGTTGATTTGACTGAAAGGGAACGTTTTAATGCAGTACTATACTGATGTAAGATCATATTTTGTGGTAAAATGATATTTTGTTGTTTCATTGAGGAAAATAGGATTGAATTGTTACTGTCTGTGATCAGTTGTGATTTTGTTTCTAATATGTTTAAGAAAATATGGGAAAAGAAAGAACATACTATGGGAATTGTGAATAAATTCTGCTGAGGAAGCCAGACTGCACCAGAAGCATCGGTCGTCCGTTTCATCTTTTCTTCCTGTTTTACAGGACTTCTTATCTGTTTATGGGTACTCAACCTGAGACCTGTTACAGATTTGTGGGGGCTCGTCCGGGATCGGCGACACTCGTGGTCGGAGAACGTCGTTGATCCAGTGATTATTGAACCTGTGGACCAGTGTGTGACTCATCATCAGGACCAGGGGCTGCAAGATTCCAGGGCGTCTGACGGTTGCCAGAGCGAGGGAGTTCGAGGGCCAAGGGCATCTGACGTGGGTTCACAATGGCGGACAACGAGAGGAAGAGGCTGGTTTGGACTGTCAAGAAGGGACTGTTTCGCCTTTCTGCTGATGACTTGCTCCAACTTGCAATGGCCATTCCACGGACATCTGATCAAGACTCAGCTAAGTTGAACAAACACGACGAAGAAGGTTGCATTGACTTTGTGTGTACTTACATGGACAGCAAGTGTTTACTGGAGTTGGAAGATGAGGGCATTTCACAGTTACTGTTTTTGAAAGACATGATTGATGAGATGATGCGTAACCAGGAACAGGGTAAACTCTCTGCAGAGGGCGAGATGAGTGTTACATCTGATGCAAATGTTTTGCCACCTCCACCATCTATTGTTGCTCAGGTTAACACAGACACACGCACTGAAGCTACAACAACAGACTCAGCTTCTCAGATTTATTCTCCTGAACCACAACAGAACAAGGTGCTCTCCAGTCACATGTGTTACCAAACACTTAAACAGAGTAATGCCCCACTCACTCCACATGTGACTTACGCCCAACAGACTGACAAAGACAGTGACCAGTCCCACAGTCAACATGCTATGCTGTCACCTCATCCAAACACTGACCAGCATTCTATCGAAAGCATGATCGCTCTCAAAGACCTTCCCCTTCTCCAGAGAAAAGAATTC
This sequence comes from Salarias fasciatus, assembly GCF_902148845.1. NCBI lineage: Eukaryota > Metazoa > Chordata > Actinopteri > Blenniiformes > Blenniidae > Salarias > Salarias fasciatus. Next base: position 9,636,539 of record NC_043765.1, on the reverse strand, counting down.
AAAATTCATGGTGGGCAAATTGGCGATAACTCATCTGATATCAGCTACAGCAATATCAGTAAACAGATTGACATTGGACTGAAAGAAAAACACACAGAGGATGAGATCACAAGAGCAGTGTTTCGCATCATCAAACCTGGCAACTTCAAGGATATGCTCTCCAGCAAGGATGAGATGACCATAGCGGAGTTAAAGAGCTTCCTCCAGTCGCACCTTGGAGAGAAAAGCAGCACTGAACTGTTTCAGGAATTGATGAATGCAAAACAGCATGAGCATGAAACACCGCAGCAGTTCCTCTACAGAATGATGGGTCTCAAACAGAAGGTGATATTCACATCCAGAGAGACTGATTCAGACATCAAGTATGAGGCACAAACAGCACAAAATGTTTTCCTTCGTACAGTCTATCAGGGCTTGAGCGAGGAACATGATGATGTTAGGCGTGAGCTCCGACTCCTCCTCTCAGATCCAACAGTAACTGATGAGATGCTCTTGAGACAAGTTACCAAGACAACCAATGAGGAGAGTGAGAGGAAAAGACGCTTGGGACGCAGCACCCGCCCAAAAACAGCTCACGTACAGAGTAGCGAGTCAAACACTCATGAGCCAAGCAAAGAAAAGTGCAACACTGACAGTCAGGCTAAAGATGAGTTACTTAATCAGCTGAGTGCTCAAGTGCAGGCCCTGACTCAGGTTGTAAGCTCTCTCCAGTTAAATGCTCCAGGAACAGTGAAGCAATCAATACCTGATCCTAGGCCTCCATGTACCTGTCAGTGCCCCAACAAACAGAGCAGGCAGCCAAAGAAAGAGAGGTCACATGGCTGCCCCAACTGCATTGCCAACGGTCGGACTGACTGCAACCACTGATTCGCTTGTGGTGAAGAGGGGCACCGTGCTCTGGGATGCTTAAAAAAATCAAAGCCATCGGGAAACGCACCCCGGTCATGGCAGGGGGACAGGCTGTGACCGACAATAGTGTGAAGTCCCGCCCAGAGATCAGTAAACCAGTTGTCACTCCTCATCCTCCAGCTGAGAGCCAGTCAAAATCACAGCGAGTGGCTAAGCTAATTGGAGAAAAATGCTTGTTAAAATGTAATCTGAATGGGTATCCTGTGACTGCACTTCAAGACTCTGGTGCCCAGGTCAGTATCATAGACCGGTCATGGAAACAAAAATACCTACCTCAACAGGAAGTGCGTCCCCTCAGTGAGCTTTTGGGAGACAGACAACTTGACCTCACTGCAGCCAATGGAGAGCCGATACCATACGATGGATGGGTTGAACTCACCTTTAATCTACCTGGCAAAGATGATCCAAAACTCGCCATCAGAGTACCCTTCCTTGTCAGTCAGGTGAGCCTTGCAAGACCAATAGTGGGCTTCAATGTGATTAAAGAACTCATCCTCGGGCAGGAGAATGGAATGGGTGTCGTCAGTGTTATCGCCAGGTTGCTGGAAGGTGCCATGCAGGTTGAAAGTGACAAAGCTGAAGCCATCGTGAATTTCATACAGGCCCAGGAGCCCACTCATCGTCAAGCCCTGGTGAGAGTCGGTCGGCATGAAGTCGTTGTCCATCCCGGCCAGGTCGCCCGTGTCAAATGCAAGGTACCAGCTGACTTCACCTCATCTGTGGCGCTGTTTGAAGCCAACCATCCAGACATAAAACTTGAACAGCTGGATCTCGGTGATGGGCTGGTTGAGGTTCACCACACCAAGTGGCCTTATGTTGAAATTCCAGTGGGCAATCATACTCACCATAACATCACGCTGAACCACTTCGTCACGCTTGGTAGTATCCAACCCATTGACAAGATAGTGGAAACAGACCAGACAGACAGTATTGAGAGTAATGAAGCCGACTCATCTGTTCATGACTGCAGGGGTGATCAAGGTGAAACAGAGCAGCCACTCCAGCTGTGGCATCCCCCTGTCAATCTAAGCCATTTAACTGAAGAACAACAAGAACTGGTGAAACCAATGCTCTATGAGGAGTCAAATGCATTTGCTCGAGATGATAATGATATCGGATGTGTTCCAAGCCTTCAAATGGGTATAACTCTGAAAGACGACATCCCAGTGCAGCGATCCTACGCAGCAGTCCCCAAGCCCCTCTACAAAGAGGTCAAGGAGTATATTCAGGACTTACTGGCTAAGAAGTGGATAGTGAAGTCAAAGTCCCCATACTCCGCCCCAGTAGTCTGCGTGCGCAAAAAGGACGGAAGCTTGAGGCTTTGCATCGACTACAGGCTTCTAAACCAAAAAACAGTCCCAGACAGACACCCCTTGCCCCGTATTCAAGACCTGATCGACACGCTTGGGGGGTACAGCTGGTTTTCTATTTTGGATCAGGGAAAAGCCTATCATCAAGGTTTCATTGCTGAGGGATCACGCCACCTGACTGCGTTCATCACTCCATGGGGCTTATACGAGTGGGTGCGTATCCCCTTTGGACTTTCAAATGCACCAGCCGCGTTTCAGAGGAGCATGGAAGAGATGCTCACCTCCTTGCGGGATGAGTGTTGTATCCCATACTTAGACGATGTCCTCTGCTATGCCAAAACATTTGAAGATCATGTTGAGGTTCTGAGACGCGTCCTGAGGGCCCTCCAATGCCACGGAGTGAAACTCCGGCCAACTAAATGCGAGCTCTTCAAAAACGAGGTTCGTTATGTGGGGAAGCTGGTCTCTGCCGAAGGCGTTAGAGTCGACCCCAAGGATCTGGAAGCCATCCAAGCTCTGAGAAGTAAGTCTCCCTGCACTGTTGGAGAAGTCCGTAAGCTCCTGGGATTCCTCAGCTATTACCGGACTTATGTGCAAGACTTCTCGAGAGTTGCCAAGCCGATCTATGAGCTCTTACAGATCAAAACTACTCCAACATCGATGCCTCAGCCCAAGCAAAAGAAAGGAAAAGGAGCACAGCTGTCATCCAGGACTCCAGTGAAGTGGGCCGAAGAGCACCAAAGAGCCCTAGACCAGCTCATACACATCTTGTCAAACCCCCCAGTGCTTGGTTATCCTGATTTTGACCTCCCATTTGTGCTTCACACTGATGCGTCAGAACAAGGACTGGGTGCCGTCCTATACCAACGCCAAGGAGGAAAGCTCAGAGTGATTGCCTATGGGTCAAGGACGCTGACGCCTGCAGAACGAAATTACAACCTTCACTCAGGCAAGCTCGAGTTTCTGGCTTTAAAGTGGGCCATAAGTGAGAAATTTAGAGATTATCTGTTCTATGCACCCCACTTCGTTGTCTACACAGATAACAATCCGCTGACCTATGTGATGAGCACTGCTAAGCTGAATGCGGTTGGCCACCGATGGGTTGGTGAGCTTGCTGACTTCCGGTTTGAAGTGAAATATCGACCAGGAAAAGTAAACATTGATGCAGACACCCTGTCTAGGTTGCCCTTAGACATTGACAGCTACGTGGACACATGCACACAGGAGCTGTCCAAGGAGACCATTCTGGCAACATGGGAAGGCAGCAGGGTTGCAAAGCAACGTGACATCGCTTATGTGGCTGCCCTAAACTTGTCGCATCATACTTCAGACATCCAGTCACCAGAACTGCTCCCAACCATAGGTCGTGATGAGCTCATGAAATCTCAACGAGATGATCCTGCCATCAGCCAAATAATCAGATTGAAAGAGACTACCAGCAGTCTGACCAGTGACATGAGGAGGGGAGTGAGTGGTCTAGCCAGGAAACTTCTGCATGAGTGGGAGAAACTCCACCTCAAAGATGGTCTGCTATACAGAGAAACCAGTCAAAGAAGCCAACTCGTCCTGCCAAACCAGTACCGCGTTATGGTTCTGAAATACCTCCATGATGACATGGGTCATATGGGAACCGAGAGGGTTCTGGGCCTGGCGAGGGATAGATTTTATTGGCCATACATGAAGCAGGATGTTGAAGCTTACGTGACAAGAAAATGCCCCTGTATCAAGCAGAAAAAGCCTGTCTCACATGTCAGAGCGCCTATGGGGAGTATTACCACCAGCTCACCCCTCGAACTTGTGTCGATTGACTACCTCCACCTAGAGTCCAGTAAGGGAGGCTTTGAGTACATTCTGGTCATCGTCGATCACTTTACCAGATTTGCACAAGCCTATGCAACTCGAAATAAATCTGGCAAAACGGCTGCAGAGAAACTCTTCGATGATTTTATCCCACGTTTCGGGTATCCATGGAAATTACATCATGACCAAGGGAGAGAATTTGAGAACGAGCTGTTTAAAACCTTGCAGCAGCTCAGTGGTGTGGGTCACTCAAGGACCACCCCGTACCATCCTCAAGGGAATCCTGCAGAGAGATTCAACCGTACCCTGCTACAGATGCTCAGGACCCTGACAGAAAAAGAAAAAGAACGGTGGAAAGAGCATCTGTCAAAAGTCATCCACGCATACAATTGTACCAGGCATGAAGCGACTGGGTTTTCCCCCTTCTATCTGATGTACGGTCGTCACCCACGTCTGCCTGTGGACATGATATTTGGCCTGGACACTGATGAAGAAGCTACTTCTCCGAAAGGTTATGCAGAGAAGTGGGCCTCTAGAATGAAGGAAGCGTACAGACTTGCCTCTGAAAACAGCCAACAGTCAAGTTCTCGACAAAAGAGGTACTATGACCGCCACATGAAAGGTGTTGTCCTTGAACCAGGTGATCGCGTCCTGGTGCGTAACCTGGGTGAGAGAGGTGGCCCAGGGAAGCTAAGAGCGTACTGGGAAGATGCGATCCATGTTGTGAAGGAGAGAGTTGCAGATGGGCCAGTCTACAAAGTGGTACCGGAAACTGGTGGAAATAGAGTGCGTACCTTACACCGCAATCGACTTCACTTAGTTAATGACCTACCAATAGACTTCCCTCAACCATCACAGAGATCACCAGTTGGACAAAAGACGAAAACACCAAAACACTTACCTGCTCCATCAACTGACCCACTCCAACAAAGATCAAGGGTCAGACATCCAAACACAAAGAGACAGAGTGAGTGGAACCCAAGCAGTGACTCCTCTGATGATGATGGACCCCAATACTGGCTGAGAATACCTGTGAAGACAAGAATTGAGAACACACCAGAGCCACTATGTGAGCCTCAGAGACATTCTAACCACGTAACAACTACTGAGAGATCTGACCAAACACAACCACCTGTATCTGAAAGAGAAGCTGGAGAAAAACTCCAAGTCAGTGGAGGGAGAGAGAGTCTGCCTGACGTAGAGAGCAGAGAAATGGGACAAGGGACACATGACGAGGAATGGGCAGAAGAGGAGTACTTACCTGTTGATCCAGTACCTGCTGAGCAAGAAGCCACAGAACTAGTAACCCCTCAGACAGCAAGTGAACTGCCCAATAATGATCAGGCTCGCCAGCCACAAACCCGGAGGTCCACCCGTGAGAGAAAACCCACTCAGATGCTCACATACGACACACTAGGCCGACCTTCATACCAACAACAGACTTTTTGCCAGACAGTGGGGGCCCATGGACTGTCAGCAGTACCAACTGGGGAAATGCAAACATACCCAATGACCTACCACACACCTTTCAAGGTGCTGCCATACCCCCCATCCTACCAAGTCTTACCATACACGTCAACCACACCATTTGTTGCACCACTATGGGTGTACTGACAGACTCACACATACATACCTTTGGATATTGGAACTGTTCCAGAATGTTGAACTGTAAATACAAATATTGAAAAAGTTTGAGGTTTGTGAGTATTTAAATGTCTGGAGCCATTTTCATTTTGTCAGGGAGCGTGTGACGCTCATTAAATGTCGGTCACATTTTATGAAGTTTTGTTTATTTTGAGTACATTATTTCTGTAGATTTGTGAATATAATCCAAAGTGATTAATTATTGCTTATCCTAAGAGCAAAGAAAATTATTTTCTTCTGAGACACTTATTCAGTGCCACCAGTAGGAGGCAGTGGCGCCTTGCTTCTCTGTGCAAACGGAAGTATCAACTTCCTCATTCTGCTGAGGAAGCCAGACTGCACCAGAAGCATCGGTCGTCCGTTTCATCTTTTCTTCCTGTTTTACAGGTTAGTGGACTGTGAATATATTCATAAAAGTTACTCAAACTGGTGATTAAATGTTTGGAGAAGATGATCATTTGAGTTTGTTCATGTTTTGAGTAGATTTGACCGTGGTTTTTTGAATGAATGGGAAACGTGTTTCCTCCGTGTGTCACATGTGGCATAAGATGGCACAGCAGTGGTGTAGTTTTTTCCTTTGTGACCAAAACTCTGTATTAATTCATGGCTCCTGCACATTTTGTTTGAGGTTAAATATCATTCTTATGGATTTGTATGTTGTTGATTGTGTAAATAAGTTATGAGTTACAGTAATATCTTCATGTGATTGTTTGAAAATGGTGAAAATGGATCAACTTTGTCTTCAGCGCATACATTAATCCCATAATTTAAGAGTAATACACTCGTGTCTGCAATTTCAACTTAAAGAAGGGTTAAATAAGTTACATTTCATTGATTTAGATTTGATCTGAGTGATAAACAGTTGATTTGACTGAAAGGGAACGTTTTAATGCAGTACTATACTGATGTAAGATCATATTTTGTGGTAAAAGGATATTTTGTTGTTTCATTGAGGAAAATAGGATTGAATTGTTACTGTCTGTGATCAGTTGTGATTTTGTTTCTAATATGTTTAAGAAAATATGGGAAAAGAAAGAACATACTATGGGAATTGTGAATAAATTCTGCTGAGGAAGCCAGACTGCACCAGAAGCATCGGTCGTCCGTTTCATCTTTTCTTCCTGTTTTACAGGACTTCTTATCTGTTTATGGGTACTCAACCTGAGACCTGTTACATATGCAAAACTCACCTATGTTAAAACAACTTGATTTCTTGATGTATAGTATATTCAATTACCCTACGTAAATCAACATGACTTTTTTTTATTTTTAGTGTACTCAATTACCACCTGTTAAAGCAATGTTAATTCATTACATAAAGTATCTGCAGTGTTTTGTCACATCAATTTAATTTGTTTAAGCAGGTCTCATACTATTAAGTTATAAAGCTTCTGCATACTTTGTGTTTCCATCCCACAATAGATTAAGCTATATTATCAATGCAGCCTTATCAACTAAATTACTAACATGAAAGTTTCAAAACAAATAAAGCCAGGAGAAGAACATTTCTTTTAACAAGAAAAAAAACTGTATTAAACATCTTCAACATGAAAATACAGTTGTTTTCCCGAAATACTTGTTAATCCAGTTTTTGGTTCAATGAAACATCTCTATGAAAACACATCACATATTAGGAAGGAAGAAGGGTCTGACCTTAAGATAGTTTTGTTCTGAAAACAAAATGTCAGTAAAAAATGTATCAAAATGAGGAAAACTGCATGGCAATAATCAGAACAGTATCTTCTTTCTTTTACAAATACAACACTTGCTATCAAAGAGTGCGCGTTGACCCCTCATTCCTCCCGGCCCTGTATGAAGATGGGAGGTGTGACGTCACTACCAAAGAGCCACGGGACAGGCAGGCCCGCACGGGCTGTTTCCATGCTTCTGTCGTGTAACAGCCGTGGAGTGTTTGCTGGTGGGATCTGAGCCTAAGTCTTGCGGGGACGTGGGTTTTGGACTGTTGGGGGCGAAACTTTGGACATTGAGGAGCATTTGATGTTTTTTTCATGACTTTCGGCGACGTTTTTGTTTTTTGTTTTTTTTTTTTTGGGGGGGGGGGGGGGACTTTTAATTCTTTTTTTTTTTTTTAGATGCAAGTGAACAAAATACTGTCGCAGCCGTGGGGGCTGCTGGAGGTCGCTGCGGCACGTGACTGTGTCCCAGGGAGCCGCAAGGCATTATGGGTTGAACTGTTTGGACTTTGGGACTGTTTTGTGGGGGGTTTATGTGTTCTTGGGGTTCATTTTATTATTCATTATGCTTATTAGTCTTGTTCTGTGTGCTTTTGCCACTTTGTGTTATTTTATGTTTATTGCGTGTCGGACCGTGAGCCAGGGGGGTTGCTGGGCGAGTGACCGGCCTGCGTGCCGGTATTGTTATGTGTGTGATGCGCTCCCAAAATGCCTTAGTTGTTAGAACAATAAAAGCTTTAGTTGAGCAAAAGAGCAGCAGTCCTCATCAATTGTTGCCTCCGTCGCGAGCCGCCGGTGTCGGCGCCACAATACGTTGCCAGAGGCAAGTGATCAAAAAGTAAAGAAAACAGTGTATACAATGGGCTAACGCTAAGCTAGACATGAAGAAGCTATATGCTAGCATCAGCCTACACCTAGCAGCCTTGCTGGACAGCATCATTATACTGGCGGGGGACTTTAATCACTCCAACCTGAAGTCTGTGCTGCCGAAATTGAACATATATGAAAAATTCCCCACAAGAGAGAAAAATACACTGGATCAGATCTACTGCAACATCCCATAGGCCGAGCCAGACCACTGCCTCGTCTGGGTCTCTGGCCCTAACCCCAGCATACAAGGCACTCATCTGCAGAGAGAAACCAACCTCAAAGACAGTCAGAGTGTGGACTGACGAGGCCCCTTCAGCACAGCAGGACTGCTTTGACACTACAGACTGGGAGGTTTTTGCTGAGGGGACAGATCTTCAAGGAAACACATCAGCTGTACTGAAGATATCAACCTCTGTGCTGAATGTGTGACTCAGACAAAGACTGTTAAAGTGCTGCCCAATCAAAAGCCATGGTTTAACAGGGAACTGGCTGCCCTGCTCAGAGCACGCCACTCAGCTTTTAGATCTGGGGACCAGCAGGCCTACACGAGGGCACGAAGCAACCTGAGGAGGAGCATCAGAGAGGCCGAGCGCAGGTACCAGCACTTCAACAGCAACAACTCCAGAGGCATCTGGCAGGGAATTAAGTCCATCACCGGCTACAAGGACAGCCTGCAGCTACACCCCCCACAGACAGCACCAATCCAGACCCCGGAACCACTTCTTTGCTTGCTTTGACAGGCGGAGAAGCGACTCGGGAGACACCTTTCAGCCTGCAGCGATGGCGGGGGACACCCCCGTACAACTGCACCAGAACCAGGTCAGGGCAACCCTGCGGAGAGTCAACACGAGAAAAGCCCCTTGTCCACACGGCATCTCAAGAAAAATCCTCAAGGACTGTGCGGATCATCTTAGCGGAGGTTTTCACCACCATCTTCAGCCTCTCGCTCCAACAGTCCAAAATTCCCACCTGCCTGAAAACAGCCACCATCATCCCACTACCAAAGAAGAACACAGTAAGCTGCCTGAAGGACTTTCGCCCAGTTGCTCACACCCATCATCACAAAGTGTTTTGAGAAACTCATTATTTCTCACATTAGATCTGCCATCCCTGCTGACCTGGACCAGCACCAGTTTGCTTATCAGGCAAACCGGTCAACAGAAGACACTGTGATCAAAACTCTCCACACAGCCCTTACTCATCTGGACCAAAGGAACATGTATGTAAGGATGTTTGTGGATTTCAGCTCAGCCTTTAATACTGTTGTGCCCCAAAAACTGGTCAATAAACTGAGCAATCTGGGCCTGGGCAGCTCACTGTGCGCATGGATACGGGACTTTCTCAGTAACAGATCGCAGCATGTCAGAATGAGGGGCCGCACATCCTCCACCCTCATCCTGAAGACGGGGACACCAGAGGGATGCGTCCTCCAGAGATCCAGCTTCTGGTACAATGGTGTCATGATAACAATCTGGACCTGAACACCAGCAAAACCAAGAAACTAACTGTGGATTTTAGGAGAACCAGATGCATGGAGCACCCTGCCCTCTGCATCAATGGAGAGGAAGTAGAGAGGGTGCAAAGCTTCAGACTCCTTGGTTTGCACATCACGGCTGACCTCACCTGGGCTGTTAACACCTCCTGCTAGGTGGGGAAAGCACAACAGAGACTGAAGCAGGCTCCCCTGCCCCAACAACTGTGTATCAACTTTTACAGAGCTACCATCGAGAGCCTCCTGTCATACTGCTGCACAGCATGGTCCAGCACCTGCACAGCAGAGGACAGAAGGAACCTTCAGCGGGTCGTCAGGGCAGCCGAGACGACCATCGGGACCACACTACCCCCGCTCAAGGACATCTTGACGACTCGCATCCAGAAGAAGGCCTTTAACATCACAGGGGACCCCACAGCCCCCCCCCCCCCCCCCCCTCCCACACACACACACACACACACACACCTACCCCCCACCCCCTTCAACCCCCATCACACCTGCCGGCTGTCGGAGGAGCTCAGAGACAATTTTTGAAAATAGGGGAAATATAATCCCGGAAGAGCTATTTTTGGAGGGCTCTTTTTTTGAAATATGGACATCAGATTGTTCTGAAATTTTGTGAGTGGCATCCTGGGATGGCCTACTGTCAGCCTGAAGTGAAATGGTTCCTTGATATCAGAGGGATTTTTTTTAAATATATAAGTCTCTTATACAGTGACATGAGCTTGTCTGCACTGTTAGCGTAACGCCTACGATAAGTGCGCACCGCGGCGCTGAGTTTTCTGAGCAGAAGGATGGCCTTAACGCAGTGATCAGTAGCAAAGGTTCCAGTCTGGAGCTTCTCTACTGATCCAGGATCAGACTGAGATCAGGATCAGCACAGAACCAACTGTTCCACATTCAACATGAACATGAGGCCCACTGATTTCTCCAATGAGGCTTCAAATGTTTCCAGACAGAAGAAAAGAAGGAAAAAGAGATTTTCCTCAGAAGAAGAGAAGCTTGTCAGTCAGAGGAGATGTGGAGAAAAAGCTGGAATCCTACCTGGAGCCCCGCTGGGGATTCCCAGCAGGAAGAAGAGAGCCAGGAGGAGCTGCATGTTCACCTGTCCTCTCTATTCTCACACTTCTCTTCTTCTCACAAAAATAAAACTGAACTTACGCACGGCACACGGCCAGTGGAGCAGACATAAAATACAGAAAGCTATGCTGCTTGTTTGACAACCTTGGCAACTCACATCTGATTGGCTCTGGAACCAGGAAGTAGTGACAGTCTCGCCCCGCCCACTGAAGTTGTTTTGCCCACACCTCTCAGTTTGGAAGGAATTGGAGCTGAGAATTCTGGCTCTTTGAAGGGCGTCAGCTCGTGAGCAGCTGTTTGTTTGAAAGAGCCGTTCGAAAGACTGGCTCCTTTTTTTTTCTTTTGTATTTCAAATTTTATTTAGTTTTCATTTTTGTAATAGCAAAAAAACAAGGAAAAAACAAGAAGGCAGAGGTTTTTGAAGAAAAAAGAGAAAAACAAAAAGAACAACAAGAAGGCAGGTCAGCAGGTGATTAAACATATTTCTATATATGTTCACACATACTTCTATATGAAGGGCAGTTCATCATCCCGGGTACAACACAGGCATTGATGCAGCACATTTTCATCAAATCAGTATTGTCTTTGTACATTCTAGGTTTCTGTCTCTAATATAAATCTGCTAAAACTATCCCAGTGTTCATTGATTACATATGTTTATTGTTCAGTCTCCCCAACATCTTCTCTTACTGCTTCCATCATCTGAGTCTTCCACATATTCAGCCTGGGGATTTGGGGATCTCTCCAACACTCCAAAATTGTCCTTGCACAGGTGATTAGGCTAGTTTTTAATATTCTAAAGATATATTTGTTTAAAGCTCGTGTCCAGAGTTTTGAAGGAGAGAGGTTTTTTAATTCAACGTCTCGAGGTTCCACCCTCCCTCTGCCTTCAAGCTACCAAGCCACGCCCCTTTAATTGTGCTCGCACATTACCTGTGGGGTAAAAATGAGAGTCTCTGAGTCCTACAGCATCCTACATGTTTAGCTGTTTACAGTGGATGTTTAGCAGACCATGGATATATCTGAGGTAAGAGTAAAGTCTCTCTGGCTGTGTGCACACATTGATTGACAGCACAACAAGGCGGAAGCTCAAAATCTATTGGCTGAAGCTGACCGGCGCTTTTTCGGATAACATGGGGGTCTATGAGACGATGGCGGAGCTCATGAATGAATGTTTATATTGCCTTATGCAAATATTATACTGTATTATAGTATCGAACCAGACTGACACATTTAAGCTCTGTTAAAAAATGATACATACACTGGAAATGAACGGAAACTCCGGACACGAGCTTTAAATGAGGTACCATAGTGTTGTCCCCTCGGAGACAATCTTGGTGATCTAGGTAGTTCACAGTTCTACGGAAGCCCTAAAATGATCACCTTTCTGATTTCCTCCGTTTTCCCATGATCACGACTTAATTTCAGTGCTTTTCTCGTTATCTTGAGAAAACAATCTTACGGCGAACCGGAAATCCCAGGCTTTCGCCAGACAGCGACGCTCTGCTGCCACGAACCACAGACAGAGGTGAGTTCAGCCTGTTAATGAGTTATTTTGTGCTGTTCCCAATTTCTGAATCACTTATATGATGCACGCAAATCCAAAAACTATCTGTCCAGAATCGGCACAGTAACTACCTGCACAGAGCCCAGCCTTACCTCGCAGGGAAGCTGTGTGTTGTTTTACAACCAGGAGCTCAAAGTCTGTGACAAAGACCTGCAAAGAGGCGAGGATGCAGGGCTAAACACTTTTTATTTACAAAATGTAAAAGCATTCACAGATTGTCAGTTAGTGTGTGCATGGATGTGGCTGTGTGTTAAACTATAACAAAAAGCTGTGCTCGTCAGCCCACATGAGTGGTGTACACGGGGGCATCAGCCAGCCGTCGATAGGTGTGCCTTAGAGAGATGAGGAGGAATTTAAAGGTATACTGGAGGATCCTTAGGACCAATCAGAATTGTATGGTTCCAAATCGTGATTGGGCAGTCATAATGCCAATCAATGTGGGAACGCGTTTGCGTGATGACATATCATGTGGAGCCGCTGCCTCTGTGCACGCTCTGGTTTCGAGCCGCGCATGCGCAGAACATTGTTTATGAAGTGACCTGCAACGGGAGCGACCAAAGCACCTCATTCAGAAGCGGCCTGCTCCTCCCGTGAACGCCTCCGAAGATGGCCAGCCACAAAAAAAGAACATTGTTTGAGATGGCAGGATAGAAGAAAGGCCATAGAAAAGAAGGCAAACACGTGTTTTACTTGGAGATTCCTTTACGAGGTGACGGACATTCAAAGCACAAAGGGGACTTAGGACTGATCACGACGTGGGGAAGTTTCTGCTGGACAGGTAACATGCTGATTATCCCATTCAAATGTGTTTCTGTTGCATAAACACGTGAGACACTATTTTACGGATCGTATTCTTAAGTATGATTGGAAGAAGAGTCCGACATGATGACAAATATGTTTTAATCCTATGCCGAAAGACGATGCTCCAGCTGCGCGGATGTAAACAAACTGACATGCGGCTGACGTGCGCGCTCCCACAGTCCTCATGCGGAGGGAGCCGCGCATGTGCAGTGCTCCAAAAAATGGCAAATCGGCCATGTTGTACGAAATCGGCGGAGAATCCTCGAATATACCTTTAAGTACAGATGTAGCCTACAGAGAGTGAACCAGTATGCAGCCACTGACATATAGAGGTTGTCACAAATATTTGAGTCCATTCAGCCTCCATTGAGGGTATACAGTAAATATCAGAACAATTCAATAATCCTTTCTGGACAGTTTTATCTTTATAAAGAGTAGCGCTGGGCAACGATTACATTTCTTAATCGTGATTAATCGCATAATTTTTCTGCAATTGATTGCGATTAATCGCATTATGCACAAAATACGAGGGGGGACCCAAAAGAAACCGGTATTTGGTTGTAATTTTTTATTTCTTACATTTCAAAATAAAACACCACCTTCGCCTTCAAAATAATCTCCATTCGCATTAATGCAGCGCTCCAGCCGTGTCTCCCACTTCACCAATGCATCGCCAAACCCGTGCGTCATTGTGCCTTCAAGAACCTGCTGCTCTTTTTGTTGCACCTCCTTTTCGTCTGCAAACCGCCGTCCCTTCAGCTGCTTCTTCAACTCGGGGAACAAGAAAAAGTCACACGGGGCCAGATCTGGCGAATAATTCGGATGGGGGAGGACAATCATCCTATTCTTTGTCAGAAACTGCGTGACGCGCAGGGCTGTGTGCGCACCATTTTGGCCCCGAATCCTGGCTTATGATCTTCTGGCAGGGACCCCAGGAGACCCCCGTCAGATCAGCCACCTCTCCAATGCTCCGGCGTCGATCTGCGATCACAGCTGCTTCAATTTCCCGGACAATTTCGGCTGTGCGGGAGGTGGAGGGTGGTCCTGATGTGGGCTGATCCTCAATGGACATCTGGCCCTTTTTAAACAGCCGAACCACTCACAGACCTGAATCTTCCACAGAACATCATCCTTGTAGGCTTGCTGCAACAAGGTGAGTGTTTCTGCTGCTGTTTTTCCAAGCAAAAAGCAGAATTTAATGTTTGCGCACTGCTCCAGCTGTCCAGTCAATGTGGAGAAATCGCAGAGGGGCACTCTGTTACTATAAATAGCGCCTGACAGACGTCAGTGTCACTCTGGGATCTCAGATTTTTCACAGATATGCACGAGGCTTACCTGCAGCACATCTGACGGCCAGAAGTCGAAACTCATTATTATTAGTATTTTATGACCGAATTCCGGTTTCTTTTGGGTAGGTCCTCGTAGTAAAGAAGTTACACTACTCGTTACTGCATAGTGCTCCGCGGAAGGATATACCGGCGCACAGCGGCTGAGTCTATGGCTTCTACTGCTGTGCTCCGGTATATCCTTCCGCGGAGCACTACTGCGCACACAGCAAAAATAACAGTGTACCATGTACTCTATAGAAGTACATTTAACACCCATTTCGAGGCTCAAAAAGGACCAAGAGTTCAGTGTTCACTGAACACTGTCATTGGAGTAAAATATGTACACCAAATATCGGGCTACAGCTGAACACTTTGGAGAGTAAAAATGCACTCTAAAGCTGGTGCTTCTGGACACTGTTTAAAGTGTTGTCCCACTCCTGCAGTGTAAACTTAGAACTCTCAAAGAGTAAAAAATGTACTCTTAATCAGTCTTTTAGCATCACTTTGGAGAGCTGATTTTTTAACACTAGGAGAGTAAAAATGTACTCTATCAACGGTACTTTTGGACACTGTTTCAGTGTTTTCATAACACCTGCAGTATAAACCTAGAACCCTGAGGGATTAAACAATATACTCCAAGTCAGTGCTTTTGTAGCACTTTGCAGAGCTCGTCACTAACACTTTAAAAGAGAAAATGTACCCTATGATAATTTTAGACACTTTCAGTGCTGTTTAGCTGGTATACAAAATAATATTACACATTAGAGTCTTAAAAAACATACATTTATTTTGAAAAAATGATAATTTTTAAACATCTTATCTGTGGCAACTTAAACCAACCCACAAAATACATTGCACACAAAACAGGTCTGTCAGAACCACTGCTTGTTGTGTTTCAGCACCCTAATGAACAATAACACTGAAGTCAACAGTCCACAATCCTGTTACAAAAAATATAAATAGATAATTGTAAAGTGTAACAGTACACATACAAATAGTCACAAATACTGTTTTGCAGAAATAATCATATTAAAAAACAGAAATGTACATGGCAACCAGCTGCTCTTGGTACAAAAACACAAAAAACTAAGAATTACAGTACCTGTAAACATTGAGGGGTTTACTTGAAACTAAATTTTAAAAAAAATTAAATAAAATAAGACCCCTACATTTAAGTACAGTTATGTGACAAGGTTCTCATACAAACACGTGAACAGGAACCACACACTGGTCATCTCTGTCAAAACCAGAAGTTGTCTTCAGATCAAATGGCTTAAAGAAGTGCAACTTCTCAACCTTCAGCACGGACACATTTTCATTATTTCCCTGAGTCACATTAAAGGCATGAAAATGCTCTGCAAAACTAAGTGTTTCAAGATCCTGTTTCAGAAGAAAATGTGCTCCATTAAATGCAATAATGTCTTTTATTTGACTAAAAACCGGCAGATCCTCTTCTATTTTTGAACAGATCAAGAGGCCTGGGCGATACTCTGTCCCAAAATGAGTGATCCAAGAAATCACATCAACTTCACAATCCAAATCAACCTGCAGTTCTTCTCCGATTATCCCACCAAGTGGCAAATCATGGAGCTGAACAGTTTTAACTGGCCCACAGTCAAGACTTTTAAATGGCACTGATTCCCAATGCTATAGCCATCTGATGGCCATCTTTTCGGGCTAATGACTTAGTTATATTTTTGAACATTTTCATTGTGTTCTTGAAAAATCTATGTTTGGCTTCAAGTCTCATTGTCCAAACATGGATAATTGGACCTGTCTTTCGAATGGTTTGGGGATAATGAGTCATGAAGTGATGTTTAGGGATAATTTTCTGAGTTGGGTGAAGCTCTCTGAAAAGTTTATGACGTTCAACAATTAGATGCTTCAAACATTCTGTCATGCCAAGAGTACTGACTGGAGAAAATATGATGTTCAGAATTTTCAACAAAAGCAGCAACAGGCTCCAGTGTTCATTCCCTTCCTGTACAATATCTCCAAAAATCAAGGGAACATGATGGATTAAACAAAATGTCTGAATGGCTTTAAGACCAATTCCCTTTCCAGTCTGCTCCAAATTGATTCTGGATGGTCGATTTTTTCTTTCAACAAAGTCATAATTGTACGAGTATATTCGGTTAGAAATATCCGTCTTGGATATCATGTTGTTCTCTGAGAGGTCACAAAAAAGCAACTTCAACTCAAATTGTCCCACTCCTTCCAATATGTCGTGCATAATATCCACAGCATAATTCTCAGAAACATTAAAGTACTGCAGATCATTGAGTAAACATGTTGGCTTAAAGGGCAACTCCGGTTTTTTGACACCTGGACCTTATTTCTAGGTGTGTGCATGCTCATATACTCACTCAGACAAACATCGTGCAGCTTGGAGTCCTTCAGAAGTTATTTAGATCCAAACGATGTAGCCGCACTAGCGGGGGTGCCACAGCAATGGAGCGTTAGCGCGGGACATAATCTCTGCAAAGTCGCTTATTTCGGCTGTATTTTTCCTCCATCGGCGCTGGGTTGCCTTTCGGAGTTGCCCTTTAACTCCAAATGTAGACTGCAGTGTAGAATCGACCATGAGGTCATTGCAGTACTGAGCATGCAGGTCTTTATTGCGCAATGTTATTCTTGGGTCATCATCGGTGAAAACTGTCTGTGAAGTCTGTTTGTCGACAAGACAAAAGTGGCAAAAGGAGTTTGCACTGAACGTTTCAACATACCCAAGTACGAGGGGGGACCCAAAAGTTTCCGGACTGGTTCTATTAATAAAAAAATACAATGAAGTTCCGACTTTGGTCGCCAGATGTCGCTACAGGATAACTTCATGCATAACTGTGCCAGGTTTGGTCTTCCCCCATGATGCGGTCAGCTGACAGTCATTGCTTATGTTGACAGAGTGACACCCCGCTCTTCAATTTTTCAAGATGGCGGATATCCACTGATATGCGCTCTGTCAAAACATTTTGTTTTTTATTGGGAAAAACAGCGGCAGAAACACTCACCATGTTGCAGACATTCTTTAAGAAGGATTCTTAGGGTTCATGAGTGGTTTGGCCCTTTAACAGTAATCAGATTACATCACGAAGACCAGGCACGCAGAGGACAACAATCCACTTCCAGAACAGAGGAAAACGTCACAAAAACTGAAGCAGACGTCCTGGTAGATCCACGCAGGACTTTTGATGACATTGCAGAACTGATGGGAGTATTGTAGAGATCCAGACAGATAATCCTCAGGCGGTTATTAGAAGCAGTGAGACAGAGGCACCCGGAAATGGCCGCATCATGACAGACAGCAGACCACAGGACGCCCCGTTACGCACAGAAATAGCACGAGATGTTGTGCGTAAAGCATATTTTTTGACTAAAACCGTGACCAGCCAGCCTCCCCACCGCCATATTCACCTCATCTGGCCCCGGGCGACTGCTTTTTGTTGTCAAAGGTGAAACTGGAGCCACAGCGGACAGGTAAGGCAGGCATACAGGCGGGGGAGGGAAAATCAAAGTTCTATCTTATCGGCACAGTTACGCACGGTCATGGTGACTCTTCTGAACAGTGAAAATCTCGGGTGCAGCATTGTATTCAAGCCAAAGGAGAGTATTTTGAAGGTGACAGTTTCACATCATTTCAAAGATTAAAAAATAAAAAGTTATAACCACAGTCCGGGAACTTTTGGGTCCGCCCTCGTAATGTGTGCAGTCCCAAATTATCACCATTTACTTGCGCAATTGTGCCGTGTACTGGTTCATCAGAAAAAGGAAGCCTAATTCCTGTACTCTCAAGGACTTTCAGATCACGTACAAGGGGCTCTAAAATGGCATCGAATCCATACTTCTTTACATCTTCAGTATGAAAAAGTGTCAAAAGATCAGTGACATGCAGTCAGGGTAGGCAGGGTAGGCACTGCCTATCCTGGGCTGACAGGGAAAAATGAATTCATTCCATTTTAATAATTAGTTTTTCTAATTTTTTTCAATTGCTTTATTATTATTATTTTATATATAATTTTTCAAATTTTAATTTCCGATATAGTACTATATATAGTACCTTTCGGTTTGAAAGTGGCAGCATTTAGTGCTTTTCACATCCCAGTAAAAATGACTCAACACAGACTCCTCCTGGCCAAGCAGAGAAGCTGCACAAGTAACTTCCCCTTGTGCTGTATTACAGTGAAGGCCACGCCCTCTCCTGAAGGCACAGCGCTGCTCTGCCTTTATCTGTCGTATCGTCGCAATGATTTGAGTTCGCGCAGGCGCAGTCGGTTTCACCATCTGAAAATCATGTACGTAAAAAGGCAGATCGCTACGCTGCCTTTTTTACGTTACTCTGCTAGAGAAACGTTCACGGAGAATTAGTGAATCAGTCCTTTTCAGGCGACGTCACTCTGTTGCATTGTGGGATTGAATCGCCATTTCGCAGGCCACGGTCTCACTCTGTGATTCACGTCTTTGAGTGCGGCATTATTTCTCAGAAATGGGGAGATCGTGTTGCGTGACAGGCTGCCATAATAAGTCGCATCGACGGAACGGGAGCAGGACAGAAGGCAGGCTCCGTTTTTTCCAGTTTCCCACCTGGAAAAGAAATGACGGGGAGCAGACTGAGGAAATAAGGAAGAGGCGTCAGACGGCAGGGGTCGCAGCAGTGACATGAAAGAGCATCACTTTCCACTCCAGATCTGCCAACATGGTTGTTTGCTCTCGACATTTTCATAAAGGCAAGTAAACGAGTTTCTTTGTTTTTAAGCAGTGTTGCTGAAAATGTGGTTTCTCTCTGAATGAAGTCACGTTAGCCGCTAACGGTTAGCGCACCTGCGAAGTAGTTCACCCAGCTGCGAACCAACTTCACTTGTGGAATCCAGTCAGCGGAGGAGGGCAGTGGAGAATCACTTCATGCTAAGTCTGTTAACTGTGATGACTGTGTGAATGGCATGAATTAGGGGCAAGAGGAGCGGCACAGATGTGCTGTAGAGCTTTGAGCATAAACCTATTTGTTGTTTTTGGTTGTTGCTTTCAGGTGTTGTTTCATTAAATGTGTGTTGGGGTGTGGGCCCAGAGAGAGAGACGCTTCAGCACCGCAGACAGCTCCGCGTCCGAATTGTCATTTTCTTACTCATTTTGCGTCTCGATCACAAACAAGGAATGCGCTGTGTGGTCATGAGATATAAAGTTAATTAGGAGAGTCTTGGGACTGCTATTAAGTCATTGTTTAAGCTTTTTTAATGGTGTTATAAATCTTGATTTTGTTAGAGTAAGCTGGCACTTACCTGCCTACACATGGAAATTGTCGTTGGTGTGTCCTGAGCAATTTGCGACTGTCTGCCTACCGAACCCTGGAGCTCACGGCACGTGCCTGGACATCAGAGAGCAGATTCTACTGAGAGAGGAGATTACTTTCATTCAGGATCAATCCCCTCATCACCACTGGCTCCTGCTCTGCTTCTGACTCTAAATCACATTTTAAAAAGGATCTAAATTCTCAGCACAAATCCCTCTTTTCACAAAGCCTTCTGATCAGTCTGGCTCCGTTTCATTCATGTGGAGCTGAACCATCAAGGACTTCCAGGGAGTTTTTCACATGGAGCAGGTCGACACCCGACTCTTCATCAGTGATGATCAGTCATTTATGACCTGCAAGCCAATGGCTGAACAACACGGCCTGTGAAAGTAATATATTACTTTCCCAACACTGATCTTCATGATATTCAATAATCTGATGGATCCAGTGATCAGTCCTACCTGCCCACTCTGGACTGCTGCTTGCTGCTGGATCTTGTTCCTGAGGGGCTAAAAAAACAAGGTTTTCTTCTTCTGTAGCGTCACATCAAACTGTTACTGAACTGATTTATCAAGTCAGACGACACAACGCCTCACAGTTCACTGACTGCTGGATTAAACTGAACTGTGGTTAAACTTCTGACCCGTTTCATCGTCCTCATCTGTTGTTCTGACCGTAGTTTCAGTGAAAAACTTGTCTCTGTTAGCATCTGTTTCCAGAGACACTCCGAGCTTCTTCTGGGCCGCCGTTGCTTTTTCTGACCTGTTTCACACACGGCAGACCGAGCGGAGGTCCTGTCAGTGGAGGGAGGAGGCCCGGGACAACCCGGTCCAAGTATCAGACCGGCCCACCGGGAAGAGTCCCAGTCCTCCTGAGGAGCACTCTGGACCTGGCTGAGGGTGTGTGTGTGTTCTGGTACGTGCACACAGGCGCAGAGCGTGACAAAGAAAATGCAAATGTACAAAAAAGAGTAAAGACTGAGGGATTGTGGAGAACTTTATTCAGAGGCTGAAAAATCAGAATAAATATGACTGAAAGAGCAAAAGCTGAGATGAAAGCAGCTCTAAAAGTCCTCTGAGGAACTGACATCATAAAGGAAAAAGCTCCTGGTTTCTGCTGTCAATATGAAGCAACGTCCAAAACATTTCACCATCTGAGATCAAATAAAACCAAGAAAAGATCAGAAGGAAGTGATGAGAAGCAACAAGTGAATGAAGCAGATCAATAGTTTAGTCAGGAGGAAATCAGTGGAGGAGAGAAACTCGCTCAACACATCAGTTCTAATCTAGTGAAGACAGCCTGGATTACCGTAATCCCCTCATCCTCATCACTTCACACTGATATTCAAGAAAATGGAAACTGATTCATTTCATGTTTCATCCTGGAGAGCAGCTCAGAGTGGAGCAATCAGCAACTTCTCCATCATTTCTTTTGGCTCTTGCTCCATCAGACTCAATGACTGGAGCCTCTCTGGACTCTTCCTTCATGAAGAGGTTTTTAACATGCTCTGCATGGCTTCTTCTCCTGATGAAGAGGAAGTGTCAGATTCTAGAAAACAAAGAGCAAAACTTGTTGGAAACACATGAAACATGTTCCAAAGCAAGAAGTCAGCTTGAAGGCAGAAAC
The DNA here is from genome assembly GCF_902148845.1 of Salarias fasciatus. Lineage (NCBI taxonomy): Eukaryota > Metazoa > Chordata > Actinopteri > Blenniiformes > Blenniidae > Salarias > Salarias fasciatus. The sequence goes on along the minus strand of NC_043765.1, from coordinate 9,615,137 downwards.
AACAGAAAGGAACATCAAACAACACTGAAACATCCTGATGAAAGGAAATAGGAAAGTACTCACTGCTGGTACTACTGGACCCTGAAAAACAGCAGGAGAAAGAGGGAGGAGGTTACCATGACGACCACTCTTTTCCACTCCAAACCCTCCTTCAGGTTCAACACACACACATCAATGATCCTGATGAGGATCTTTACCTTTAGGATGTTTCTTCTTGTAGACGAAGAATCCAATGATGCAGCCGATCACGGCCAGAACAGCAATCCCTCCAACAAGTCCTCCAATGAGTCCAGTGCCAAGTCCTGCAGAGAAATATCTGGTCAGTGAGGAGTGTCTCTGTTTCCATCATCTAGATTCCAGATGGATTGTCAGAGGTCATCTCCCCTGATCAATAATCCTCTCCTGCCTCATAGAAACAGCAGAAGCAGTGGATTGTGTTATCAAAACCAAAACAAGCAGAAAAACTGGACGGTGGTGAGAAAAACTTTTCAAGAGAAACTCAGAAAAAGCAGGAAGTTATTGAGCTTCTTGAACTGTTGAGCAGATAAAAACACACTGATAGGAGTGAAGCTGCTGTCAACAAAGAGAAACATCAGAACGGAACAAAAGACACAGGAGAGAATGAGAGTGAAATGAAGAGTCTCTGACCTCCATCATTTGTCTTCCAGTTGGTCCTGATGTCCCGTTTGTCCAGTCTCTTGGAGACTTCCTGTCCTCCAGCCAGATGAAACACACAGCTGTACCTCCCCCAGTCTTCATCTTTGAGCCCTGAAAGATCCAGATCAACGCTCATCTGGAAGCTCCCGTCATGGTTGGGGAGGATCTCTCCTTTGACCACGTCCTCATGGAGCTCCTCCTCGTCTTTCTTCCAGAACAAGTCGGCTCTGTCGGGGTAGAAACCTGTAGCGTGGCAGGTGAGCGGAGAGGAGGGAGTCTTCTGGAGGAGAGACACTGAGGGAAGATCTGGAGAACAAGCAGGAAGACACCTCACACTTTACTGGATTCTTCTCTACACTCTTTCTCTCTCATGTCAGCCACTGCAGCCAGGAAGAGACGGGCCATGGAAAGAGGGATGAAGGAAGGCCAGATGGAGAGAGGAGAGGAGATGCTGAGAGCAGCATGAAAGAAGAGAAGCTGAGAGACAAACTCCAAACGTTTTACCTTTTCTCATCAGTGAGCTCCGACCAAACTCCACATACTTCTTCAGCCAGTCAACACATTCTGTGGTGTAGTAGTGTTTGTACCGAGCCAACATAGCTTTGTCATTTTCCCACTGCTGTTTTGTGGGAACAGCCTGTTGAACTGGAGCGATCCATGTTTCTGTCTTCAGGTCCAGAACGAGGAAATCTTCTCCATCAAAGCCGTCTTGCCAATATCCGTTCACCACTTCATCAGTTTCATCGTCCCATTCACAACCGTACATCCACTGATAAACGTGAACACCTGAGAGAGAGGAACACACACACACACACAAACACGCACAGTTTTATATTTCTATCCTTGTGGGGACCGTCCATTGACTCCCATTCATGTCTAGCCCCTAACCCTGACCCTTACCCTAACCCTAACCCACACCACAACAAAGCCTAACCCTAAAGAAATGTTTTTGCACTTTTACTTTTTTCAGTAACAACAACATGGTCAAGAAAACACTGTTTCTCCTACTTAGGACCGGAAAAAGGTCCCCAAAAGACACGTCGTGCCAGGTTTTCCTTGTGGGGACATTTGGTCCCCACAAGGATAGAAAAACGAGTACACACACACACACACACACACACACACACACACACACACACACACACACACACACACACACACACACACACACACACACACAGTGAGTGAGTGTTGGTGTGTGATCAGGACTCTGACTTGATGGATTTCTTCTGGATTCAGCTCCATGTTGACGCGTCGCAGCTTTTTCATCATCAATCAGTGGTTTGGATTCATTCAGCAACTTTGTTCAGTGGAACTGAAGACAAAGGCAATGAAGTGAGGTTCTGAATGGCTGCAGTCAAATGTTTGGACACTTTGTTGAAAAGTCTTGAAGTGAGATTCACATTGATGTGAGGAAGCAACAGAAACTCTGGATTTCCTCCAGTCTGAGCCCGACTTCACAACGCTCTCATGTGACTGGAATGTGTCGTCCTCACTCTTCTCCTCATCGTCTCGTTGGGACTGGAGGAAACTTTTCACTTGATCAACCTGTGAGCTGAGCAGCAGCTCATGGCCGCTGATCTGGAGCCTCATTTGGAAACGCTGCCGACGCTCCAGACGGAGCCTGAAAGAGGCCGACTCCACTTCCTACGCCAACGTGAAGATTGAAAGAAATGAAGTGGAGGTGAGAATAGGGATGGGAATTGTTAAGAATTTAACTATTCCGATCCCATTATCAATACTGCTTATCGATATGATTCCTTATCGATTCTCCTATTGACTCTCACTGACAACACAGATTTTATTTTAAAATCTCTTATTTAGGAACACATATCTACTTTCCTTCTGGCACCCAACTTGCTTCTGTTTGGATTGATGTGGTAGGGCTCTGGAGTGTGGAAAAATAGGATCCTTGCTGAAAGTTTCCGGACCGCGACTCTCTCACGGTGTCAGAGCGAACCACAGCCGTACCATGTCGGCCGCAAGGTGAACCACGAAAAGTCTTTCAGAAACTGAATTCCGCTCCGACGTCGGCGAACTACACAATCTTTAGCTCATAAAAATAAATACTTCTGATAAGCTTACAGCAAAAAGTTCGTCACAAAAAATCCTGCCGATTATTTATTACGAGGCATTTTATACGGAACTAGGTTCTTCAGCGCGTACTAACATTTTGTTCCGCGAGCGGTGGTGCGACTCGTCACGTGATCCTGCTAGACCAATCGCATAGCTGGATTCGGTAAACACAAAGCCAAGATGGCCGCGAGCATGGTTGTATCAACTAGTTCGGAAGAAGAGGAAAACTCGCCAGAAAGTGAGAAAAAGCTGAAATCTTTGTCGCATAAACGGTGCTGTCTGCATATTGCTTCAGTGAAGCATGAGAAAAGGCAGGATTTCACAGTCGCACGATGGAATATGTATAAGAACAGCCTACGACAGTGGCTGGAGTTGAGGGGTGAGTGCCGCAACGTAGCTGAAAACTACAAACACTGCCTGGATTTGGAGTTTGAAAACATCCCCGAGGACGCTGCCTTCCACCCCACATGTTATCGGAGGTTTATTGACAAGAACGCTATTGGCAAAGCGGAAAGGCGTCTCGTCCGTGAGAGAGAGAAAGGAGATGATAAGGAAAGCTCCTCAATAGGCGAGGCCATCCCATCAACATCGAGCAGAACAACACCGAGTCCAACAAATCTGACGAAGAAACTGCGATCAAGCTCAGGCCTGCCCGTCTCCAGCTCTGGGCCCGTCCTTCCTGCTCTGTGCATTATATGTAAGAAGAAGGAAAAATACACAGTCGAGGCAGGAAGACGACAAGTGATGCCCTCCATCAGCACTGCAAAGGGGCAAATTATCAGGCTGCTATCATGAGGTCTTGTGTGAAACAAAACATAGGTGCAGCATCAGCTGCTGGATACGGCTGGCATCTGGAAGATGGAGACCTACGAGTCACATGGATGACAAGGAATCCAGCACCTCACAGTGTTTTGCATGTGATACACTGTGTTGCAAGAGAGTGCCTGTGAGACAGGCAGATGTTCATGTGTCTCTGCAGGACTCTGTTGCACAGATCTGTGCAGGTGTTGCAACTGTACAAACACTAAGGAAATCGAGGAGAGGGAAGATGACAACTGTCCTGATACAGACAGTGAGGAATAGCATGTTGTGTATTGCCGGAGGATTGTTTAGGCCTATATATTGTAAATATGTAAATATGTTTTCCATGCAGATTTTGTGTTTGATCACTGTTGTTTTCAGTTATGAATGAATAAATGAACCACTGCATAAATGAATAGTCATTGTCATAACTATTGCCTTTTATTGAACAAATTGACATGAACATTAAAATTTCACCTTATTTGCTTCAACCCAGTGAAAGTGAAAAATTCAGTCACCTCCCTCAATTGTGCACTCCACTTTTTAAGGAAATATACACTCAAAGACGCGATTCTGAAATCTTACTTTGTCTACGTCATCAAGAGGAACACCACTCCCCCCCCCAGAAGAGGATCCAGCCTTTGGCCGGCCTCTGGATAGGTCGCTCATTTCGGCTGTATTCTTTCATCCATGGCCAGTGTTATAAAGTCAGCTGACCCCCCTGAAAACGATAGACGAGCTGAAAGTTTTCACTAACTGAGCCACAATTAGCTCGGATGGGAACGTTGCGGAGCTCCTCTCCCCAGCAGAGAGGCACTTTGGCTCGGCCTCAGCTGTCACGGCGCCTGGGTGCCTGACTTCCAGGGGCCGAGTTGGGGCCGAGTGGGTAAACGGCCCGGAGCTGCTCCACGGAGGCTCCGGAGGTCCCGAAGCCAGCGGAGGCGCACTGCGCACGGGCCACGGGGCGTGCGGGGACCTGCCGCGTTCCTCCTGGAGCTCTCTCCTCACCAGGAGGCTCCAGATCCAAATTAGCTGACCCACCTGAAGACGTTAGACGGTTGATGATAACACTGGCGATGGATGAAAAAATACAGCCGAAATGAGCGATGTCTGTCTGAGTGGGTACAGGAACATGCACACACCTATAAATAAGGTCCAGGTGTCAAAAAACTGGAGCTGCCCTTTAAGCTCAAATGGTGGAGGGGACGTGCCTCTGACTGTACCCCCACCGTGTGTGAGAGAGTGGGGCGTGGCCAGATGCGTTCAAGTGCATCCCGGAAAGTAGGCTGTGAAAAACAGGCTGTTCTGAGGAGGGCTCCTCAGAGCCACTTTTTAGACCGCTCAAACTCCGAACATAGGATCAATTTCGGGTGAACAAACTTATATACTATGTTTTTGGGCTTCTGTGACCTATATGACGTGACTGAAAAATAGCATAGTATGACTCCTTTAATCACTCTTCACATTCTTCCTGTGTACTTAGTTACCTTGTTTTCCTGTGGTGGGTGAGACTAATGGTGATCTATAGAAGGCCTCTCCTGATGGTCTGGGGCAATTTCATTCTCGATTTCTCAGTTTGCACGCCCACAGTTCACTACTAGTTATATTCTCCGAACAAAAAAAAAAAAGTCTTTGTGTTAGCTATTGATTTTGGTTCTGTCAGTCTCTCTGTTACTTATCGGTGCTGTGGTGTCGGATTGTTCTCTGTTACATGTGATATGTCATATTGTGAATTTACAGGTCCTTCTCAAAAAATTAGAATATCGTGACAAAGTGCATTATTTTCTGTAATGTACTGATAAACATTAGACTTTCATGTATGTTATATTCATTACACACCACTGAAGTAGTTCAAGCCTTTTATTGTTTTAATATTGATGATTTTGGCCAACAAATAAAGAAAAACCAACAATCCCTATCTCAGAAAACTTGCATATTCCATCCGACCAATAATAGAAAAGTGTTTTAATACAAAAAAAGTGAACCGTCAAATGATTATGTTCACTTATGCACTCGATACTTGGTCGGGAATCCTTTTGCAGAAATGACTGCTTCAATGCGGCGTGGCATGGAGACAATCAGCCTGTGGCACCGCTGAGGTGTTCTGGAGGCCCAGGATGCTTCGATAGCGGCCTTAAGCTCATCCACAGTGGGGGGTCTGGTGACTCTCAACTTCCTCTTCACAATATCCCACAGATTCTCTCTGGGGTTCAGGTCAGGAGAGTTGGCAGGCCAATTGAGCACAGCAATACCATGGTCAGTAAACCATTTCCCAGTGGTTTTGGCACTGTGAGCAGGTGCCAGGTCGCGCTGAAAAATGAAATCTTCATCTCCATAAAGCTTTTCAGCAGATGCAAGCATAAAGTGCTCCGAAATCTCCTGATAGCTGCATTGACCCTGCACTTGATAAACACAGTGGACCACCACCAGCAGCTGACATGGCTCCCAGACCATCACTGACTGTGGGGACTTGACACTGGACTTCAGGCATTTTGGCATTTCCTTCTCCCCAGTCTTCCTCCAGACTCTGGCACCTTGATTTCTGAATGACATGCAAAATTTGCTTTCATCCAAAAAAAGTACTTTGGACCACTGAGCATCAGTCCAGTGCTGCTTCTCTGTAGCCCAGGTCAGGCGCTTCTGCCAATGTTTCTGGTTCAAAAGTGGCTTGACCTGGGGAATGCGGCACCTGTAGCCCATTTCCTGCACACGCCTGTGCACGGTGGCTCTGGATGTTTCCACTCCAGACTCAGTCCACTGCTTCCGCAGGTCCCTCAAGGTCTGGAATCGGCCCTTCTCCACAATCTTCCTCAGGGTTCGTCACCTTTTCTAGTTGTGCAGCGTTTTCTGCCACACTTTTTCCTTCCCACAGACTTCTCACTGAGGTGCCTTGATAAAGCACTCTGGGAACAGTCTATTCGCTCAGAAATTTCTTTCTGTGTCTTCCCCTCTGGCTTGAGGGTGTCAATGACTACGTTTACATGCACTCAATATTCAGGTTAAGGTCGATATTCCGGTTTCTGAATCATTTGGAATAACCCGTTTACATGCTTAAACAGACAGAGTTACTCCTGTTTACATGATCAGGGATATCCCCTTTCAAACCGCGGAGCACAGATGACGCCATGACTGCATTTGCACTTTATGCCACTAGGCGTGCTGTTTGCATGTTCAACCTTATTTTACACAGACACCACAGAGGAAGAAGGGCGCTGCAGGCTCTCTCTGCATGTTGTTAGAAAAAAAGTAAGCCAGCGAGACGTGGTAATATGTTTAATAATGCGATGCACCATTTTTTTCAGTAAAAGAGAAGAACTGAATGATCGTTTTGGCACATTTTATTTACTTAGTAGCAGTTAAACTGTGTCACAAGTAGTTCCTGGACTCAAATGACCGAGATTCCTTGCGGGTAGAACATGCGCAGAGCAGTATTCCATGTCCCTTTCGACCGGGATATTCCGATACGCGTTTATATGACCAGAAATTCAGGTTAGAAAAGGAGTAACCCAGGGGTAATATTCAGGTTTTTAAAAACCGGAATATGAGCATATTCAGGTTTTTGCACGTGTTTACATGGCTGTGCGCAACCGGGTTATTGCTAATATTCTGGTTAAGAAAGGGTTATTGACTGCATGTAAACGCACCCAATGATGGCCTTCTGGACAGCAGTCAGGTCGGCAGTCTTACCCATGATTGCGGTTTTGAGTAATGAACCAGGTTAGGAATTTTTAAAGGCCTCAGGAATCTTTTGCAGGTGTTTAGAGTTAACTCGTTGATTCAGATGATTAGGCTAATAGCTCGTTTAGAGTACCTTTTTATAATATGCTATTTTTTTGAGAGAGGGATTGTTGATTTTTCTTTACTTTTTGGCCAATATCATCAATATTAAAACAATAAAAGGCTTGAACTACTTCGGTTGTGTGTGATGAATACAACATATATGAAAGTCTAATGTTTATCAGTACATTACAGAAAATAATGAACTTTATCACAATATGCTAATTTTTTTTTTGAAGGACTTGTATATATATATATATGTGTAACAGTGGTGGGCCGTCAGGGCCTGCAAAGCCTTCACTGCTGGCCTAAAAAGTTTCTGAATTACAGACTGATGTAAATTATATTTTGTCCATAAATAATTAATAAATGATTCCAAACGCCTAGCGTACGCTAACAACAGCAGATCCAGGCCTTCTGATTTACATTCACCAAGAGATACAGTAGGTGGCGGTATGCACCTAAGTTGTTGGTCGCCTACCGCAATTATTCCAGAGAAGAAGAAGAAGGAGAAGAAGAAGAAGAAGAAGAAGACCTGAAGAGAATTAAAACTTAGGTCAGAAATACCACAGGGCAAGCCCTGGCTTTATGGAGCTGAAACGCACGGATAATCTATATGACAGAACAGTTGAACTCTTTTTGAGGAAGGAAAGGAGGATGTATTTTGTCTACAAATAATGGGGATTTTGGTGAGTAAAATGTTCCTCTTTTCCTAAATAATATTGCTGTTTTATTAAGTTGTTGATGCTTATTGTATGTGCACAGATGTAGTAGGAGACTTGTGCACTTCAGCAAAGGCATTTATTCTGGCTGCACAAATATCTATCTGCTGTGCAACACCTCTTTATATGCATATCTGCCCAATAAGAGTTTTTTTTTTTTTTACAGACATAAAATAGTGTTGAGAGAGAGATGGATTGGTTCAGGTGGATCTGTTCTGAAGGCCTTAGTGTGAAATGCACGGTCCACCACTGATGTGTAATGTACGGAGAATCAGTCTCTTCCTGCTGCTAAGATTAAAATCTGTTCGTACAGTAAAAGGCTTTAATCATACAATATTGCACGCCCCAGCTGCTGAACAGGACAAGGGAAAAATAAATAAATAAATAATAAACAGAAGATCTTCTGGACGGTAGAAAAAAACCCGTACAAGCACAACGACTGGACAAAAGATGTCAGAGCACTGCTGAAGTTTCAGCACGCACACATCTAAACTCTTAATTAGGGACGTGCGAGTACCGATACCAGGTATCGGTATCGGGCTGATACTGGCCTTATTTCAAAGTATCGAGTACTCGTGAAGGCTACCGATACCAGCCGCCGATACTCAAGGCAAGAAAATCCCACATGTAGTAAGCCCTCCTCACCAGCAGTTGGTGGTAGTGAAACCAAATGGGGTGCAAGCTGCCGTTAAACATGAAAGAGGAAGAAGCTCCTCTCTGGAGCGCTGACAGGCGCAGGGCTTCACTGCAGCGGGCTGACTTCTCCATGAGTCTCATCCAGAGCAGAGACAACAGGATGAATCCAGAACGGCTGCTCGTCTCACCAGAACTCCGACGGTGTGGAAATTCTTTTATAAAAGTGAAAACGAGCCGAGCTTTACAGAATGCAAACTCTGCGATGCTAAAATTGCTTTAGGGGGTGCGCGATCTTGTCAATTTACCACAAGTAGTTTGTTGAAACACCTCAGGGCGAAGCTTGTGGACGAGAGTCTGACGCTGTTGTGCTGGAAAAAAAACAAAAAAAACCCTGCAGCCAACTCGACGGCAAACTCTGCAGAAGACCGAGAAACTGAAGAGAACCGATCCGAGAGCAGCACAAATAACACGAGCTACTCTTAGCAACTCTTTAAACTCAGGGGTTGTTCTATCTTTAACTTTAGTTCATAAAAAAAATCATTAAAATGAGTACATTTAAAATCTTTAGTCATGTAAAGTGTAAAACTCAGAGAAAACTGTTTTATCTTGCACTTTAGTTCATTTGTAAAATCAAATCAAATCGAATCAAATCAAACTTTATTTGTAAAGCTCTTTCCATATTTATAAAAACATCGCAAAGTGCTGAACAGTAAAACAGTCATAAAAACAAAAGAATAAAAACCGTGCCATCAATAAGTATACACCACACACACACACACACACACACACACACACAAACACACACAGCAGAGGAGACATGGCATGGCACTAAGCATCATGGGAAAACACCACCAGTGGGGCCGTCCACACCAGGAGAAGGCGAAGGTCATTAATACTGGGGCCCCAGCGCTCGACCCCCGACCCCGTCAGACCAAGGGGAACCCGCACACCGAGGTGTGGAGCCCCCCAGGCCAGCCAGGACCAGAGGACTCGAGCGCAGTGACCCCAGCAGAGGACCAGGACCAACTCCCGGTGTGGAGGACCCCCTCAGGAAACACTGGAGTTCAGCAGCTAAAAACATAAAAAGACATGATACAAAGCTAATAGAAAATAAGTAAGATAAGATTATAAAGGAAAAAAGTAAAATAAGTTAGAAGTACATAATAAAAATAGAACGAATAAAAAGGATAAATAGATTAAAATACAAATGCTAGTAGAAATAAAAAATAAAAAAATAAAAGAATAAAAAAAATAAAAAATAAAAATGATGGAGATAAGAACTATAAAAGGTTAATTAAAAGCCAGATTAAAAAGGTATGTTTTTAACCTCCCTTTAAAATGTTGAAATAAGTTAATTTAAAAAAGAATAAAGAATCGTATGAAGCTATTTTGATGAGACAAAGCAACGGAAGATACATGAAATGTAACATGAACATGAAAACCCTGAGTAGCATTAAAGTGTTTAACACATAATTTTAGACATTGTTCAAGTTTTTATTTACGTCTGGGTCATAAGATTCAAAATTAACAGAGTAAGAATGTTAAACTAAGAGTTTTCAGAAAAACAATCAGCTGTTGCGCAGGAAACGTCACACCGAAGACAACAAACACTGAAACACGTGGTTTTTGGCGCTATCTCGTGGTGCGTTCAGGAACAACATGTCAAAAAAGTTTTCTGCGAGAAGCAACAGTTTGTATAAAAGAGAAAATAGAGGCGAGACCACTAAAGTTCTTCATGAATAATTTATGAAAATTATGGAACAAAAGGAAAAAATACATTGAATTCATACTTTAAGTTCATTACACAAAATTAGAACCAGTGGATTCAAACCTGCTGGTTATATGATCACTTCTTTAATAATTTAGAGTTGTTTGTTTACATCTTGTACTTCAGTTCATTTAAAAAAAAAACCTAAAACTCAGAGAAATTGTTTTATCTTGCATTTAAAAAAGTGTACAACTCAAAGAATTGTTTGTTTTATTTATACGTCATGCTAGCTGACGTATCAAATAGCTAATTTAACATGCTAGATGACATTTAAGCTAGCTTTTTCAGCATGTTAGCAGGTGTTTACGTTAACTTTTTGACCAAGCTAACTGCTGTTTAAGCTAGGTTATGTAACATGCTGCAGATGTTAAAGCTCGGTTATTTAACAAGTTTCTGACCTTTGAGCTTCTTTAACAAGCTAGCTGACACTGAAGCTAGTTTAGCTAACAAGCTAGCTGACATTGAAGCTAGTTTAGCTAACAAGCTAGCTGACATTGAAGCTAGTTTAGCTAACCAGCTAGCTGAAGCTAGCTCCTTTCAGCAGCTAGCTGAAGGTTAGCCTGGTTGCTCAGCAGCCCGTTAGCTCCTTGCTGAGCAGCTGCTGGAGCTAACGGGCTGCTGACGCTGACTCAGGATCAGTGGGACATATTGATCTGCTTCCTGTCAACAATCAGCAGCCTGAATGGAGTGTGTGAGCATCACACTGAGCTGGGAGAAAGTCTGAGGAGAGAAAGGAATAAAACCCAGGTCCTCCTGCTGTGAGGGGACAGTGCTAACCACTTCACCCTGCTGCTGCTGCTGCTGCTGCTGACTCAAAGCTCAAAGAACAAGAGACAAACTGGGAGTTTTCATTCAAACTCTGTTTGGAAAAAGTTTCTTTGAATTTCACAAAGCAGCTCTCACATTTCTCTATGGATCTGCTTTGATTCTACTGGAGGAGGACTGGATCTGACCTGACCAACAAGCTGTGTGTGTGTGTGTGTGTGTGTGTGTGTGTGTGTGTGTGTGTGTGTGTGTGTGTGTGTGTGTGTGTGTGTGTGCAGGGATGGCTGGTATAAATGGGCCAGCGGGGCTAAGCCCTCCCAGCACAAAAAGACAGCTAACACAAAAAAGATGAGAAAATTATTTTTTAAATAACTTACAACAGATTGTTTTAAGTTTAGATAAAACCAAAGGTAGCAACAGCACCAATCAGGCAAAAGAAAAACACAGAATATCTCTAAATGGGCTGATTTTTTACAGCCCAGCAGATACATTCATTTGGTTCCTGTGAGTGACTGACAGGTGTCATGTCCCGCCCCCGTGGTTTACTGAGCATTTTGGGCTTGCTTCAGTTAACCCACAGGCCACTGACTTTTGACCAACAGCAGCGAGTTAACGCAGCGGGGCTGCTATTGGTGCCAGAGTTCAGAAGGAGGGAGAAAAAGTTCAGCAATGGCGGCGTCAGCATGAACCAGGTGGATTATTTGCTTTGATTGATGCACTGTCTATCCAGACGGACTTCATCCAAAAGTTACCTGACTTCAACGACATGGTGATTAACCTGTTTGCATCCCAGAAAGGCATCGATGTGAGCTTCTTTTCAAATAAGGTCGGCCCATGTCGACCTGTTAAAGGACTGTGACGCCTTGTTTTTGCTGAGTGAAGGTGTGTTTGGCTACATGTCACCAAACAGTTGTAATAAGACAGTTGCAGCAGGCATCTGTGGGCTGTCGTTGAAGTTGGATTAGAACACGTTTGTAGTGCGTAAATGTATATGTGTGTGCGTGCGTGCCCGTGTGTGCGTGAGAGAGAGAGAGAGACCGCACTAAAAAAATATAGTGTACCTGTAACTGATGTAACTGTGTATCATAGGTGATGTTTCTTTTGCAGCTCTGTTAACTACCGTATTTTCCGCACTACAAGATGCAAGTAAAAGCCTGTAATTTTCTCAAAACCCAACAGAACGCCTTATAATGTGATGCACTTTTTTTTTGCGGAAATTACAGTAATCAACCTGATCACATGAGCAAACAACCCCTGCTTGCTTTTAGCTAAGCTAGCCAGTTCAAACAGAACAGCAAACATGAAGCTTCAGGCACATTCTCCACCTCCAACCTGTCAGTCACCATAATCACACAGTTTGTCCTCCAGTCTCCCAACCGGGGAGCACGGCGCGCGGCTGCACAGCCAGCCAACGTCGGGAGCAGCTGGACGCCGGGCAGCAGCCTGCATGTTTCGACGCCGAGAGCGGCCGGCCCCGCCCGGCAGCCCACCCGCCGGGACGCCGAGAGCAAGCTGGCTGAACCCCGGTGATCAAGTGAGTTAGACCAGTCGTGGCCGCTCTGAGCTGATATCCGTGAAGAGGAGCGATCCTGTCAAACTCGCTCTGATATGTTGCTTTACTCACACATTTCAACCGAGAATGTAACCACCGAGACTGCCAATATGTATTTCGCTCATACTATTCTATACATCCTATGTGCCTCAAAATGCGGTGCGCCCCACATATATGACATTTTTTTTAATAAAAGTCATTCATTGACTGTGCGCCTATTAACCCAGTGAGCCTTATAGTGCGGAAAATGTGGTATTTAATAAGTATTATGCAAGCATTTGTTAGCCCCCCCCAACAAATTTCACCACCAGCCGCCACTGTGTATGTATGTGTGTGTGTGTGTGTGTGTGTGTGTGTGTGTGTGTGTGTGTGTGTGTGTGTGCGTGTGCGTGTGCGTGTGCGTGTGCGTGTGCGTGTGTAGACTCAGTGAAGACAGGATCAGGAAAAAAGACAAAATTCAATCAAACCTCCAGTTTGGTTCAAACGCTGCTTCACGATCTCGATGTTTCCTTTGAACCACTGCTGAGTTCCACGAGCGATCTGCGTGTATCTGTCCCAGTATGTTTGATCATCTTCTGTCATTCTGTTCGCCCAGTCCTGTTTGGGGACATATCTCCTGGTGTTGCTGTCGTAGTGCTCAACCTGAAGTTCATCCATTAAACCAACGATCACAAACTCTGGAAAGTTTGGAACTTGAGAGACTCCAGTGTAGAAATGCTTGAGAGAGTGAATGTCTGGAAGAAAGAGAAGAGAGTAAATCAATCAATAACACTGACAGTCCAGCCTGATTGGACATTTGCTGTTTCCCTCTGATCTGGCTGCTTCTTCCTTTTCTTGTGTAAAGTGTTGAGCTGCTTTAAAGCCTGAATCCATGAGATTCAAAGAGCATCTCTTCACTCTTTTCTTCACTTCATCTGATTGGAAACACTTGATGAGACCAATCAAAGCTCACTTTCTTCTCATTGATCAACTAATGATTGAAAAGCTCTTTGGAGAACTTCCGATATGACGCAGAAGCGAGGAACAGCATAATTTGTAAGCTACCAGGCGGTCTTATTCCCCCTGAAAAGTTATACATCTTCTTGATAAGCTAGTCGTGACAGATATCATGAAAGGGGGGAATAAACAGAAAGCAAAAGGAAAATCTCGGCAAAAAGTGGAGACGAGTGATTTTTCACCAAGTGACAGTGTGGAATTGGGTTGCGGCGCTAACGAAGCTAATGTGCACATCGACATGGAGGCTATTCAAGCTAACATCATTGCTGAAATACAGGCGGGCCGAGTGGATGTGAAGAAAGAACTGACAGAAAACATTGGACAACTGAAAAGTGAACTGAGCGATTTCAGAGGAGAGTTTAGTGTGAAGCTAAACACTATTGCCACTGACCTAAAAAACATAACGGATCGAGTCAAGCAGGCGGAGCAGAGATTAGCCGAGGTGGAAGAGTGGCGCACCGAAGCTAAAGAGATGCTGATCCATGCCTTGGAACACCGAGATTCTCTACAAGCAAAACTGATGGACCTGGAGGCACGTTCGCGCAGAAATAATATACGTATCCATGGCATTCCTGAAGACGCTGAGGGTTAAAATATCCAGGATTTTATCACAAACTTCCTGAAAACCGAGCTACGCCTTCCTGACGCCTCTCTCGGCATCCAACGCTGCCACCGGTCCCTTGGAGCCAAACTCCCCGCGGGCTCTATTCCGAGGTCGATCCTTATCTATTTTTTGGAGTATAAAACTAAAGAGATGATACTCCATGATGCTTGGAAAAAAAGAGAAATCTTTTATGACGGCAAACGAGTGTTTTTCGAGCAAGATGACCCAACCGAAATAATAATGAAAAGAAAGGTGTACACTACCATCAGAAAAACATTAACACAAAAGACTCTCCGGTTCCAGACTCTCCACTCAGCCCGACTCAGAGTTCATTTCGAAACCGGCCCGGTTGTTTACAACAACGCGTCAGAGACAAGAGCTGACTTGATAAAAAGAGGACTACTCCCAGAGACCACCGGAGAACGTCTCCCTACTGATGATGCACCCGTGACAAAAGCCAGACAGCCGCCTTGGGAAAGTGCAGGTGCAGCCTCACGCCGACACTGGGACAGCTGACTGAGAGACATCCAGGAAAAACTGAAAGGACTTCAGCACAACACCAGCACTTCGTAAGAACTGTTATAAAGGAATGAGGGATCACTCATATTGCATGAGTATGTGAAGTGTGAAACACAAAGGTAAAGTCATATTTCCTGTTAAGATAATATAATGTTTAAAGGAGGGGTGTTACGTGTTTTTTTTAGCCCTTTAGTATCAATCTACAGCACACTCAAGCAACAGCTTTGCCCAGAGTTGGACAGTGAAAGCTGCATTTGTCAAAAACAACTTAAATCATATTTGCCTCTGCATCATGTCTGCCTCAAAGGACTGGAGATGAGTCCCTGTCTCTTTAAGAATGTCCTCAGCTTCGCAACACGCCCCCTTCAGAGCATCCATCTCGGCTATTTGCGGTGTATTTCCCCTGGGGGAGTGCGAGCTGTGCAGGAGGAGCTGTGCAGACTACGTCAGAGCTGGGGCGGAGCTGTGCATTATGGGCGGAGCTGTGCGGAACCGAGTGTTTCAGCGCTCAACATGGCTGCCAGGGGGAGATTCAGGGATTGCTCAAATATGCATGAATGGTTCAGAAAACAGCTCCATGCATCTTTTTAATGGGGAAATGACACTATAGCATTCTACAAAGATCAAAAAAGTGGGTTGTGCATAATACCCCTCCTTTAAAACTGACCACCTTGGGGTCTGTATTCTGATTCAATAATGTGCACTGCTCCATTTCTGTTTTGTGGGAGATGGCAGTCTGCACTTGGAGGGGACCCTTCTAATTTGAGGGCTTCCACCTCTAAAATAGAAGATGAAACCATACTTCACAAATGGAAGTTTGTTCTGATTTCTTCTCATTTAAGATTTCTGTTTATGTACAGACAGATGTTTTTTTGGTTCAGGTCATCGCAGGGAATCCAGAGATGTTTTTGGAGTTCTAGTTATTACTGATTTTGATGCAGAATGAAGGATATAAAATTGTCATGCTTAGCGTGAAAGGGGTAACATAATCCTATGAAAAGAAAAAAACACAATTGGTAAAATGAAACGAGAAAAACAAGATATTATTTTTCTGGAAGAAACACACCTTCCCCAGTTAGAACAAAAACTTTTTTTTTTTTTAAATTAGGATTTAGAAACACATATTTTTCATCTTTTCAAAAAGAAAACAAGAGAGGCGTCGCAATCCTCATATCAAATAGAGTAAACTTTCAGTTCATATCTCAAATAACAGATAAAGAGGGACAGTACTTACTGGTCAAATGTTTCATTGATCATAAAGAGGTCACACTCTTGAATGTTTATAGACCACCTGGTTACAATAAACAATTACGGGAAGGGCTGGGGGGATAGCCACCGCATACAAGCAGTCCTTGAACTGCCGACAACTGTCCACCAGGGGGTTCTCCAGCTTTGAGCTCCAAGTATTTGTATTGACTCTGCCCTGTCCCGTTCTGTGTGCTGTCATCTATCGGCCACCTAAACTGAAAAAGGATTTCCTGTGTGAGTTTTCCAAGTTTCTAGCGGAGTTTATGCCAAAGTTTGATAATATTCTAATCTGTGGGGACTTTAACATCCATGTTTGCTGCTCCTCAGATGAGCTGGCCAATAACTTTAAATCTCTCTTAGACTCTCTGGATCTCACACAGTCTATATCTGGTCCCACTCACAGGTTAGGTCATACATTAGACTTAATCATTTCTCGGGGGATCACAGTGTCCATCTGTGAGTTGTCAGCTCTTCCCATCACTGATCACTCTCTTATACAGTTTGGCATCTGCGCTGTTCCACCTGCGCCCACGCCTACTGCCCCCCAACGTCGCCGCATCTTTACCTCATCTGTAGTAAAGGACTTTTCGGCTGCCTTTTCTGCTCCTGGCCTTTGCTCTGCTCCTGAACTGACATCTTTATGTCCAGACCACTTCCTTTCAGAATTCCACTCCACCTGCTCCCAGATCCTGGACTCTGTAGCACCTTTTAAGACTGTGACTACTAGAACTCCCTCTGTCCCATGGCTCAATGACACAACTCGAGCCCTGAGGCGGCGGTGTAGACAAGCGGAACGCAAATGGAAGAAGGACAGGTTACAGGTGTCACTGGACATTTTTAGGGACAGCCTCACCGCCTTTCAGAGGGCAGTAGGGGATGCTAAAGGGCAGTACCTCTCCAATCTCATCAGGAACCATAGCCACCGCCCTGGAGTACTGTTCAAAACCATTAATTCTGTAATTAACCCTTTGTCTGTTTCTTTGAACGATGTTTCTGAACAAACCTGCAATGCTTTTAAGCAATATTTTTTGGACAAAGTTGTGTCTTTTAGGCAAGCTATTACACCTGTTCCTACAGCTTTTACATCCACTCCTGCTGCACAATGTGTGCTTGAGAATTTTGACCTTGTTACTCTTGTGGACCTCAAAATAGCTGTCCAGGGGTTGAAGTCTACAACCTGTGCGTTAGACACTGTTCCCGCTCGTATTATGAAGGAGGCCGTTGACATCTTAGGCCCATGCCTTGTTTCCTTCATAAACAGCTGTTTTAGTTTGGGCACTGTGCCAGCTGCTCTCAAGCACGCCATTGTTAAACCATTGCTTAAAAAAAAAAGCCCGGTCTGGATCCCTCCCTTTTATCTAATTTCCGTCCTATCTCTCACCTGCCTTTTTTGTCCAAACTGATGGAGAAGCTTGTTTTTTCACAGCTTCTCTCTCACCTTAATTCTAATGGCATTGTGGACAAATTTCAATCAGGCTTCAGGTCGAGACATAGCACCGAGTCTGCTCTGTTGAAGGTCTATAATGATATCTTGGCAGCTCTAGACAACAGAAGTTCTGTTTTCTTGGTTTTACTAGATCTAACAGCGGCCTTTGATACCGTGGATCATACCATCCTCATTTCCCGACTTCAAGACCCAAGTGACAAATTATAGACGGACGAGCAGCAACACCGTCCGTAACTAATTGTCATTTAATTTATTTTATTTTGAAAATTGACCGGATTCTCTTGCCTTTTCTGTTTCCGACTTCCTGTCTGGTCCGATCTGCTTGATCCAGCTTGACATATGGCGCACTCGCGCTCACGGCTCGCGTGAAAAATAGAACGAAGCGGAGCGGGCGCGCTGCAGAGCGCGAGCCGTGGCGCGCATGGTGCGCAGCTGCGCGTTGTGTGCGGCCGGTCAGATAGGTTAACATGGGATGCGATCAGAAGCGCCGTGCGCTGCGCTACCGCGCGCTGCGCTACCGCGTCCAGTGCGTTCGGGCCATTACTGTACTATTTCCAACAAGGCGAATCTGAAGACTTTTCAACAACTGATACACAATTCTAACTTGGAGAAGCAAGACTTCTACAGATATCTACAGTTAAGATCTTACTTTGACAAACATATTAAAAATATTAGTAATAAAAAAGCAATCACAAAAAAATGGCTGAATAAAGAGTCTCCAACAATCACTGAATGGAAAAAAAAAAATAATTCAGGACGTTCATAGTATGGAACAAATGACATGTTCTTTAAGATACGCCACCAAAAAGGGAGAAAAATAATGGAAAACCTGGATGTCATATTGCAACTGGGAGCAATGTTGATGTTCCTCCTCTGGTTTACATCACCTGTGTTTATAAAGACTCGTTCTCTCTCTTTTTTTCCCCCATGTATTTTGATTACTTTATCTATTACTATTTGTTCTCTGGACTTAAATGGTCATTCAGGACTCAAATAAAATGACCTGAAAGAAATATGGTTTTGTCTGCCCTGATCTTGATGTAACCCACTTCATTTTCCATTTATATATTGTTTAGTACCTCTGCAAGCTTAGAGGAATATTCCACCCAAAAAACGATTTGGCCTCATTTTCTACTCACCCTCATGCTAAGAAACACTCTGGAGCACTTTTTTGACGTTTCAAATGCAGTTGGAGATGTTTGGGGACTTTCGTTGTCAACAAACAGGGACTGACAGAGCCCGACAGAAAAAAAGGTCCATAAAATCCACAAAACGTGCCCATTTTCCTTCATACTGCTCGTCCGCTGTAATCCAAGTGTCCTGAGCGGGTAACGTCCATAATTAATTCTTAACGAGGTAATTTAGTATATTTTAAGAGCGTAAACAGTGCGCTTTCATACTGCTCCACTGTATGTATGCGCGCGCACCCTGAACTACGGAAGTCGCGGCAGACCAAGCAACACGCTTGCGCGCTTTCAGCGACTACTTTTCTAAATTGCAAGTGTAGAAGAAGAAGTTCCGTTGTTTATATTCTGCTGTGAGTGACAGTATATCTGTCTGGTGTTAAATGTTCAATTTCTGTTGTTTTTGTATTGTAAAAGCAAAAATCTAAAAATAAAGTTTAAAAAAAAGAGAAGCTCTTTGGAATTTCTTCAGCTGCCTTTATTCTGTCAGGAGGAAACATTTAGATGACTTTGAAGAGACATAAGAGCACAGGAGGTTTACAAAAAAAAGCAAAAATGTGTCCAGATGTTTAACAGTCTTGAACAATCTGATTATTAGACGGCAAAACTAGTGAATTCTTTCCAGTGAGATTTCTCTATCTCTGGTGGTTAACAGGTATGGGTTGGTCAGAGCCGGGCCTTTCTCCATTGTGTTCCACAGATTGATTCCAGCAGGGACCACATGTGGAGCTGTGAAGACGTCTGTTTGAAACAGGGATCTGATCACTTTATTGTTCTGACCGCTGCTGACAGAGAAACAGAGCCGAGCAGCTGGAGGATCAGTCACAGAGAACAAGGTTAGTTGTTGAGGATCCACTCTTGGTTGAGCTCTAAATAACATGCAAACAGCAGAAGAGAGACTTTAGCATCACCTCCAGGTGACCCAGGGATCCTGGATTCTTCTAGAAACTCCTTCTAGGAGCAGAGATGAGCAGCTTGGTTCAATCACTGATCAACCAGTAGAATCTTACTGTTAAACCAGGATTCAATCAGTACACATTTGTCTTTAAACGGTCTGTCTTTGTTGTTCCAAATATCATATTTATTGGGTGAAAAATGATGTTCAAAAGGAGAGACCATGAAAGGAAGGCCTGGCGAGGAAGAGATGAGCTTTTCACCAGGAGACGGATGAAAGAGTTGAGCTCGGTGTTGTTTATTCGCAGCACACAGGTGACAGCAGTCATTCCAGAAAGCAACCACATGACAGATCATTCCTGCCCTTTTAACCCCACCAACAGTGCACCATACCTCCTCACGTGGCTAAACCCCGCCCCTTCTAATGTGAGGAACCACCCTCTCCCAGCAGAACATTCAGAAGGGACCAAACGCCCCAAGGGAGAATGAACAAACAACTCCAACAAAAACATCAGTCAAAGTCTCTTAAGGGAGGCCTAATCACACGGCCATACCGACTGCGCACCTCCACAACGGCAGGAGCAGGACCCGCCAGCAGGGCAACAGGGGCCGGAGCTCCCACGGCAGCAGTCGACTTGGGGGGACGTCCCCGTCTCGGAGGCTGTGCCACCTCCACCGGCTCCTCCGGCAGAACATGCGCAGGCTTCAGGCGATCCACCGAAACCCGGACCACCCTACCACCCATGTACAACGCAAACGTCTTGGGCTCCGTCTCCAGAACGCGGAACGGGCCATCATAAGGAGGCTGCAATGGGGCACAGTGGGCGTCATGGCAAAGAAACACATACCGAGCCACCATCAAAGTCCTCAGAACATAGGAGCAGGGGAGGCAGTGGTGAGCAGGAACCGGGGCCGAACTCCGACCCGGCTCCACGCAACTGGGCCACTGGGGGGCCACCAACAACCAGGGCGCTGAAGGATCCGGGAGGAATTCACCGGGGACCCACAGTGGCTGACCCAGGACCAGCTCAGCAGACCATGCCTGCAGATCCTCCTTCGGGGCTGAACGCAGGCCCAGCATGACCCACGGCAGGCGGTCCACCCAGTTGCAGTCCGTGAGGGCAGCACGGAGGGCAGCCTTCATAGAGCAGTGGAAGTACTCGCGCAGCCCATTAGCCTGGGGCTTGAATGCCGTGGTGCGGTGCAACTTCACCCCGAGGCTCCTCGCTACCGCAGTCCAGAGCTCGGAGGTGAACTGGGGGCCTCTGTCAGATTCGACATCCAGCGGCGTGCCAAAACGGGCCACCCAGGTGGAAATGAAGGCCTGTGCCACCTCTACTGCCGTCGTGGAAACCAGCGAAACCACCTTTGGCCACCTGGTGGTCCGGTCCACCATAGTCAGGAGGTGAGTAAAGCCGTGGGAGGGGGGCAGCGGACCAACCAAGTCCAGGTGGACATAGTCAACCCTCCTCTCAGGCACAGAGAACAGCTCCAGTGGGGCCCTGGTGTGGCGGTGAACCTTGGACCGCCGACATGCCACGCAGGAAGCTGCCCAGCTTCTGACGTCCTTCCTGAGCATTTCCACGGGAAGTAGGGGTGCTGCAGCACCCCCAGTTGCCGATTACCACGGGAAGTAGGGGTGCTGAGGGTGCTGCAGCACCCGGTCTCTTGTCACGCAGTCACGCCATATATTGTATTTCTCACGATGAAAAAAGAATCCCGGTAAACTTGTCTGGTGCGCCATTGGTGCGCTGCTGGTTACCCCCCCCCCCCCCCCCCCCGGTTGATGAGGGTGCCCGTGCCACGCTCGTCCGTTCCCTTCCACTCCCGCCGTTGGATGAAAGCGCTCATCTCGGGCGCTGAGCCCTTTTTTCTCTCAGCACCCCCTGTTGAGAATATGTTCCCGCGGCGATGTTCCTGAGGCCCGGCCTGACAAACTTCACCCCCACCAGCTTCACTGATGCCCTCACCCCAGGATGTGACCACCAGGATGTCATCCAGGTACACAGACAGGAACGACAACCCCCGTAACACAGAGTTGATCAGCCGCTGGAAGGTCTGCGCTGCACCTTTAAGTCCAAATGGCATCCGCAGGAACTCGAACAGCCCAAACGGAGTGATCACTGCAGTCTTGGGTACGTCCTGGGGGTGGACCGGGACCTGGTGGTAGCCTTTCACCAAATCCACCTTGGAAAAGATAACTTTCCCCGCCAGGTGAACCGAGAAATCCTGCATGTGTGGAATGGAGTACCGATCATGCTTGGTGATGTTATTCAGTTGCCGAAAATCACCACACGGCCTCCAGCTGCCATTCGATTTTGGGACCATGTGCAGGGGTGAGGCCCACAGGCTGTCAGAGTGCCGCACAATACCCAGACGCTCCATAGTGGCAAACACCTCCCTGGCAATCCCCAGTTTAGCCGCATCCAGCTGGCGAGGGCGCACATAAACCGGCGGCCCAGCCGTGGGGATGTAATGTTCCAGTGAGATCCTGTGAGATCCGGGAACTTGGTCAGGAGCTGCTGGTACACATCCCCGGTGGGCAGACTATTAGTCAGAGACAGCAATCCACCCCTCCCCAAGGTGTACGAATAGGAGGAGGAGAGCGCGTCCACCAAGCAGCGGTTTGTAATATCCACTCATAATCCATGTGCACACAGGAAATCAGCCCCAAGGATCGGCACGGCTACATCAGTCATCATAAAGTCCCAGCCGAACTGCCGACCGTCAAAACACACAGTCACATACCTGGTGCCGAATGTGCGGCTAGCGATCCCGTTTGCGGCATCCAGCTGCGGACCGTGTTTACCGCTGGCTACGTCAGTGCTGTAAGCCGGTAGAATGCTCCGTTGTGCACCCGTGTGCACTAGAAAACGCCTCCCAGACACAGTCTTTAATAAACACCAGTTTGTTGGTATCCTCAGCGCTGACAGCTGCCACCGAGCACTGAGGCAGCCGTTTCCCTGTACCGGGAATGCGCACGGCAGCGTGCAGCGCTTCGGCAGGGACCCGAAATGCCGGTGGAAAAAACACAGCGCGCCGTCGTCCTTAGGCCGCTGCCTCGCTGCAGTGACTGCAGCATGTATGTCCCCCTCCGGCTGGCGTTGCGGCTCCGGCAGGCAGGTAGCATGGACTCCGAGCCGTCGTGACGCGAGCAAGATTCTGTCGGCCTCCTCCGCCAGACCTCGGTAGTCCGTAGTCTGCACCAGCGATGAGGTAGCCAAGGTCGTGCAGACCGGAAGAGGCAGCTGGCGCTGGAACAGCTGTATGAAGAGGAAGGACGCATCCCCGGATCCAAGCAGCGCCAGCATCTTCTCCATCAGTTCTGTGTGCGTGCTGTCTCCCAAGCCATGAAGGGACAGCAGCCGCTCTGCACGCTCCGCATCTGACAACTGAAAGAGCCGGAGGAGCTGCGCCGGAGGAGCTGCGCCGGAGGAGCTGCGCCCTCAGGGCGGCGTACCTGTCCTGCGCCGGTGGGTCGCGCAGGAAACCCATGACACGGTGGGTGGTCACTGAATCCAGAGCTGCCACCACATGGTAATACCATGTCTGGTCCGCCATGATGCCCCTCAGCCAAAACTGCGCCTCCACGTGCTGGAACCACGTCTCCGGATCCTTTTGCCAAAAGTCAGGCAGTTTGATCGCCGCGGCATAAACAGTAGTAGCGCCCTGCACTCCTACGCCGTTGCTTGACTCCACAGACATGTCCAGCGTCAGGGTCACCAATGTGGTGGTCACACAAGGAGGAGACGGACGAGAGAGTTGAGCTGGGTTTTGTTAGTTCGCAGCACACAGGTGACAGCAGTCATTCCAGGAAGCAACATCATGACAGATCATTCCTGCCCTTTTAACCCCACCAACAGTGCACCACACCTCCTCACTTGACTAAACCCCGCCCCTTCTAATGTGAGGAACCACCCTCTCCCAGCAGACACCACAGGATCAATATTATAGTTACAGGTTCAGAAAACGTTGAATCCACCCAGTTTGGACTAAATATGGAAAAGTCTGACATTCCAGAGTTCAGATTTTTAAAGAAGAGTTTCAAGCAGTTTGTTTTAAAGGAGTTATTTAAAGTAGAGAATTCTCCTAAAGTGAGTCCAGCATCTTCATCAGTGAGAACATTCTTCACAGGATGAGTTCTATCCTTCCACAACTAGCTGACAGCTGGTTAGTCAGTCTCAGGAACTAGTTAGTTGTCCACAAACAGAGAGAGAGCTGCAGACGTGAAGCGTGACGTCATCTGCCGTTCATCACGTGACCACTGACAGCTTCCTCTGTGAGAGTTCCTTTAGGTGGACACTAGATGGCGCTGATGGCCTCTGTTCATGTTTCTCTTCAGGACTGACAGAGTTCTTCTACTAACAGAACAGGAGGAGACGAGTTCCTTTTCCTCTTTCTGGCTGTTTAAACACACCTCACACATTATTAAAGAGCAACACACAGCTGGAACTAGATCCCAGTGATGGGATCAACGGGATCCATCATGTGAATGGATCAGTGAAGCCTCGGTCTCCTCCACACTCCATATGGGATCAATAGTCTGGAGCTCCACTACTGATCCAGGATCAGACTGAGATCAGGATCAACACAGAACCAACTGTTCCACATTCAACATGAACATGAGGCCCACTGATTTCTCCAGTGAGGCTTCAAATGTTTCCAGACAGAAGAAAAGAAGGAAAAAGAGATTTTCCTCAGAAGAAGAGAAGCTTGTCAGTCAGAGGAGATGTGGAGAAAAAGCTGGAATCCTACCTGGAGCCCCGCTGGGGATTCCCAGCAGGAAGAAGAGAGCCAGGAGGAGCTGCATGTTCACCTGTCCTCTCTTTCTTCTCTCACTTCTCTTCCTTGTCACAAAAATAAAAATGAACTTGTGCATAGCCCATCTCCAGTGGAGCAGAGACAAACTACAAAGTTCTGTGCTGCTTGTTTGACAACCTCGGGAACTGACATCTGATTGGCTCTGGAATCAGGAAGTAGTGACCGTCTCGCCCCGCCCACTGAAGTTGTTTTTCCAAACCTCTCAGTTTGGAAGGAATTCGACTTTGGAATTCTGACTCTTTGAAGGGGGTTTCGTGAGGAGCTGTTTGTTTGAAAGAGCCGCTCAAAAGATTGGCTCCTTTTTTGGGGGTGTGGGGCAGGATTTCAAATTTGATTAAGTTTTCATTTGTGCAATAACAAAAAAAAAAAAAAACAGAACTAAAAAACAAGAAGACAGAGGTTTTTGAAGGAAAAACGAGAAAAAAAGAAAATGGGCAGGTCAGCAGGTGATTAAACATTTTTCTATATATGCACAGACATACTTCTCTATGAAGGGCAGTCCATGGACTAACCCTAACCCTAACCACAACCTCCAAAAAACATGAGCTAAACATTCTTGATTATGCAAATAAATATGTGGTGTTTTATACCATTTTATGCAATAAAATTGCAGACAGTTGTGAAGTGTGCTGTGAAATATGCGAAAACATGCCAGATATGTAAGTTACCCATATATACACACTCTCTCTTGCGTGCGCGCACACGCACATGCACACACACCTCTGTCACATTCATTTTTATATTAGTTTATTTATCTTAAATTGTTACTCACCAATACTCACACACACACAGTGTGTGTGTGTGTGTGTGTGTGTGTGTGTGTGTGTGTGTGTGTGTGTGTGTGTGTTCCATTGCTAAAACCTGTGATAAACAACACAGTGTTTGGTTTCCTTGCTTACTGGTGACCGATGTTCTTTAGCACTTCCTGCTGCTGCTGCTCGTAGCAGCGGATGTTGAAATCAGACTCATTAAAGGTCTGAACGGCTTTTTGTCTGGTTTTTAACATCTGTCAGCAACAAGGGACGTGAAAGAAAACCAGTCGCCACTTAATAAGGAAACCAGATCTTCCAAAACACCGGCTCCTCTCCGGTTTCTGGACACTTCTTCTCCACTAGGTAGCTGCTGCGTTCAGGTGTCCGGAGCTGCTGGGAAAACTGAAACTCCGTCATTCACATGAAGGCAGTGGAGACAGCTGGACTCAGGAGACACTCAGGGGACACGTGAAGGAAATGTGGACAATTTGCTCTGAGGAATGGCTCTCAGACAGCTGTGAACCTAGATTATTGCAGGGATTATGCGCCCTTTTGGAAAATATGTGGCTTCCGTATAATCAGCGGCAAAAGGGTGATTTATGCGTGAATTAATGTAATCGCATAATTGTGTTTTTCAGGAGGGTCAACCTAACCCATGATCCCGGGTACAGCACAGGCATTGATGCAGCACATTTCTATCAAATCAGCATTGTCTTTAGGGTTGCACCGATACCGATACTGGTATCGGCAGTGGCCCCGATACCTCACTAAAATGCTGGTATCGGTATCGGCGAGTACTAACAAATAACACGCATATGCTATTTACCGACTTTCATATTGCACTTGAACGCATCGCCGTGTGAATTCATTCTTCGGCATTCACGCTAGAGATGCGCGGATGGCTCATTTTTCCATCCGCAACCGCTCCTTAAAATCTCCATCCGCCCGCTATCCGCCCGCACGAAAGATTTTTTAATCAATTTTTAAAACCGAACCCGCCCACCATCCACAGAATAGTGTTTTGGCTATTAAAATGTTGCTTTTTTTAATTCAAGTGCTTCAACCGCAACCCGCCCGAAGGTAATTAAAATCTTAATTTTTCGACACGTCATCCGCCCGATCCGCGGTTATCCGCGGGCTCCGCAGGTGCAACCACAGTCCGCTCATCTCTAATTCACGCTGTGTGATCTGTGTTTTCAGCGAATGGTAGCAATGATTTTACATCCCAGTGAGGATGCAGGTCTTGTTACAGAGCGTGGATCCGAGTCTGAGGAGCAGAAAAGGAGTTTTATTAGTATCATGAGTCTTTGTGAGATGAAGCTGGTCTCCAGCCGCAGGAGCAGACTGAGTCTGGAGTTTAACAGTTCCCCGGTGAAGTCAGTAAAGTCGCCGGGGCTCCAGGAGGAAGTCGGGCGGAGCGGCGGGCGGCTGAGGCGGGTAACAGGAGCTAACTGGAGGTTCAGGTCCAGGCTGACTGTCACATTCCACATGATGTGTGTCGCTCCGCTCTGCCGTCCGCAGTAAATACGTTGCTTTTTTAATCAATCAGTATCGTTACACATCCTCCGCGCTGCTTTCTGTATGAACCGTGCAGCCGCGGCAGTCGGGAGCCTGCAGTGTGGTCGATGGTAACATAAAGAGGATTACAGTCAGGTCGGCACCAGTCCAAGTCGGCCCAGGCCATCTCGGCCCCGCCTCCGGGATACAGTCAAGTCAGCATCAAGCCAAGTCGGCCTCGCTGGGGGGCTCTCAAGTGGCCAAGTTGGTCGGTGCCGACTTGACTGTAAGCTGCTTACCAATTCGGCCAAAAGCCTCTTTTTTTTTTTTTAATCACGATGACGATTTGCACAGTTTTTTGATGATGCACTCGGATGTAGGTTTTTTTGTTGTTTGTTTTTTGCCGCGGCGAGAGCGCAGATTTGCATTTCCACCAACCTAGTTGATGTAAACAACAGTGAAATATAATAAAATATTTGATAAAAATGTAATAAAAATTTAAAGAAAAAAATTGGAGGAGTCTGTGCCTTCAGAGCGGGCAGAGCGACGTATAATGAAACTTTTCCTAATCACAGCTAAACGTGTTTTTATTCTGGTGTAAATCCAATCTGTGGACTAAAATAATGATTTAAGATATTTAGTGATTTAAATAAGCAGCTTGTGTTTGTCACATTATCCGCTCAAAAGAAACAAAACACAAAACAGAAAAAACACACACCGGCAGCTGTCGGGACTCCGACTTGGCAGCGGGGCATTCGGGGGACCCGGTCCCGCTCCCCATTCGGGACCGGCCGAATGGTCAGCGGGACCGGGTCACCTGATCGCCCCGCTGCGAAGTCGGGCCGTGGCTGCTGGCTCGGCTGTCTTAAATCCAACATCAGTTGTGGTGCTCTGATGATCTTAGCTTGTTTCATGTCCACTAGCATATCTGGCTCCGTCTGAAATCTTTGCTTGATCTTGCTAGCTATTTGTGTGCGTGTGTGTGTGTGTGTGTGTTGGTGTTGGTGTGTGTGGAGTAGCCACTGTCACTACCCGATGTAACGGTCTCACTGTGTAAAACACTGCGGTCGCGCTATCCGCACTTCTCTGAGAGCCGGTCGCGCTATCTGCACTTAAAAATCTGCTTCGCTTTTGTACTGAACCCTACGGTAGCTTTTGGATGGAGCGTTCAAGTGAGTTGGGAAATTGCAATTGTGGTCTCTATTGTAAAATAGCAGTGTGATCATTTACAAGTTGTTTAAGTGTATGCAGTCATGCTATTAATAAACAACAGACATAATCGAAATACTACACACTCGTTTGTTCGCTTACACTCAAAAATTCAAACAAAACCCAATATCCAATAAAAATTGTTGCACATATTACATCATCTCCATTCAATATAATATTAATATGGAAAAATCAATTAAAAAAATGTTTTAATTGTTTTCACAAACCACCTAAATAGAAATATTCTTTATAAGGCCCTCGACCTTCATCAACATTCCCAAGAGATTTTACTGTACCAATATTTAATAAAAAAAAATTCATGGAAATATTACATCATCTCTCTTCACTATATTGTTAATATGAAAAAAATCAATTTAAAAAAAAATAAAATTGTTTTCACAAACCACCTAAACAGAAATATTCCTCATATGTTCCTCTGCCTCCATGAATAATCCCAAGACATTTTACTGTACCAATGTTTAATAAAAAATTACCGTATTGGCCCGAATATAAGACGATGTTTTTTTTCCAGAAATTGCATCCTCAAAAGTGGGGTCGTGTTATAATCGCGGACTTACAGTAGATGGTCAATACGCATCCGCGCCGCTAGATGGAGCCAAAGTATCACTGAGCAGAGAGCGAGTGGAGCGATGAAATGAGATCAAATGATCTTATGAAAAATGGCGGATCATCTGGAACAAAGGGGCTGAACGCTGGACAACTGAGCAAACAACAGAGGCGAAGTTATGATACCAACTTTAAACTGATGGTGATCAATGCAGGAGAGTCGTCAAACAACTGCCAAGCCACCAGGAAACATGGTGCAGCAGAGCCTCGTTCTTATTGGAGAGCACAGAAAAAACACGACAGATGCTAACGCTATGAGAAAAGCTTTCCGTGTTCCCAAGAGTGACGCTTCAGAGAGACTGATAGAAGGGTGAGTGAATACGTCTCTGAAAAACGGACAGACGGAATGTCCACCACCAGAGCCTGATTCAGCTGAAGGCACTGGGAAGTTATTTACATCATTTATGCAGTTTGGACCCCTTGAGGCTTCTTATTAGTTGCTTATTGTTTCTTATTTTGAGAAAGAGAATATATTTTTTCATCTTATGTCTCGTGAAATGTGATCTCAGTTGTGAGTTTTTGAGTTTATAATGATTGTATAATTTTTTTTTTTTTGAGTGACCTTACTGTCTTCAGCATTTTTTTTTTTCACAAAATGACCTTTGAAAAATAGGGGTCGTGTTATAATCGGAGTCGTCTTATATTCGGGCCAATACGGTAACGAAAAAATTACATAATCTCTATTCACTATAATGAAAATCAATTTTTAAAAAAAGTCATATTGTTTTCACAAATCACCTCAACAGAAATATTCTACAAAAGGCCCTCTACCTTCATCAACATTCCCAAGCGATTTTACTGTACCATTTTTAATAAAAATTTAAGGAAAAATTACATAATCTCCATTCACTATAATGTTAATCTTAAAAAAAAAATCAATTTTTAAAAAAAAGTCAAATTGTTTTCACAAAACACCTAAACAGAAATATTCCTTATATGCTCCTCTGCCTTCATGAATAATCCCAAGAGATTTTACTGGACCAATTTTTAATAAAAATTAAAGGAAAATTACATTCACTATAATGTTAATATGGAAAAAAATTAATTTTAAAAAAAGGGCAATTGTTTTCACAAACCACCTAAATATAAATATTCTGCATAAGGCCCTCTACCTGAAATAATATTCATGAGAGATTTTACTGTACCAATTTTTAATAAAAATTCAAGGAAAAATTACATCATCTCCATTCACTATAATGTTAATATGAAAAAATCAATTAAAAAAAATTCTAATTGTTTTCACAAACCATCTCAACAGAAACATTCTGCACAAAGCCCTCTACCTTCATTAATATTTCCAAGATGTCTGAATTTAGATATGATCATGTTTGTGTCCCACGTGTAGTGCAGCCCAATTAATGTCTCATCTCTGTCACGTGACTGTGTTTATACTTACTTTTGCACTATGTTAACCATGTTTACCTGATATTAATGGCCTAAATCCCCTGTATATGAATGTGCTATGTGTTTTCACCATGTGTCCCCCTGCTTGCTAGTAATTATTTGCATTTACTGTATGTTTCCTGTTTAATTTTATATTATTGTCTACGAGACATATTGTACTGATTGTTAATGTTTCTGAATCATCCCAATGACACCTTTTCTGTTTTTCTTTACTCCTGACCACACACACACACACACACACACACACACACACACACACACGTTCATTTAAATACACACACCAATGACCTGTTCCAGTTCCCTGCTTCATGTCAATAAGGCTGATTGAAGATTCTCTGACCGGAGTCTGTCCGTAGTGCT
This sequence comes from Salarias fasciatus, assembly GCF_902148845.1. Lineage (NCBI taxonomy): Eukaryota > Metazoa > Chordata > Actinopteri > Blenniiformes > Blenniidae > Salarias > Salarias fasciatus. Next base: position 9,584,821 of record NC_043765.1, on the reverse strand, counting down.
GCCCCCCAATGAAGATCCACCCCCCTCCTTTACAAAGAGATGTTACTGTACCAAGATTTCATAAAAATTCATGGAAATATTACATCATCTCCATTCACTGTCATCACATTGCAATAATAATAATCCATAATTTTCCTTCCATATCATGTCTCCCTCCCCCAACCCTGTCCCCTTATGCCTCCCTACCTCTTTATATGTGTCTTGTCACACATGCATACAGTGTAGTTTTGCTTTGGCAGCAAAAACTATCGTCCTTTCTTCCCGTATCTTACTTTATCTTTGTTCCTTTGTTCTCTTTGATGATGTCATGGTCCTGATTCTTAACCCGACCCTTCTAAGCCGACCGTTCATGTGCTGGGGTGTGTTCTTTCTTCTCCGTGTGTCTCCGGTGCACTTCAGTCAGTCAAGACGACAACAAATGCCGACATATTTGGACCTCATCTGGGTAAGTGTTTTAAAATGCAGCAGTGCATACGTGTCAATGTTATTAACAGAGAATTTTCTTATATCACTGGATTTTATGTTTGTTGTTTTAAATCTTTCAAAGAAAATTGTGTTTTCAATGAATGAAAAAAATAGAAATATAATAAAGGATGTGAATGAGAGTTTCGATCACGTGGTGCAATAATAATCCCAAGAAGAAAACATCTATTTATTCGGAACATTTTATTTACCCACAGAATTTAATCCACTACAGTCGATATAAAAACTAGAATGAAATTCACATAAACATGTCAAATGGAGCATGATTTGTAACTGATATCTTTCAAAGAACAAGGATGACAACAGCATCGTCTCCGGGGATCCTTCATCACTCCACTACATGTTAGTATTTTCATCAAACCTCTGGGTGACGTCGTTTCAAACACAAAGGTGAGGGTTCGAATCCCACCAAGAACTACATCTGAATGAGTTTTTGGCATCAAAAGAGAGCCAGAGTCAATAAAGCAGCTCTGCCAGTATATATGACACCAACATGCTCAACTTTTCCTCTTCTCTCTTTTTCTTTCTTCCTTTTTTCTCCCTCCTCTCTTCTTCCCCATCTTTGCTGGACGAGTGTCCCCCAGCCTCTGCTTTAGCTGTCCTGTGTGTAGGGCTGCACGATTATGGCCAAAATGATAATCACGATTATTTTTGTCAATATTGTAATCACGATTATTCATCACGATTATTCATTATGTTATGTAAAACATACCTTTTTATTGCACTTTTTTTTAAAACAAACAAGTGTCAAATTGAAGATGTGCGTCTTCAGCACTTCAGCGAAGTCTGGTGTGCATGCGCACATAATTGAAGATTTTTTAATTAGAATCTAAACTATTCAGAACCATGTCAATGTTGTGAACGATCGCTTTCCCTTAGAAACGAACATATAGACGCGCCGACTGTGAGTTTTTACAAACGTTTGACCAGACCTCTGTTCTGAAAAGAGCCGGATTATGACTTTGGAACCTGAACGCCTCACAGCTGAGCGACTGTCACTTGCTGCATTCTAACCCCTGAGAGCAACAGGATGATCACTGAACAACAAGATGAAGATAAAACAACAAGAGAACAGTAAACAGCCACGCTAAACCCAGAAATGAAACCTACCAGAACAATGATTCCCTCTTTCTCTCCAAGCCGCTGCTACGCCGCTCGCATCCTGAACTGTCCGTCAATAACAGCTTTTCCCGTTCTGTCCGAGACGCTCAGCGTTTACATCTTCTTTCCACCGGTACAGAAGTTGAGATGCGTTCCATCGACTGATGTTTGAGCATGAAGGAATCGTTCAAAGCCAGCTAGTTCATCGGTGGCTAACAGCTAGGCTAACAGCTGACTGAGACACCGCAGTGGCGTCCATCAGCAGCTACTTTTACGGAGTGTCCCTGAAGGCAGCAGGAGCTACACGGCTCAGGTCGCCCCCTGGTGGTTGGCTGATTGTTGGATTAAAAAAGTGCTTGATTTGACACGCAACAGAGCCCGTTTTTTCAATTTAAAAATCGCGACGATCATCTAAATTTAATCGCAGCAGCCAAAATCGTGATCATGATCAAAATTCGATTAATTGTGCAGCCCTAGGTGTGTGTGTCCTTGAACTTCGTCTTCTGGACATAACTGGCTGTCCAAGTCTTGTCCTTTGCGTTGTCTAACGCGTCACCGTCCACTGACACACAGGATCCATGGAAGCTCCTGTCACAGCGATCACACTGTGTCTGTAAAAAATACATACTACATTATTGTAGAACCTCAACATTCATATGTTTTGATTTTGGTGGCTACAACTCCACATGACTTGACCTGCATTACTTTTTTACTCACCCACTGTATAATGGCCGCCCCTGGTCCGGGAGGCTTAAAGGTGGCACACACAGCGCATGAATGTTCCTCGTCAAAGACTACAACACAAAACCAAACTTTAAAAAAGAATATATCTGTGTATAAATGGAGAGAGGGAGATTTACAATGAATCTTGATTGTGATTTTTATGTTGAGGTTTCCTTTACCAGAGGCCTCCAGGATGTGCTGAGCCACATCTTCTCTCTCCTTCTTGCCATTTTGCTTCTGGAGGTGCTGAAATCCATTTGAGGGACGGCGGGGAAAGCCTTGAGCAGGGCTTCTGCCGTCTGAACAACATTAAATGCAGGTACTTCAAAAAATAGTGGCAGCAGAGGAAATGACGCTCGCTTTAGTTTCACACTAAATGTAATTGGAATGTTGTCTGACGGCAGTCGGTCTTTAACAACAACCCGTCAGACCTCACTAACATCAGGTTGTTGTCAGCTTACCTGGAGAACAGTCACACCACAGCTGCTTCCATCTTGTTGGACTGGGGGGGACAGAACCCCCCCTCTCCACTGCACATCCACCCAGTCTGTCTTTCCAAGACATGTTGGTCTTACTTTGAGGTGCTCCCTGAAAAGAATGTATTGTAACCACACCCTCAGCTGTAGATCCTGGTTCTCCATGTCCAGCATCATCACAAACATTAGTAACAGGATTAAAAGCTGATTTCAGTCATTACAAAAAATACCCATGATGCAAATGACCTGATTCCTTCAGCAGCATCTTCAGACGCCTTCAGTTCTGTCAGGCTTTGCGCTGGATCCACCAGGTCCACTGTGCTTGTTGGTGCATGTGTGTACTGGGACAGAAGTCAGTCAAAGCACCAAATCAATTCCTCCAAATGGTCTCATGAGGTGACAAGACATTTTGTGATTTCACTATCATGAATTTAGGCAGCGCTGTGGCGCCGAGTCAGTCCTGTTGTTCAGTGGTTTCTACATTCCTGCCCCTTTGTTTCTTCACAGTTCTGTGCTCTCATGTCTGTGGTTATTTCACTGACAGTCAGTCTCACTACTTGACTTGTGGGACTATCAAAGTGTTTTAGTCTCATTTCATGGGATATAATATGCATTTAAAGACAAAATAAAGAGAGAAGCATCGGAAATTTACTGACCAGCAAGTTCCAGTGGTTATTGTTTCCCAGCACAAAGGACAGAACTGCTTCGTAGTTCCTGAAGTTCACCTACGATGGGAAACAAATGATGTGGATGAAATAATCAACAGGATAAAAAAATTAGGGACCAATTAATGTGTAGTGAAACTGAAAGGTGATTATGCAATAGTCTTGGGTGTTAATCACTACACACACACTCACACACACTCAGTGTGCACACTCACCCCCTCCCACCCTCCCCCTTCTTAAACTTTGCTGATGCAGCTTCTCCCCGTCACCAAACAGGACACAGCCTGCGGTGTGGTGGCTCATTGCTACACTGTGTCCATCACGCTGAATGAGCACAGAAACATGGAGGAGGCCCTCAGTTACCTGATAGACAAAACACTGAATCATCAGTTAAGAAACATAAACAGTCTCAAACGGGGTGAATTCCATCAGCCTGTGTTATACAGTCTGATCTACAAAACACTTTAAAAGGACCATTTGCAAAGTGAACACATCCCTCCCCTGTCAGCCGCTGCTGTGGCCTCAGAGAGCACAGCTCCGAGTGGTGGATGAGGATGTTGTGTCCTTCAGGCTGTGAGGGAATCACTCCGACCACCACCTCACATTCCCTGTTCCTCCACAGCAGCCTCCCCTGCTGGACAGGATGACCACAAACCAAAACATATGTTCTAAATGTGTTGTGATGGGGTGTGTGACACAGATGGGACAAATGTTATCCCATTACATTCTGCAAACCTTGTTAGTTTTCTGCAGGCAGGTCCCACAGTCAGACGCAGGCTGCCTCCATGTCTCTGCTGACCTGGGATGTTCCTCACAGGACTGTTGGCTCTTGTCCTTAAAAAGTAAGAGGAAAAAATGATAATAAATAAATACATAAAGATGTGTGTGTGTGTGTGTGTGTGTGTGTGTGTGTGTGTGTGTGTGTGTGTGTGTGTGTGTATTTATACATATACACACTCATTATCTAAAGTCTCACTTTTAACCTTTTTTTCCTCTGGGGAGGCAGAGATGAGTTCATGTCAGGGGAGTGGACGGCAAATGTGGAGCCGACACCAAACCTCCGGATGTTCAGAACCTGCGGGGCCCCCACAAGGGGTTTGATACAGACACAAGGTTCAGGAAAAGAATGATCCAAAAAGGGAATCAGAATAACCTCCCCTTCAAACTGTCTGTAGTTTGGTGATCTTGATTTTGAGCTGCAGTCACATGAGGTGTTGTCTTCTGGAACGATGCGGAGAAAACATTCAAAACTAACACTGTCCTGATAAACTGGTCATAATGCAGCTGCTTGGTGAGGATCTTTATTGTACCGCTTGTTTGTAGCAGAATGGTTTTTTTATGGAAGTCACGTAGATTCCTCTCTTGTTCATTTTCCGCTGCCTCCATCTCTCCATCGGGACGCGGTACTCCTTATAAAATATTTTAGAATATGTGATATTATGTGAGATATTGTGCATTTAAAGTAACATATTTACCACATTGATTTACAATGATATCACTATATTTGAATGTTTAGATTTCACAGTAGATCTATCCTGCTACATGCTGCTGACTGTCTGACTTTTCTTTTTGTGGGACGCTTCGAGTCTTCATGCTCTCTCAGCAGGGCATTGTGGGTAGCTTTGTACAGCCTGATGAAGTCCTCAAGCCTGGTGAGTCTGCGTCTTTGGAATCGCATTTTTTTCAAGTCCCACAGACTTTTTCCCATGATCCCTTGGGTTTTGTTATCGTGTGTGACATTCTACAAAGATAATGACATGTTACTGTACAGAATGAATACTGTTCATTCATATTTGAGTAGATTTGCATTGTGAATAAATATTGTCAGTACACCACACCTGGCAGCTTTTCTTTGCAATCTTGGCAAACTGTTTAGAATCCTGCCTGTAAGGTCACTGTCACCATGCCGACCAAGGTCACCTGGAAATGTAACGCATTCATTTTATGGGCACATTTCCTCATTACAAATTGGTTCATTTCTGTAATGATTTTCTCTAACATAACTAGAAAAGAGCGCAGACCTCCGCCAAGCAGTTCAGTTTCCCCAAAAAATAACGCTCCTTTACTTAGTCACAAGTGTCTATGAATATTTATGAGCTTCTAGTTTGAAAACGTCTTGGAAATCGTGGTGACGGTTTTGCTGACAGACAGGACATTTGTGGACCGTTTGTCTCTGCAGCAGGTGTGTTGTTTCAGCCCACCTGTGCTGGAGTGTCACAGAGCTCTGCTGCACTCTGCTGGTCAATGTAGGTATTACACAGAGACAGAGTCAGCGCACTGGAAACTTCAACGCAATCCAGAATCCATGATCTTTGCCAGATCTCCCCCAAAATGCCATCACTTCTAGTTGAAGTCGTTGTGGATATTCGGTGAAAACTTGGTCACAATCCGCGGCTTAGTTTGGGAGTTTTTTTGTGAACAGACAGACCAACAGACGGACAGACAGACAGACAAAGAAACTCTGAGGATTACATCACCTCTGCTGGCGGAAGGAACTAGAATGTTATGACGTATTTTAGATTGCTTGAATGTTCTAAAAACATGTGAGACCCATTGAAGCTCTCTTCATGTGTGTTACTGTTACAAGTTGTTGAATGAAGATACTTATGATTATTTTTGTTTTGGATGCAATTTTTAGTTCATGATTATGATGCATGTTACACTGCTGTATTGACAGCAGCAACATTCTGACCCTGTCTTTTTATTTACTTTTACAGAGCTCTAATATTTAAAGCCACTCACAAAAAAAAGGTAAACAAACAAATAAATAAATCAATAAAGCCACTCCCCCAGCATCATCCCCGACCAAAGAGCTGCATGTGGAAGGAAGTGAGTTGCCAAGGAGACACAAATGTCTCAGAATAGGAGACATTTGTGTCCCCTTCATTTTCCAGTGGTGCACTGTCGATCACTCTCAAGAAATGCTCCTGGAATGGAGTGCAGCTTGTGGTCTCCTGAAATGTAAAATGGTAAATGTAATTTCCAATATATATTTTTTTTAATGTCCGTTCATTCTATATTCAGTGATGCAAACCTCCAGGTCCTCTGTCAAAACCTTTTCCTCCTCAACAGAAGCTTCTCTGCGTCTTGTGAGCAGAGCTGGAGGTTTTTGAAATGCCTCTCAACATTTCCAGAGCTGCATGGCTGCTGAACACCACAGTGCAGCTGAGGAGCGTTTCATCCAGCTCAGCGAGGGACCTGGCTGCTGTCAGGAGCCCAAAGATGTGCACGGCCAGCCTGTAGTGTCGGGGCGCACTGAGGGAGGAATACAGATCATATCATCATCATCATGACCACTTCCTTGATGGCAGTTCAATGTATTTGAGTAATTGGATATTGTGTATTTGCTGTGTTTCACTGACTGTTTTTTGCAAAGTGTTTTTGCATTTTTCATCATGTGGCTCAGACAGCGGTGGAGGACGGGCTGGCTGAAGTCCTCTGCAGTGCCGCTCCCAGTGATGATGTTAAAATAACTGTGCATCAAGTCACCTGGACTCTTCTGGCAGAAGAGCATTGCGATGGCCTGCATTAGGACCATGGAGCATCACTAATGACCATCAGGGGAGAGACGTTTCTGTTCCCAAATGGTTTCCGATGATCAGTTTGGAAGGAGCTCAGAAAATAAGTAACAGATGATGTGGTGTGCTCGCAGGTGACACATGTTGCCACAGGAAAGGGAGAGAAAGTCTTTTTTGGGTTCCGCACCACCAGCTCGTACACATAAAAGGGCCGTGAGGTGTGTTCTGACCTTTTTAGAATGCTTCCTGTTGCATCAAGGTACACAACATCCTCTTTGCAGCGATGGTTAAAAATCTGGACGCCTTTCTTCGACCACAGCATCACAGCCACTGGCTCCAGGAGGACCTTCGGCTAAACTTCAGCCGGGTCGGTGCCTTTCCTTTCCTCCAGCATCATCTGGAGACTCAGTACCTCATTGTGATGTTTTCTTTCTTTCTTTCTCTGTCTGGATGTGATGGACTGAAGGACAGCTGCTGATGGAGCCTCATCCCTGCAGCCAGACTGAAAGACAGAATCTTCAAGGCCTCCAGACTCTGGAGGTACTCTGCTCTTGGTCTGAAGGTTTTCGTGCAGAACCCTTTGTTTTTCAGCGTCTTCTGAAGCTCTCTGGCGCCCCCCAGGGGAGGCGCGCCTCACACTTTGAAAACCGCTGGTTGAAGTTATAAAAAGCAGATACTGCACGAGCACTTTTATTTTTCAGAGCTTTAAACACCATTATATTTAGTGAAAGTTACAAGGTTTCAGACATTCTGCTGCACAGATTCTCTTCATTTTCAGTTGAAATTAAAGCAGCTATGGAACATCGTCCACACGTCCCTCTGTTTTGTTCTTCCTGTAGGGAGGTGTGGGAAAAAAATATTTAAAAATGTGAGGACCAAGCAACAACCCAAGGTTCTCCCCTGAGAACCAGACAAAAATACTATGTGCACCCCTGTATATAGACCAGCATTAACAGAGAAAGTTGCAATTCCTGTGGAATATATGTGTGAAGGCTGTGACTGCAATTTCAAAAGAATCATGAAAGAATTGAAAGAATTTATGATTTTATTAATGAAACAAATCATCCAGCATCCAGACAGACAGAGACATGCAACACAACACAACAGAAAACACAGAGGATCCTTGAGCAGCTTTTCTGACTCTCAAATAATAATCGGCGGCGACTTCAACACAGTTTTAGACCCATCAATAGACAGATCCAACACATCCGGAAACAAACGCACCTGGCAGTCTGCAGAAACAATCATCCAGTTCAGGAGAGACTCTGGTCTTGGTGACAGCTGGAGCCTTCAACATCCAGCAGCAACAGAATTCTCATGTTTCTCACCAGTACATCGTTCATACTCACGTATTGACTTCTTCCTCACCAGCAATTCAGTGATTCCAAACATTTCTGAACACTGGATCCACTCCATTCTCATCAGTGACCACGCCCCAGCATCATTCAAATGGAATCACCCAAAACCACACAAACCAGCCCCCAGATGGCGCTTCAGCACATCACTCCTGAAAGAGCATGAATTTAACAACCTCTTCAAAAAGAGTGGGCATCCTTCCTGGAAATAAATGATTCCTCAAGGCCATCACCCACACTGTGATGGGAAACAGGTAAAGCTGTCCTGAGAGGAACCATCATATCATACTCTGCCTTTAAAGAAAAGAAAGAAAGAACAAGAATCTGAGTTAGAAGAAAAAATCAAACAACTTGAAATCATCAATGCAACAAACCCAACAGAAGAAAATGAGAAGAAATGAAGACAGTATGAATTAGAAATCAACCAGATATTGAATAAGAAAATCAGCTTTTTAATCAACAGACTCCGGCAAGAAAACTTCCACGACAATAACAAACCCGGAAAATACCTCGCAAATCAAATCAACAGAAATAAGGAAAAATCCACCATCTCCACATCAAGAGCTCAGCAGGGAGGCCAACCAGCTCACCAGAGGAAATCCATCAAGTATTCAAAGAATTTTATGCAGACCTTTACTCCTCAGACAACAACTCAAAGGATGAGGACATGACATCATTTCTCAGCAGCGTTAACTTCCCCCACCTTTCCCCTGAACAAAAAATACACCAGACTCCCCCCTAACGGATGAAGAAATACACTCTGCCCTCAATAAAATGCCCGACAATAAAGCTCCTGGACCTGATGGCTTCCCTGCTGAGTTCTACAAACACTTCTGCTCCGTCTTGGCCCCACTTTTCCACAACATGTTATCTGAAATACAACAGAACTCCAGATTTCCTCCCAACATGAACACAGCCTCCATCTCACTCCTCCTCAAACCAAACAAGGACCCCACCCTGCCTTCAAGTTACCGTCCCATTTCACTCCTCAGTGTTGACATAAAGATCATCCCTGCAGCTCTCTCCCACAGATTAGAAACAATAATCCCATCCAGAATCCATCCAGACCAAACAGGACTGATTAAAGGAAGACACTCAGCCAATAAGACACGCAGACTGTTCAGCATCATGCACCACTCGGCCACACTCCATCATCCAACCATCATCACCACTTCAGATGCAGAAAAAGCCTTCGATAGAGTGAACCGCTCATTCCTCATCCACACCCTCAACAGGTTTGGCTTTGGGGAATCATTTATTAACGGGGTCAGAACACGATGCTCTTCACCTGCAGCCACAGTCATTACTGACGGACAAACTTCACAGAAACCCACTCTTCACAGGGGGGCCAGGCGAGGACGTCCACCCTCCCCCTCTCTGTTCACCATTTTCACTGAACCCCGAGCAGCAGCCGTCCGTCAGAACCCCCTCAGTACTGGAATCCAAACTCCCAGCATGCACCATGAAACCAGCCTCTATGCAGACGATATTTTACTCTTCATCCAGAACCCACAATCGTCACTGTCAGAAGTAATAAAGTGATCAACTCTGTTCCCTCTCTCTCCCACTGCTCCATAAACTGGAACAAATCATCCGTACTGCCATTAAACAGCAGCAGTCTGGATGTGGCAGCCCCCACCACACCCACCCCCTTCTGCACAAGTCACATCCCTGACTGAGGAATCCACATTTCTCCCAGGCTGTCACAGTTGATGACTTTACATTTCACTCCATGACTCAAAACAACAAGCGATGCTCTCCAACGATGGATGAACACACCACCATCACTATGAGGCAGAACAGCAGCAATAAAGATGACAGTCCTCCCCAAAATGAACTCTCTCCTTTCAATGCTCCCCACTCACCCCCCGATCATCTGCTTTAACTCTCCTGATTCATCCATCAATACATTCTATTGGAAAAATAAACCCCCAAGAATCAAACTGACAGAAAACAGAAACATGAGGCGGACTCAACGCTCCAAACTTTCACCACGATTCACCTCAAATCAGCTTCAGTATATCTACTAATGGACCCCCCCACTCAGTCAGACACACTCGGTTAGACACAGAACAGACAGTCAGGAATGAAATACATTCAGCAGATTTACCACTTAGTTTAGTTTAGTTTAGTTTAGTTTAGTTTAGTTTAGTTTAGTTTAGTTTAGTTTAGTTTAGTTTAGTTTAGTTTAGTTTAGTTTATTTGTTTCTTTCGTTTAAAACAACACAAAGACAAAAAACAAAACAGATGAAAATACATCAACGTCATCAGTCCAGACACCAAACAAACCAAAGAAAAGGAGCAGAAAGAAGAACAATCTTATTCTATCTGCCCCTTTACATGCAGTATTTCAACTGATACAAATGAACAATACTCAAAAACTCAGATTCATTCAATCAAAACAATGTTTCACCTGCAACAACTTAGTTTTCATTTTTCATATTTTTCCACTGTGGACTTTTTGATATGTTTCTTAATGTCATGATTGTTTTAGACTCTTTGATTTCCTGTTTCAGAGCATCCCATAAGTTCACTCCTTTCACCACAATGTTTCTTTCTTTGGTTTTGGTTCTGGATCTGGGTTTTTTGAACACGTCTGTTCCTTTAAGATTGTATCTCCTGGTTCTTATTTCAATATATTCTGAAGCTTTACAGGCAATAAATTCCACTTTGCCTGATACATTATTTTTAGGATGCTTCAATCAACAATATCAGGAAATTTCAAAACTTTCAGTTTAATAAATAATGGATTAGAGGCTCTCCATAATGACTGTTTGTAATTCTCCTTATAGCCTTTTCTGTAGTGTGAATATTGTCTGTAAGTCAGTTTTCCATGCCGTGCCCCACACTTCAACACAACACATGAGATCAGGTCAAATCAGTGTGTTATACAGTGTTAATAAAGCACAACTGTTCAGAAAAAACTTGACTCTGTGTCACAGAAATGTCTTTCCCAAGTTTCCCTTTGGTGTCATTAATGTGAGATTTCCTCTTCAGATCCTCATCAGTCATCACTGCCAAGAAGCTGGTTTCTGTTCCACCATGTATGGATGGAGATTAAGAGGTTATGCACACACACACACACACACACACACACACACACACACACACACACACACACACACACATCATACACACCAAATAGCTTACTCATTAGTTTAGTTTCTTTTTGTTTTTTTGTTTTGTTTTGTTTTATGTTTTTTTTTTTGTTTTGCTTCCTCTGTTTTCTGTCCTGCTGCTTGTCTCTGTCTCTCTATTGTTTGTTGGTTTTGCAATCAAGAATAAAAAAGCAGAGCTGTGTGTCATCAGCTGCAGAGTGAAAGCTGACAGGCTCATCACGTGACTTCCCAGAAACAAGCAGCAGCTCTTCCCTCCCTGTCCACTGGGGGCGCTCTAACACCGCTGCTGCTCAGACGGTCTCCTAACCTGACTGAGTGTCTTCCACCCAGCAACTCTCACTCTGAATTGTCATTGGCTCCAGCAGCTTCCTCCTCCCTCTTGGTTTCCTTCTTCTTCAGCTCAGACGCTCAAAGTGTTTCAGTGAGAGAAGAAAGAGAGGACAGGTGAACATGCAGCTCTTCCTGGCTCTCTGCTTTCTGCTGGGAATCCCCAGCGGGGCTCCAGGTAGGATTCCAGCTTTCTAGAGTCTCTTCAGAGCTTCAGTCAACAATCTGTCTCCTCTGGATCATCAGCTTTTAGTGTCTCGTTGTTTGATTCCTCATCCTTTCTCTCTGGGATGTTGAACTCCTGTCCGCGCTCATTCAGACTGCTTGGTTTGAAAAGAACTGCCAGCTTTGTTGGACATTTTAAATCTTTGTTAACTTAAAAAAAGAAGAAGTGTGTTCAGGTGTGATGAGTTACTGCGGTAAAGCCATCCCCCTGTGAAAAAAACGAAGTGCCGCGGTGCGCGCTTCCACTAGGCATTACGGTAACAGCGCAGGCAGGCACATGTCACTGTATAACTGGATTTATAAAAATAAAAAATCCCTCTGATATCCACAAACCATTTCACCTCAGGATGACAGCAGACCTTCCCACGATGTCACTCACCAAACTTCCGAGCAATCTGATGTTGCATTTCAAAGTAAGAGCCCTCCAAAAACACCACTTCTGGGATTGTATTTCCACTAATTCTACAAAAAAAAAAAAAACTTTGAAATGCAACTTCAGATTGCTCTGAAGTTTGGTGAGTGACATCGTGGGAAGGTCTGCTGTCATCCTGAGGTGAAATGGTTTGTGGATATCAGAGGGATTTTTTTATGTGATTTTCTTTAAAGTAGTAGAAAAAAATGCAGAATTGATGTTTTTTGGAGGGCTCTTACTTTGAAATGCAACATCAGATTGCTCGGAAATTTGTGGATTGACATCGTGGGATGGTCTACTGTGATACTGAGGTGAAATGGTTTGTGGATATCAGAGGGATTTTTTATATTTGTAAATCCAGTTATACAGTTATAACTGCCTGCTCTGTTACCGTAATGCCTAGTGTAAGCGCGCACTGCGGCACTTCGTTTTTTTCACAGAGGGATGGCTTTACCGCAGTGATGAACTGCCAGTGATGAGTTCCTGGATGTGGAGAGAATGTTCTCAGCTGGAGGCAGAATCTCCACTGCAGAGAAGTTCTGAGCCTCTTCTGACTGAAACACTAAATGCTGTCTGAGTTTCCAGCAGCAGAAAGAGTTTCTCTCTCTTCTCACCGTCCATCATTCTGGATCTCTGACGGTTTGTTCCAGAAAGTGTCTCCATGTCTGTTCTCCACGGCTCTCTGCTGGAATTCTGGGAAATTCCGTCTGATTTTCCAAAGTAATCCTGCTCAGTAATCCCTGTTTTGATCAGATATCCCTGTAATGAGATTACATTTATGTACTGTAACAGATTCCAGTTCCATTGTTTGTATCCTGATGACATCACGCCGTTCAGTTCAGTTCAGTTTGATTTGTCCAACATTTCAAAACGGCTCCAGTTGAACCAAAGAGCTTCACAGAAGGTCAAAAGGAAGAAGAAATGAAAAAGGCTGAGCTGAACATATTTCTAACAGATCAGACCAATCAGACTCCAGATGTTCTCCAGTCCAGCTGCTGCTGACAGCCTGAGAGGAGAGGAGGGTTTCAGTCTGGACCTGAACTGTCCTCCAGACTGAGGCTGGAGCTGAATGGAGTTTAGTTTCATGGAGGAACCTGACTGAGTGTCTTCCACCCAGCAACACTCACTCTGAATTCTCATTGGTTCAAACAGCTTCAGCCTCTTCTGGCTCCTTTCATTTCCTGCTTCTTCTTCTCCACATGAAGAACAGTGACTTGTGTTTCTGCTGCTGGTAGAAGTGAGTTTCTAGTGAGCTGGAATCAGTCAGTGAGTTGAAGAGTTGATCAGTGAGAAGAAAGTGAGCTTTGATTGGTCTCATCAAGTGTTTCCAACCAGAGGAAGTGAAGAAAAGAGTGAAGAGATGCTCTTTGAATCTCATGGATTCAGGCTTTAAAGCAGCTCAACACTTTACACAAGAAAAGGAAGAAGCAGCCAGATCAGAGGGAAACAGCAAATGTCCAATCAGGCTGGACTGTCAGTGTTATTGATTGATTTACTCTCTTCTCTTTCTTCCAGACATTCACTCTGCGAAACTTTTCTACACTGCTTCAACTGAAGTTCCAAACTTTCCAGAGTTTGTGGTCGTTGTTCTGATTGATGAACTTCAGGTCATGTACTACGACAGCAACACCAGGAGAGCAGTTCCCAAACAGGACTGGGCGAACAGAATGACAGAAGATGTTCCAACGTACTATGAGAGTCAGACTCAGTACCTGATGGGATCTCAGCAAACCTTCAAAGCAAACATTGAGATCGTGAAGCAGCGTTTGAACCAAACTGGAGGTTTGATTGAAGTTTGTCTTTTTTCCTGATCCTGTCTTCACTGAGTCCACACACACACACACACACACACACACACACACACACACACACACACACACACACACACACACACACACACAGCTTGCTGGTCAGGTCAGATCCAGTCCTCCTCCAGTAGAATCAAAGCAGATCCATAGAGAAATGTGAGAGCTGCTTTGTGAAATTCAAAGAAAACTTTTTCCAAACAGAGTTTGAATGAAAACTCCCAGTTTGTCTCTTGTTCTTTGAGCTTTGAGTCAGCAGCAGCAGCAGCAGCAGCAGCAGCAGCAGCAGGGGTGAAGTGGTTAGCACTGTCCCCTCACAGCAGGAGGACCTGGGTTGGATTCCTTTCTCTCCTCAGACTTTCTCCCAGCTCAGTGTGATGCTCACACACTCCATTCAGGCTGCTGATTGTTGACAGGAAGCAGATCAATATGTCCCACTGATCCTGAGTCAGCGTCAGCAGCCCGTTAGCTCCAGCAGCTGCTCAGCAAGGAGCTAACGGGCTGCTGAGCAACCAGGCTAACCTTCAGCTAGCTGCTGAAAGGAGCTAGCTTCAGCTAGCTGGTTAGCTAAACTAGCTTCAATGTCAGCTAGCTTGTTAGCTAAACTAGCTTCAATGTCAGCTAGCTTGTTAGCTAAACTAGCTTCAATGACAGCTAGCTTGTTAGCTAAACTAGCTTCAGTGTCAGCTAGCTTGTTAGCTAAACTAGCTTCAGTGTCAGCTAGCTTGTTAGTTAAACTAGCTTCAGTGTCAGCTAGCTTGTTAGTTAAACTAGCTTCAGTGTCAGCTAGCTTGTTAGTTAAACTAGCTTCAGTGTCAGCTAGCTTGTTAGCTAAACTAGCTTCAATGTCAGCTAGCTTGTTAGTTAAACTAGCTTCAATGTCAGCTAGCTTGTTAAAGAAGTTCAAAGGTCAGAAACTTGTTAAATAAGCGAGCTTTAACATCTGCAGCATGTTACATAACCTAGCTTAAACAGCAGTTAGCTTGGTCAAAAAGCTACCTTAAACATTAGCTGGCATGTTGAACAAGCTAGCTTAAATGTCATCTAGCATGTTAAATTAGCTATTTAATACGTCAGCTGGCATGTCAACGAGGATAGCTTAAAGTTCATTTAGTTTGTGAACTAAGCTAGCTTAAACATCAGTTAGCTTGTTGTAGAAGCTAGCTGAAAAGGCAAAGTTAAACATTAACTAGCATGTTAACAAGCTCGCTTAAACATCAGCTAGCATGTTAAATAAGCCAGCTTAATCATCTGGTAGCATGTTATAAAAACTAACACATTTGCTACATGATAAATAAAACTAGCCTAAACATCTGTACATGCTAGCTTAAAAATATGCTACCTTGTTAAAAACCAGGTTGAACATCTGCTAACATATTAAATAACCTAGCCTAAACATCAGCTAGCTTGATTAAAAACAGTTAGCTTAAGCATCTATTAGCATGCTAACAACTTGCTTAACCATCTGCTAGCTTGTGAACAACTAGCTTAAACATCTGCTAACTTGTTAAAAAACTAGCTTAAATATCTGCTAGCTTGTTAAAAAAAACTAGCTTAAACATCTGCTAGCTTGTTCAAAACTAGCTTTAACATCTGCTAGCTTGTTCAAAACTAGCTTAAACATCTGCTAGCTTGTTAAATAACTAGCTTAAATATCTGCTAGCTTGTTAAAAAAAACTAGCTTAAACATCTTTGACCTTGTTAAAAACTAGCTTGAATGTCTGCGAGCTTCATAAAAACTAGCTTAAACATCTGCTAGCTTGTTCAAAACTAGCTTAAACATCTGCTAGCTTGTTCAAAACTAGCTTAAACATCTGCTAGCTTGTTCAAAACTAGCTTAAACATCTGCTAGCTTGTTCAAAACTAGCTTAAACATCTGCTAGCTTGTTCAAAACTAGCTTAAACATCTGCTAGCTTGTTCAAAACTAGCTTAAACATCTGCTAGCTTGTTAAATGACTAGCTTAAACATCTGCTAGCTTGTTAAATAACTAGCTTAAACATCTGTTTGAATGTTAAATAACTAGCTTAAACATCAGCTAGCTTGATGAAAAACAGTTAGCTTAAACATCTATTAGCATGCTAACAACTTGCTTAACCATCTGCTAGCTTGTGAACAACTAGCTTAAACATCTTTGACCTTGTTGAAAACTAGCTTGAATGTCTGAGAGCTTCATAAAAACTGGCTTAAACATCTGCTGGCTTGTTCAAAACTAGCTTAAACATCTGCTGGCTTGTTCAAAACTAGCTTAAACATCTGCTAGCTTATTAAAAAACTAGCTTAAACATCTGCTAGCTTGTTAAAAAACTAGCTTAAACGTCTGCTAGCTTATTAAAAAACTAGCTTAAACGTCTGCTAGCTTGATAAAAACTAGCTTAAACATCTGCTAGCTTGTTAAAAACTAGCTTAAACATCTGCTAGCTTGATAAAAAAACTAGCTTAAACATCTGCTAGCTTGTTCAAAACTAGCTTAAACATCTGCTAGCTTATTAAATAACTAGCTTAAACATCTGCAAGCTTGTTAAAAACCCAGCTAAACATCTGTTAGCTTGATAAAAAAAACTCGCTTAAACATCTGCTAGCTTGTTAAAAAACTAGCTTAAACGTCTGCTAGCTTATTAAAAATCTAGCTTAAACGTCTGCTAGCTTGTTAAAAACTAGCTTAAACATCTGCTAGCTTGTTAAAAACTAGCTTAAACATCTGCTAGCTTGTTAAAAATTAGCTTAAAGATCAGCTAGCTTGTTAAAAACTAGCTTAAACATCTGTTAGCTTGATAAAAAACTAGCTAAACATCTGCTAGCTTATTAAAAAACTAGCTTAAACGTCTGCTAGCTTGATAAAAAAACTAGCTTAAACATCTGCTAGCTTGTTAAAAACTAGCTTAAACATCTGCTAGCTTGATAAAAAAACTAGCTTAAACATCTGCTAGCTTGTTAAAAATTAGCTTAAAGATCAGCTAGCTTGTTAAAAAAAACTAGCTAAACATCTGCTAGCTTATTAAAAAACTAGCTTAAACGTCTGCTAGCTTGATTAAAAAAAACTAGCTTAAACATCTCCAAGCTTGATAAAAAAACTAGCTTAAACATCTGCTGGCTTGTTAAAAACTCGCTTAAACATCTGCTAGCTTGATTAAAAAAAACTAGCTTAAACATCTCCAAGCTTGATAAAAAAACTAGCTTAAACATCTGCTAGCTTGATTAAAAAAACTAGCTTAAATATCTGCTAGCTTGTTAAAAACTAACTTAAACATCTGCTAGCTTGATTAAAAAAACTAGCTTAAATATCTGCTAGCTTGATAAAAAAAACGAGCTTAAACATCTGCTAGCTTGTTAAAAACTAGCTTAAACATCTGCTAGCTTGTTAAAAACTAGCTTAAACATCTGCTAGCTTGTTAAAAACTAGCTTAAACATCTGCTAGCTTGATATAAACTAGCTTAAACATCTGCTAGCTTGTTAAAAATTAGCTTAAACATCTGTTAGCTTGATAAAAAACTAGCTAAACGTCTGCTAGCTTATTAAAAATCTAGCTTAAACGTCTGCTAGCTTGTTAAAAACTAGCTTAAACATCTGCTAGCTTGTTAAAAACTAGCTTAAACATCTGCTAGCTTGTTAAATAACTAGCTTAAACATCTGCTAGCTTGTTAAAAAGTAGCTTAAACATCTGTTAGCTTGATAAAAAACTAGCTAAACGTCTGCTAGCTTATTAAAAATCTCGCTTAAACGTCTGCTAGCTTGTTAAAAACTAGCTTAAACATCTGCTAGCTTGTTAAAAACTCGCTTAAACATCTGCTAGCTTGTTAAAAATTAGCTTAAAGATCAGCCAGCTTGTTAAAAAAAACTAGCTTAAACATCTGCTAGCTTGTTAAAAATTAGCTTAAAGATCAGCTAGCTTGTTAAAAACTAGCTTAAACATCTGTTAGCTTGATAAAAAACTAGCTAAACATCTGCTAGCTTATTAAAAAACTAGCTTAAACGTCTGCTAGCTTGATAAAAAAACTAGCTTAAACATCTGCTAGCTTGTTAAAAACTAGCTTAAACATCTGCTAGCTTGTTAAAAATTAGCTTAAAGATCAGCTAGCTTGTTAAAAAAAACTAGCTTAAACATCTGCTAGCTTGTTAAAAATTAGCTTAAAGATCAGCTAGCTTGTTAAAAAAAACTAGCTTAAACATCTGCTAGCTTGATAAAAAAACTAGCTTAAACATCTGCTAGCTTGATAAAAAAAACTAGCTTAAACATCTGCCAGCTTGTTAAAAATTAGCTTAAACATCTGCTGGCTTGTTAAAAACTAGCTTAAACATCTGCTAGCTTGATAAAAAAACTAGCTTAAACATCTGCTAGCTTGATAAAAAAACTAGCTTAAACATCTGCTAGCTTGTTAAAAATTAGCTTAAAGATCAGCTAGCTTGTTAAAAAAAACTAGCTTAAACATCCGCTAGCTTGTTAAAAATTAGCTTAAACATCTGCTAGCTTGATAAAAAAACTAGCTTAAACATCTGCTAGCTTGATAAAAAAACTAGCTTAAACATCTGCTAGCTTGTTAAAAATTAGCTTAAAGATCAGCTAGCTTGTTAAAAAAAACTAGCTTAAACATCTGCTAGCTTGTTAAAAATTAGCTTAAACATCTGTTAGCCTGATAAAAAACTAGCTAAACATCTGCTAGCTTGTTAAAAACTAGCTTAAACATCTGCTAGCTTGATAAAAAAAAACTAGCTTAAACATCTGCTAGCTTGTTCAAAACTAGCTTAAACATCTGCTAGCTTGTTCAAAACTAGCTTAAACATCTGCTAGCTTGTTCAAAACTAGCTTAAACATCTGCTAGCTTGTTAAAAATTAGCTTAAACATCTGCTGGCTTGTTAAAAACTAGCTTAAAAATCTGCTAGCTTGATAAAAAAACTAGCTTAAACATCTGCTAGCTTGATAAAAAAACTAGCTTAAACATCTGCTAGCTTGTTAAAAATTAGCTTAAAGATCAGCTAGCTTGTTCAAAACTAGCTTAAACATCTGCTAGCTTGTTCAAAACTAGCTTAAACATCTGCTAGCTTGTTAAAAATTAGCTTAAACATCTGCTGGCTTGTTAAAAACTAGCTTAAACATCTGCTAGCTTGATAAAAAAACTAGCTTAAACATCTGCTAGCTTGATAAAAAAACTAGCTTAAACATCCGCTAGCTTGTTAAAAATTAGCTTAAACATCTGCTGGCTTGATTAAAAAAACTAGCTTAAACATCTGCTAGCTTGATAAAAAAAACTAGCTTAAACATCTGCTAGCTTGTTAAAAATTAGCTTAAAGATCAGCTAGCTTGTTAAAAAAAACTAGCTTAAACATCTGCTAGCTTGTTAAAAATTAGCTTAAACATCTGTTAGCTTGTTCAAAACTAGCTTAAACATCTGCTAGCTTGTTCAAAACTAGCTTAAACATCTGCTAGCTTGTTAAAAAACTAGCTTAAACGTCTGCTAGCTTATTAAAAAACTAGCTTAAACGTCTGCTAGCTTGATAAAAACTAGCTTAAACATCTGCTAGCTTGTTAAAAACTAGCTTAAACATCTGCTAGCTTGATAAAAAAACTAGCTTAAACATCTGCTAGCTTGTTCAAAACTAGCTTAAACATCTGCTAGCCTATTAAATAACTAGCTTAAACATCTGCTAGCTTGTTCAAAACTAGCTTAAACATCTGCTAGCTTGTTCAAAACTAGCTTAAACATCTGCTAGCTTGTTAAAAACTAGCTTAAACGTCTGCTAGCTTGTTAAAAACTAGCTTAAACATCTGCTAGCTTGTTAAAAACTAGCTTAAACATCTGCTAGCTTGTTAAAAATTAGCTTAAAGATCAGCTAGCTTGTTAAAAACTAGCTTAAACATCTGTTAGCTTGATAAAAAACTAGCTAAACATCTGCTAGCTTATTAAAAAACTAGCTTAAACGTCTGCTAGCTTGATAAAAAAACTAGCTTAAACATCTGCTAGCTTGTTAAAAACTAGCTTAAACATCTGCTAGCTTGATAAAAAAACTAGCTTAAACATCTGCTAGCTTGTTAAAAATTAGCTTAAAGATCAGCTAGCTTGTTAAAAAAAACTAGCTTAAACATCTGCTAGCTTGTTAAAAATTAGCTTAAAGATCAGCTCGCTTGTTAAAAACTAGCTTAAACATCTGTTAGCTTGATAAAAAAACTAGCTAAACATCTGCTAGCTTATTAAAAAACTAGCTTAAACATCTGCTAGCTTGTTAAAAACTAGCTTAAACATCTGCTAGCTTGATAAAAAAAACTAGCTTAAACATCTGCTAGCTTGTTAAAAATTAGCTTAAAGATCAGCTAGCTTGTTAAAAAAACTAGCTTAAACATCTGCTAGTTTGTTAAAAATTAGCTTAAACATCTGCTAGCTTGATAAAAACTAGCTTAAACATCTGCTAGTTTGTTAAAAATTAGCTTAAACATCTGCTAGCTTGATAAAAAACTAGCTTAACCATCTGCTAGCTTGTTAAAAACTAGCTTAAACATCTGCTAGTTTGTTAAAAATTAGCTTAAACATCTGCTAGCTTGATAAAAACTAGCTTAAACATCTGCTAGTTTGTTAAAAACTAGCTTAAACGTCTGCTAGCTTGATAAAAAAAAAACTAGCTTAAACATCTGCTAGCTTGATAAAAAAACTAGCTTAAACATCTGCTAGATTGTTAAAAATTAGCTTAAACATCTGCTAGCTTGTTAAAAATTAGCTTAAAGATCAGCTAGCTTGTTAAAAAAAACTAGCTTAAACATCCGCTAGCTTGTTAAAAATTAGCTTAAACATCTGCTAGCCTGTTAAAAATTAGCTTAAACATCTGCTAGCTTGATAAAAAAAACTAGCTTAAACATCTGCTAGCTTGATAAAAAAACTAGCTTAAACATCTGCTAGCTTGTTAAAAATTAGCTTAAACATCTGCTAGCTTGATAAAAAAACTAGCTTAAACATCTGCTAGCTTGATAAAAAAACTAGCTTAAACATCTGCTAGCTTGTTAAAAATTAGCTTAAAGATCAGCTAGCTTGTTAAAAAAAACTAGCTTAAACATCCGCTAGCTTGTTAAAAATTAGCTTAAACATCTGCTAGCTTGATAAAAAAAACTAGCTTAAACATCTGCTAGCTTGATAAAAAAACTAGCTTAAACATCTGCTAGCTTGTTAAAAATTAGCTTAAAGATCAGCTAGCTTGTTAAAAAAAACTAGCTTAAACATCTGCTAGCTTGTTAAAAATTAGCTTAAACATCTGTTAGCCTGATAAAAAACTAGCTAAACATCTGCTAGCTTGTTAAAAACTAGCTTAAACATCTGCTAGCTTGTTAAAAATTAGCTTAAACATCTGTTAGCTTATTAAAAAACTAGCTTAAACATCTGCTAGCTTGTTAAAAATTAGCTTAAACGTCTGCTAGCTTGATAAAAAAAAACTAGCTTAAACATCTGCTAGCTTGATTAAAAAAACTAGCTTAAACATCTGCTAGCTTGATTAAAAAAACTAGCTTAAATATCTGCTAGCTTGATTAAAAAAACTAGCTTAAATATCTGCTAGCTTGATTAAAAAAACTAGCTTAAATATCTGCTAGCTTGATTAAAAAAACTAGCTTAAATATCTGCTAGCTTGATAAAAAAAAACTAGCTTAAACATCTGCTAGCTTGTTAAAAACTAGCTTAAACATCTGCTAGCTTGTTAAATAACTAGCTTAAACATCTGCTAGCTTGTTAAAAATTAGCTTAAACATCTGTTAGCTTGATAAAAAACTAGCTAAACGTCTGCTAGCTTATTAAAAATCTAGCTTAAACGTCTGCTAGCTTGTTAAAAACTAGCTTAAACATCTGCTAGCTTGTTAAAAACTAGCTTAAACATCTGCTAGCTTGATATAAACTAGCTTAAACATCTGCTAGCTTGTTAAAAATTAGCTTAAACATCTGTTAGCTTGATAAAAAACTAGCTAAACGTCTGCTAGCTTATTAAAAATCTAGCTTAAACGTCTGCTAGCTTGTTAAAAACTAGCTTAAACATCTGCTAGCTTGTTAAAAACTAGCTTAAACATCTGCTAGCTTGTTAAAAACTAGCTTAAACATCTGCTAGCTTGTTAAATAACTAGCTTAAACATCTGCTAGCTTGTTAAAAAGTAGCTTAAAGATCAGCCAGCTTGTTAAAAAAAACTAGCTTAAACATCTGCTAGCTTGTTAAAAATTAGCTTAAAGATCAGCTAGCTTGTTAAAAACTAGCTTAAACATCTGTTAGCTTGATAAAAAAAAACTAGCTAAACATCTGCTAGCTTATTAAAAAACTAGCTTAAACGTCTGCTAGCTTGATAAAAAAAACTAGCTTAAACATCTGCTAGCTTGATAAAAAAACTAGCTTAAACATCTGCTAGCTTGTTAAAAATTAGCTTAAAGATCAGCTAGCTTGTTAAAAAAAACTAGCTTAAACATCTGCTAGCTTGATAAAAAAAACTAGCTTAAACATCTGCTAGCTTGATAAAAAACTAGCTTAACCATCTGCTAGCTTGTTAAAAACTAGCTTAAACATCTGCTAGTTTGTTAAAAATTAGCTTAAACATCTGCTAGCTTGTTAAAAACTAGCTTAAACATCTGCTAGCTTGTTAAAAACTAGCTTAAACATCTGCTAGCTTGTTAAAAATTAGCTTAAACATCTGCTGGCTTGATTAAAAAAACTAGCTTAAACATCTGCTAGCTTGATAAAAAAACTAGCTTAAACATCTGCTAGCTTGTTAAAAATTAGCTTAAACATCTGCTGGCTTGATTAAAAAAACTAGCTTAAACATCTGCTAGCTTGATAAAAAAACTAGCTTAAACATCTGCTAGCTTGTTAAAAATTAGCTTAAACATCTGTTAGCCTGATGAAAAACTAGCTAAACATCTGCTAGCTTGTTAAAAATTAGCTTAAACATCTGCTAGCTTGTTAAAAACTAGCTTAAACATCTGCTAGCTTGTTAAAAACTAGCTTAAACATCTGCTAGCTTGTTAAAAACTAGCTTAAACATCTGCTAGCTTGATAAAAAAAACTAGCTTAAACATCTGCTAGCTTGATAAAAAACTAGCTTAACCATCTGCTAGCTTGTTAAAAACTAGCTTAAACATCTGCTAGCTTGTTAAAAACTAGCTTAAACATCTGCTAGCTTGTTAAAAACTAGCTTAAACATCTGCTAGCTTGTTAAAAACTACCTTAAACGTCTGCTAGCTTCTTAAAAACTAGCTTCAACATCTGTTAGCTTGATAAAAAAAACTCGCTTAAACATCTGCTAGCTTGATAAAAAAACTAGCTTAAACATCTGCTAGCTTGTTAAAAATTAGCTTAAACATCTGCTGGCTTGATTAAAAAAACTAGCTTAAACATCTGCTAGCTTGATAAAAAAACTAGCTTAAACATCTGCTAGCTTGTTAAAAATTAGCTTAAACATCTGTTAGCCTGATGAAAAACTAGCTAAACATCTGCTAGCTTGTTAAAAATTAGCTTAAAGATCAGCTAGCTTGTTAAAAAAAACTAGCTTAAACGTCTGCTAGCTTGATAAAAAAAAACTAGCTTAAACATCTGCTAGCTTGTTAAAAACTAGCTTAAACATCTGCTAGCTTGATATAAACTAGCTTAAACATCTGCTAGCTTGTTAAAAACTAGCTTAAACATCTGCTAGCTTGATAAAAAAAACTAGCTTAAACATCTGCTAGCTTGATAAAAAAAACTAGCTTAAACGTCTGCTAGCTTGATAAAAAAACAAGCTCAAACATCTGCTAGCATGTTAAAGAAGCTAGCTAAACATCTGCTAGCATGTTAAAGAAGCTAGCTAAACATCTGCTAGCATGTTAAA
Organism: Salarias fasciatus; assembly: GCF_902148845.1. Taxonomy (NCBI): domain Eukaryota; kingdom Metazoa; phylum Chordata; class Actinopteri; order Blenniiformes; family Blenniidae; genus Salarias; species Salarias fasciatus. The sequence goes on along the minus strand of NC_043765.1, from coordinate 9,560,791 downwards.
GAAGCTAGCTAAACATCTGCTAGCTTGTTAAAAATTAGCTTAAACATCTGTTAGCCTGATAAAAAACTAGCTAAACATCTGCTAGCTTGTTAAAAATTAGCTTAAACATCTGCTAGCTTGATAAAAAAAACTAGCTTAAACATCTGCTAGCTTGTTAAAAACTAGCTTAAACATCTGCTAGCTTGATAAAAAAAACTAGCTTAAACATCTGCTAGCTTGTTAAAAACTAGCTTAAACATCTGCTAGCTTGATAAAAAAAACTAGCTTAAACATCTGCTAGCTTGATATAAACTAGCTTAAACATCTGCTAGCTTGTTAAAAACTAGCTTAAACATCTGCTAGTTTGTTAAAAATTAGCTTAAACATCTGCTGGCTTGATTAAAAAAACTAGCTTAAACATCTGCTAGCTTGATAAAAAAACTAGCTTAAACATCTGCTAGCTTGTTAAAAATTAGCTTAAACATCTGTTAGCCTGATGAAAAACTAGCTAAACATCTGCTAGCTTGTTAAAAATTAGCTTAAACATCTGTTAGCTTGATAAAAAACTAGCTAAAGATCTGCGAGCTTATTAAAAAACTAGCTTAAACGTCTGCTAGCTTGATAAAAAAAAACTAGCTTAAACATCTGCTAGCTTGTTAAAAACTAGCTTAAACATCTGCTAGCTTGATATAAACTAGCTTAAACATCTGCTAGCTTGTTAAAAACTAGCTTAAACATCTGCTAGCTTGATAAAAAAAACTAGCTTAAACATCTGCTAGCTTGATAAAAAAAACTAGCTTAAACGTCTGCTAGCTTGATAAAAAAACAAGCTCAAACATCTGCTAGCATGTTAAAGAAGCTAGCTAAACATCTGCTAGCATGTTAAAGAAGCTAGCTAAACATCTGCTAGCATGTTAAAGAAGCTAGCTAAACATCTGCTAGCATGTTAAAGAAGCTAGCTAAACATCTGCTAGCTTGTTAAAAATTAGCTTAAACATCTGTTAGCCTGATAAAAAACTAGCTAAACATCTGCTAGCTTGTTAAAAATTAGCTTAAACATCTGCTAGCTTGATAAAAAAAACTAGCTTAAACATCTGCTAGTTTGTTAAAAATTAGCTTAAACATCTGCTAGCTTCTTAAAAACTAGCTTCAACATCTGCTAGCTTGATAAAAATTAGCTTAAACATCTGCTAGCTTGATAAAAAAACTAGCTTAAACATCTGCTAGCTTGTTAAAAATTAGCTTAAACATCTGTTAGCTTGATAAAAAACTAGCTAAAGATCTGCGAGCTTATTAAAAAACTAGCTTAAACGTCTGCTAGCTTGATAAAAAAAAACTAGCTTAAACATCTGCTAGCTTGTTAAAAACTAGCTTAAACATCTGCTAGCTTGATATAAACTAGCTTAAACATCTGCTAGCTTGTTAAAAACTAGCTTAAACATCTGCTAGCTTGATAAAAAAACTAGCTTAAACGTCTGCTAGCATGTTAAAGAAGCTAGCTAAACATTGCTAGCATGTTAAAGAAGCTAGCTAAACATCTGCTAGCTTGTTAAAAACTAGCTTAAACATCTGCTAGCTTGATAAAAAAACTAGCTTAAACGTCTGCTAGCATGTTAAAGAAGCTAGCTAAACATCTGCTAGCATGTTAAAGAAGCTAGCTAAACATCTGCTAGCTTGTTAAAAATTAGCTTAAACATCTGTTAGCCTGATAAAAAACTAGCTTAAACATCTGCTAGCTTGTTAAAAATTAGCTTAAACATCTGTTAGCTTGATAAAAAAAAACTAGCTTAAACATCTGCTAGCTTGTTAAAAACTAGCTTACACATCTGTTAGCTTGATAAAAAACTAGCTAAACATCTGCTAGGTTATTAAAAAACTAGCTTAAACGTCCGCTAGCTTGATAAAAAAACAAGCTCAAACATCTGCTAGCATGTTAAAGAAGCTAGCTAAACATCTGCTAGCATGCTAAATGGTTCTGTAGTGATTGAGAAATGTCTCCTGATCTCTCAGGGCTTCTCAACATGGAGATTTTCAATCTAAACGCTCCGTCTTTTCTCTTTTTTTTCCTCTCTATCTATTGAGCTAATTGGTTTGTTGAGCCGCTGTCAGAATCTCATGATTAAATTCCCGTGACGTCGCTGCTGCAGCACAGAGCCTGTCAGCGTTGTTGTTTGTTGTTGTTGTTTTTTCACCTGTTGTTGAGATGAGCCGTGGCTCTGCTGGCAGGAGGCGGCGGCAGCTGCAGCTTCACAGCCGGATGTTCCGGCCCGGTCACACCGCCCCAGCTGTGCTGCAGCGTGCCTGGAGCGGGGAGGAAAGAATTCACCGCCGTTTAACAGAAGCCGTCCTCCGTTAAAGCCACGCCGTAAACGCCGGGCCCCCGCCGGCGTTACCGGGGGGGCCCTCCTGCTGCTCCCAAAGTTTTGAGCTGCGCAAAATATTCCGAGCGGCGAGGAGCGTTGAATTTTCCGCCCCGGCAACGTTCGCCCCCGCTCCGCCGACGCCCGGTCCCAGTTCGGCGCCGCCAGACGCGAGTCGGTGGACGCTGGGGTCCGCCAGGCCGACGCAGTCTGGAACCAAATCTAAATACATAGAAATGAAAAAGTAGAACAGTATTTTTTCACAGTTGTGAACACGAGAACAGCCAAGACGTTCTGACAGACCGTTTGGCTTTTTAGAATTCTAATAAATCTGTTCAAATAATTCCCCGGTCCTCTAATTCTTTGACTTTTCCTAAATATGCGTCTTGCATGTTTTTCTGAAGCAAATCAGGTCCTAACAATGACACACAGAATATTCCAAAGCGTTCATCCCTCCACAAGATAAAGAAGACGCACTTCGCCTTGCTTGTTTCTGCTCTGATTTGCTTTGGTTCATATGCGGCGTCTGAACAGGGAGCGAGCTCTGACAGCAGACAATCAGACAGACGGCCAGAAATATCAACCAAACCCCCCAAAAAAAAGACAATAAAAAGAGGCAGAAGAGATATAAGGTGGAAGAAGCGGAGACGTGTCGGACATCAGCGATCTGGACTGGAGTGAAGAGGAGGAAAGTTCAGAATCAGAGTCAGAACAGCCGCGGAACAAACAGCCAAACAAAAGTCATCCTGCTGCCCCGAAAATAGCGACGACCTCCAGCTGCTGTTCGGTCCAGCAGAACCTGCAGTGGAGCATGAAGCGCTCAGCGCCACCTCCAGGTAGAGAGAATCACTGCAGGCTGCTGTCAGTTTACAACGACATCATAACAACATCAAATGCTGTAAAAAAAATAAATAAATAAAGGAATGTAATAAAATGAAAGCCAGTAGAACACGGTATTGACAGCAGGAGCACTGCAGCGTCTCCAGAGGGGCCAGTTACAGATTCAGCTCAAATATTCTATCGTCCATCAAAGCTCAGCAAACCAAGTGTTTTTCGTTTCCACAAATGAATTTTAGAAGGAACATATTTTCTGAATGAATCCCTTTGTCCTGTGGAGCCTGCAGTCCCAGAACCCAATGAGCAGGGTGAGGACGGACCGTGTGCAGGTGTCCGTCCTGCTGCAGCCGGGGAGACTGATTTTACTCATTTTAATATGTTCCTGATTATTATTGACGGTTAATGATACAACTATTGTGTGTGTGTTGGTGTGTGTGTGCGTGTTTATCAGGGAAACCAGTGCGCAGAGTGTGAGAGGTGACGCTGCGCTAATGCGCTCTGTAAAAAGTTCAATACATTTTAAAACCTGATTTGAGGCATTAATAAAGCAGATATGCTCAAAACTTTGGGAGCGGTAGGAGGGCCCCCCCGGTAACGCCAGCGGGGGCCCAGCGTTTACGGCGTCGCTTTAACGGAGGACAGCTTCTGTTAAACGGTGGAGAGCGGTGATGAATTGTTCTCAGCGCTCCAGGCACGCTGCAGCACAGCTGGGCGGTGTGACCGGGCCTGCAGCGAGCCAGCTGAGCCCTGAGACTCCTTCATGCTCCCAGACGGGAGAAGGAAGGTTGTTTATTGCTACCAGTCAGCGCCATTGTTCCTGCTCAACGTGGCTGTGGCAATGCGGTGTTGGCGATGGCCCATCATGCACCACGGTGGGCTTCCTGACATCGCCATATTTCATTTTTGCGATGACCGCGACAGCCCTAATGCTAAAGAAGCTAGCTAAACATCTGCTAGCATGCTAAAGAAGCAAGCTAAACATCTGCTAGCATGCTAAAGGAGCTAGCTAAACATCTGCTAGCATGTTAAAGAAGCTAGCTAAACATCTGCTAGCATGTTAAAGAAGCTAGCTAAACATCTGCTAGCATGCTAAAGAAGCTAGCTAAACATCTGCTAGCATGTTAAAGAAGCTAGCTAAACATCTGCTAGCATGCTAAAGAAGCTAGCTAAACATCTGCTAGCATGCTAAAGAAGCTAGCTAAACACCTGCTAGCATGCTAAAGAAGCTAGCTAAACATCTGCTAGCATGCTAAAGAAGCTAGCTAAACATCTGCTAGCATGCTAAAGGAGCTAGCTAAACATCTGCTAGCATGCTAAAGAAGCTAGCTAAACATCTGCTAGCATGTTAAAGAAGCTAGCTAAACATCTGCTAGCATGTTAAAGAAGCTAGCTAAACATCTGCTAGCATCCTAAAGAAGCTAAATGAAATGTGAGGACGACACATTCCAGTCACATGAGAGCGTTGTGAAGTCGGGCTCAGACTGGAGGAAATCCAGAGTTTCTGTTGCTTCCTCACATCAATGTGAATCTCACTTCAAGACTTTTCAACAAAGTGTCCAAACATTTGACTGCAGCCATTCAGAACCTCACTTCATTGCCTTTGTCTTCAGTTCAAGTCAGAGTCCTGATCACACACCAACACTCACTCACTGTGTGTGTGTGTGTGTGTGTGTGTGTGTGTGTTTCTCTCTCTCAGGTCTTCATATTGTCCAGAACATGTACGGTTGTGAATGGGACGATGAAACTGATGAAGTGAACGGATTTCGACAGTTTGGTTATGATGGAGAAGATTTCATCGTTTATGACCTGAAGACAGAAACCTTCATCGCTCCAGTTCAACAGGCTGTTCCCACCAAACACAAGTGGGAAAATAACAAAGCAGAGATGGCTTATTGGAAAAACTACCTGACCCAGGAATGTGTTGGTTGGCTGAAGAAGTATGTGGAGTTTGGTCGGAGCTCACTGATGAGAAAAGGTAAAATGTTTGGAGTTTGTCTCTCAGCTTCTCTTCTTTCATGCTGCTCTCAGCATCTCCTCTCCTCTCTCCATCTGGCCTTCCTTCATCCCTCTTTCCATGGCCCGTCTCTTCCTGGCTGCAGTGGCTGACATGAGAGAGAAAGAGTGTAGAGAAGAATCCAGTAAAGTGTGAGGTGTCTTCCTGCTTGTTCTCCAGATCTTCCCTCAGTGTCTCTCCTCCAGAAGACTCCCTCCTCTCCGCTCACCTGCCACGCTACAGGTTTCTACCCCGACAGAGCCGACTTGTTCTGGAAGAAAGACGAGGAGGAGCTCCATGAGGACGTGGTCAAAGGAGAGATCCTCCCCAACCATGACGGGAGCTTCCAGATGAGCGTTGATCTGGATCTTTCAGGGCTCAAAGATGAAGACTGGGGGAGGTACAGCTGTGTGTTTCATCTGGCTGGAGGACAGGAAGTCTCCAAGAGACTGGACAAACGGGAGATCAGGACCAACATCATCACCAACTGGGGAAATGATGATAGAGGAGTCACTGGTGGAGGTCAGAGACTCTTCATTTCACTCTCATTCTCTCCTGTGTCTTTTGTTCCGTTCTGATGTTTCTCTTTGTTGACAGCAGCTTCACTCCTATCAGTGTGTTTTTATCTGCTCAACAGTTCAAGAAGCTCAATAACTTCCTGCTTTTTCTGAGTTTCTCTTGAAAAGTTTTTCTCACCACCGTCCAGTTTTTCTGCTTGTTTTGGTTTTGATTCTCTGAATTCCTGTTTTCTGCTCACATCATTCCGTGACTCTGTGTCTGAGGAGCTCATCTGAAGAAGGAACAATCTGCTCTGATAACACAATCCACTGCTTCTGCTGTTTCTATGAGGCAGGAGAGGATTATTGATCAGGGGAGACGACCTCTGACAATCCATCTGGAATCTAGATGATGGAAACAGAGACACTCCTCACTGACCAGATGTTTCTCTGTAGGACTTCCCACTGGAGCTGTTGTTGGAATTGTTGTTGTTGCTGTTCTGGTCCTGGCAGGCATCGGACTCGCCGTCTGGTTGAAGAAACGACCTCAAGGTAAAGTAGAAACTCTCCTTTCCTCATCAGGATCATTGATGTGTGTGTGTTGAACCTGAAGGAGGGTTTGGAGTGGAAAAGAGTGGTCGTCATGGTAACCTCCTCCCTCTTTCTCCTGCTGTTTTTCAGGGTTCAAACCCACTAACAGTGAGTACTTTCCTATTTCCTTTCATCAGGATGTTTCAGTGTTGTTTGATGTTCCTTTCTGTTGTTTCTGCCGTCAAGCTGACTTCTTGCTTTGGAACATGTTTCATGTGTTTCCAACAAGTTTTGCTCTTTGTTTTCCAGCCTCTGAAACTTCCTCTTCATCAGGAGAAGATCCAGCCGAGAAGAAAGTGAGTCCATCAAGTGAAGCATGTCAGAAATCAGGCCGTAGTCTCCAACACTCAAGTCCAGCTCCAGATGTGACATGTCATGAACATGTGGTGTTTGATTTGAAGTGGATGGAATCCCACTAACAGAGGATTCTTTGTCTTTCTTTGTCTTGACAGGGGAGCAGTGAGGAGCAGAGCATGTTAAAACCCTCTGCATGAAAGGAAGAGTCCAGAGAGGCTCCAGTCATTGAGTCTGATGGAGCAAGAGCCAAAAGAAATGATGGAGAAGTTGCTGATTGCTCCACTTTGAGCTTCTCTCAAGATTAAACATGAAATGAATCGGTGAATCAGTTTCCATTTCGTTGATTATTAGTGTGAAGTGATGAGGAGGAGGGGATTACGGTAATCCAGGTTGTCTTCGCTAGATTAGAACTGATGTGTTGAGCGAGTTTCTCTCCTCCACTGATTTCCTCCTGACTAAACTATTGATCTGCTTCATTCACTTGTTGCTTCTCATCACTTCCTTCTGATCTTTTCTTGGTTTTATTTGATCTCAGATGGTGAAATGTTTTCTTTGCAGAAACTAGGAGCTTTTTCCTTTGATGGGTCAGTTCCTCAGATTCATTGTTGGTTTAATGAGATGTTTTTTTCTTTTTCAATCATATTTATCGTGTGTTTTGAGCCTCTGAATAAAGTTCTCCATAATCCAAAATCCTCAGTCTTCTAGTCTTTTTTGGATTCATATTTTATTCTTTTCCGTCTTAGTTTATTGAGATTTCTAGTATTCTCAGTCGTTACAAAGAGTTTCCTGAAGTGATTCCATGTAGAACAAAGAGTTTCCTGAAGTGACTCCAGGTTCTTCAGTTGGTTGGTTGGTTGGTTGAGTGGAAGATGGAACTGGAACCCTCCACTGACCACAGCCAGAGGTTGTACCAGGAGATCTCCACTGTTTCTACTGCAGCAGCTCATCATGTCCACATCTGGAGTTCTGGAGTTTCTTGATGTTCCAGTTTGGTCCTGACAGAAGCTTGGCAGTGCTCGGCCTCTCTTGGCCTTCAGCAGTTGGAGAATCTCTTTTACTGAACCACAGGAAGGAGTTGATCAGCCTGTCAAGAGGAAGATAAAATAGTCTGAGGATGAATATTGGAACCTGTTGAAAACCTGAGGAGTCTGAAACAAAACAGGAAGTCATCTGCATACAGTGACAGCTTGTGTGTTAATCTTCTGAACTTGATGACCTTAAATCCATTTCCATGATGGAGTCAGATGGCCGACGGTTCCACGGTGATAACAAAGAGCTGCCTTGCCTGTTGGCCCAGGAGAGAGGTAACAGGTTGGATTTAATTCTGTTGATGTTCACTGAACCAACCAGGGATGTGTCGAGTAACCTTATCCAGGAAATATCCATCCATCCATCTTCCACCGCTTATCCGAGACCGGGTCGCGGGGTAGCAGTCTCAGCAGGGATACCCAGACTTCCCTGTTCACAGACACTTCCTCCAGCTCTTCCAGGAGGATCCCAAGGCGTTCCCAGGCCAGCCAAGAGACATAATCTCTCTGGCATGTCCCAGGTCTTCCCCGGGGTCTCCTCCCTGTGGGACATGCCCAGAACACCTCCTAGGGAGGCGTCCAGGAGGCATCCTAAAGAGGTGCCCGAGCCACCTCAGCTGGTTCCTCTCGATGTGGAGGAGTAGCGGCTCTACTCCGAGCTCCTCACCCTATCTCTAAGGGAGCGCCCAGCCACCCTACAAAGGAAACTCATTTCGGCCGCTTGTATCTAGGATCTTGTCCTTTTGGTCATGACCCAAAGTTCATGACCGTAGATGAGGGTGGAGACGTAGATTGACTGGTAAATAGAGAGCTTCACCTTTCGGCTCAGCTCCTTCGTCACCACAACGGACCGATACAGCGACTGCGTCACTGCAGACGCTGCACCGATCCGCCTGTCAATCTCACGTTCAATCCGCCCCCCACTCATTAACAAGACCCCAAGATATTTAAACTCCTCACTTGGGCCAGAGTCTCTCCACTGATCTGAAGGGGTAAAGCCACCCTCTTCTGGTCAAGGACCATGGCCTTGGATTTGGAGGTGCTGATCCTCATCCCTGTCGCTTCACACTCGGCTGTGAACCGCCGCAGTGCATGCTGTAGGTCCGGGTTCGATGAAACCAACAGGACAACATCATCTGTCTCTTAGGTGGACTAGAGCCGTGATTGAGGGATCGTAGATAGAACATCAATCGTGGCTGATCCAAAGAGGCAGCCTGGATTCAATGGGTGCATTCAATTCTAATTGGGCATCAATCAAAACAGCTGCTCCACTGGTTAATTGAAGTAACCCGGACCCAGTGGGTGTAAGGTCTGAACCCCGGGCTCCTACCACGTGGAACCGGCTCCCAGTTCTGCCCCTTCTCTCGTTTCAATGTAATTTCATTGTACTACTGTAATTTCATTGTATTACTACATGTCATTGATGATTGTTCCTCTTGTAGCCTATGTACCCTGTGTTTGTATATGAATTGTATGTAGATACAAGAAACTGTCCTATCTCCTTCTCTTTCTGTCCCCTCACCCCAACCGGAATAGCAGAAAGCTGCCACCTCTGAGCCTGGTTCTGCAAAGGTTTCTTCCTGTTAAAAGAGAGTTTTTCCTTTCCACAGTTGCTTATGCTGCTCATGTGGATCTGTTGGGTTTTCTCTGTAAAAGTGTCTAGAAACCACTATGTTGTAATTGGCACTTCATAAATAAAGGTGAATTTAATTGAATTGAATCTGCAAAAAGCAGAGATGAAATCCTGTGGTCCCCGAACCGGACCCCCTCCGGCCCCTGGCTGCACCTATAAATTCAGTCCATAAAAATTATGAAATGAACCGGTGATAAAGGGCAGTGTTCCCAGAGTCCAACATGCACCAGGAACAGGTCCGACTTACTGCCGGCAATGTGGACCAGACTCCTACTCCGGTCATACAGGGACCGGACGGCCCTAAACAAGGGGCCCCGGACTTCATATTCCCGAAGCACCCCCAACAAGGCGCCACGGGGGACGTGGTCGAACGCCTTCTCCAAGTCCGCAAAACACATGTGAACTGGTTGGGCGAACTCCCACGAACCCTTGAGAACCCTATGGAGGGTATAGAACTGGTCCAATGTTCCACGACCAGGACAAAAACTGCATTGTTCCTCCTGGATCCAAGGTTCGACTATCGGTCGGATCCTCCTCTCCAGTACCCTGGAATAGACTTTCCCAGGGAGGCTGAGGAGTGTGATCCCCCTATAGTTGGAGCACACCCTCCGGTCCCCCTTTTTAAACAGGGGGACCACCACCCTAGTCTGCCACGCGATGTTGCAGAGATGTGTCAACCAAAACAGTCCCTGCACATCCCGAGACTTAAGGTACTCAGGGCGAATCTCATCCACACCCGGTGCCTTGCCACCGAGGAGCTTGCCAACCACCTCGGTGACTTTGGCTTGGGTGATGGACGAGTCCACCTCTGGGACCTCGGCCTCTGCTTCCTGCTTCTAGGATATAAATCAGTGCTAAAGCTAAACCTGATCAGAATCTAGAACATGTATCTCCATTCCACCAGCTCAAAGGACTTTACAGCGTCTGAAGAAAGAAGAATCAGGAGAGATTGTAGTTTTCAGAGTAAATATTATTAAACAACCATCTGGTGTGAAAGAAGGAATGTCTACCAGGAATGAAGCCCAATTGGTCTGGATGTATCGATCAGATAGAACAGATCAGATCGACATCTAGATCTCCTCATGTCTGATTGCTGTTCCTCCCTGATGTGCTTCACCTGTGCCTGATAGTGGTTGCAGTCACCTGCTGCTCTGGATCCAGAAGAGCCTCTCTGTCTGGGTTCTGCTGGTGGGACGCTCTTGTCTTCAGCCCATGTCTGCAGTGCTGTTGTCCATGTTTGTGCTCTGGTTTCTCTGCCCTCAGCTGCAGCACATCTGGGCCTTCTGGGAGTTTCTTCCTGAGTCCGTGGCCGACTCCTTCCTCGGCTGCTTCGAAAGGCTTTCTTGGATTTCTTTGTTTTTCTCGATAAAGATTTTTTTGCGTGAACTCCAGAAGAGCATGGCTACTGGGTCCTCCTTCCTGCACCTTTCTCCTTCAACTAAGACATTTTAGTGTCGGTTTGTGGTGTGAAATTCTGGAACAGATTAGGAGTAGAGATGAGACGATTGTCAAACTTCTGTCAGTAGAAAAAAGAGACATTTCTTTGTAAAAGTTCAAATCACCACCATAATGATGTGGTGATCATTTAAATCAGGGACATAAATCTGTCCTGGTTTCATGTTGGAGCATAAAGTGAGACCAGAACCTCTGGAGGATTCTGTCATTTAGCTGAAACACAACAGATGTGTCCATGTGTCCATCATGGTTTGATACGTGACTCTTAGAGGTGAAGAAAACAAACGTCTCTCTGAAGATGTGCTCAGTGGGAAGTCACCTTGTTGTCTTTAACCACTTTATTTCCTCCCTGCTGTTCCAGGAAATGAAACATGTTTCTATGACTCATTGGTCCTTTAATTGTAGTGATCAATAAATCCAGTCCTGAATACTTCTCCCAAGATGCAACATTGCCCTCCTGAATCCTCCCTTCCCTCAATACAGACTGTAAATGAAGTCAATGTAAAGAAAAGCAGGTGGAGAAAGACTCTTCCTGAGGAGGACAAACTGCTACAAACACAACATGAACTTCAGAGTCAGGAGAGAAGAAACTCGAGCTGAGTTCTGAACACTTTATTCCAGTTTTAAAGCTGGTTAAGTTCCATTTATCTGATCATGAAGAGCTGATGTTCCATTTGAAGTTTGTGATAATACAGGCTGTAGTACAGCAACAATATAATAATAATCATCATCATCCCTATCGTAGATCAAAAGTTTGTTCTGTCAGATGAATCAAAATGAGTCTGAATATTTCAGGCTCCATCCACAGGTTCTTTTCTGAAGCTTTCTTTTCCAGCTGGTCTTCAACATGTTGCTGCTGCTCTGCTCCTCTTCCAGTGTGGCTTCTTTCTTTTCCTGTGAAGAAAACCTGTTGAAGTGAAATCTGCCCGGCAACTGATGACCAGCTCACATTTTCCTCCCAGGAGGCAGAAAACTGCAGCAGCTTCTGCTTCATTCAACTCCAAAGAAATAACTGTTTGCAATGTTTTTATTCTTTGTGGAAACGTTTTGAATTGTTCTCATATCTGTGAGGTTTGCAGATGATATTGTGGAAAACAGGCAGATCTCCACATGAATTTGAAAAGTGAAAGAATCTTGTTTTGAATGTTTGGTATACTTGAAGCACATGGAATAACACATTATAAGTGGTTATAAACATTCATAAATGATCACAATGTTTTATAACTCACTATACAGCATAGGGTAAGGGTTAGGGTTAGGGTTTGGTCCTGGCATTGTGATCATCTATGAATGTTTATAACTATAGCTCCACGTGTTATAATGGCATTATAATGCTTTATAAATGTACTTATAATGGGTTATACCGAGCGCTTCAAATAAAGTGTTACCGAATATTTTTCCAGTGTAAAACTCCTGAAGATGAATCCTTCATCAACACCAATCACTCAGTATTTCTTCGACATGTTTATAATTTTAATTCAAGGTATGGGATGTCCCGATCAAGTTTTTTGCCCCGAGTCCGAATCTGAGTCATTTCATTTTGAACCAATACCGACACCGAGTCCCAATCCGATCAGACACGCTCGCGCTACTAGCTTCACACTGCTTCCATGTTGACTGCCGCTGTAACCAATAGCGTCACAGTAAAGAAGTGATGTCATGACGCATGTATTTCCCCTTCTCTGTGGAGGAGAGAGGAGTCACTCTGAGCCACCGCGGAACTCCAGATCTGATTAAAAAAGTAATGAAAATAACTCTCCATATATCCGAGTCCGGATCGGGAGGTAACGTCCGATTCCGATCGAGTCTGCAAACATGTGATCGAGCCAGATTTCCGATTACGTGACCAGATCGGGACGTCCCTAATTCAAGGTGTGACTCAGAGCTTCCAGATGGGATTATTTAAACTCTGAACACTAAAAACTCAATCACACTTTTCATTTTGTTAATTTAGTTTTAAGAGGTCTTTTTTATGGTTATGAAATATCAGTAAACTGATGTTTTTTGGAGGCGCAACTTTAGACTTTTTCAGGCAAAAATAGTGAAATATGTTTGATTTTAAACATCCTTTTCAACATATTGCATCACGTGCAAATGAAACACAGGAGAGTTTATTTAGACTGACTTTAAAATCTTGAAAACATCCTCTGATCAGAGTCAGAGACGAGACGTTTCAGTGGACGTCCTCTGGAGGACTCCCAGGTGTTTCTGAGAGAATCTTCTGAAACTCTCAGTCCTCACTATAAGAGGAGAGCGCTCTGATCATCTCCTTGTTGTCTGGAGTGACAGCAGATTGAGGAGAGTGTGAGGTTATTCCATTAGAAACAGTTTCAATACTCAGGATCAGCTGATCACAGTGAATCCAGGACACTCGGTGGATTGGAGGAGTCTTTATTAGTTGTTTTCAGAGAGGATGTGATCAGAATGAGCCTGGTCGGTCTGCAGACGTCCAGCAGCAGCAGGACGGCAGTCCCGGTCCCGTCCCGGTCCCGGTGTGTGTGAACACTCAGAACAGGCCCTTCTTGTAGCGGTGGATGAGCTCCGACACGTCCTCCTGACACACCTTGATCCAGCCGTCCTCACGCATGTGGTACACTGCACACACACACACACACACACACACAGATGAAGAGGCGTCCCTCCTCTCTGAAGCATCCACACACCGGTCCGTACTCACTGTTGACCACGCCTCCGGAGTAGGCGTCCCGGTGCGTGGCGTGAGTGATGCCCCGGCGGCCCAGCTCGTACGCCTCCTCCACCGTCATGTCCTCCCGGTAGCCGCTGTCCACCACGCCGTAGGCGTAGCTGTTCCCGCAGCCGGTGGAGAACATCTGGCCGGACAGACGGGTCCCGTTCTCGTCCACGTAGTACAGCCCCGGGCCCTGGGGGGACACAGAGGTCAGAGGTCAGAGTCTGAGCCACACTAAGAAGCTGCTGAGGCTGTTTGACCTGCAAGTTGACCCATCGATGGCATCAAATCTCAATACAAACTCTCTTTGAGTATCACTAAAAGGTGATTTCTTTAAGCATCAGCAGTGTTTTAAATACCCCAAAAGAAATCCAGTCACATAAGTACTAGTATGTGACTGGATTTCTTTTCCAGTCTAGTATCAGCAGGAAGAGTCTGGGGACGGGGAAGTCTGGGCATATCTGCTGAGACTGCTGCCCCCGCGACCCGGCCCCGGATAAGCGGTGGAAAATGGATGGATGGATGGATGGATGGATGTAGTGTATTTTTAGTAGACATGAGGAGGAAATGGCTGGATTTGAAGAAAAACTACATTTTTGATGCTGTTCTTTTTGATTCTTTTATTCACAGCCAAAGATTTAGAAAAGGAAGTTCAAAGGTAGAAACCATTGGACTCAGAGGTGATGTGCATTTTTGAGGAAATCTGGTTCCTGATATCGTCTGCAGACGTCATCATTAGACTTTTTCACCTGGTCTGCTGTTAAAGCCAACTGAAGAACACAAAAATCCTCTGAATCGAAGAATCACAATTTAAATTGAATCGGCACTCAAAAGCATTGTAAAAATCGAATCGGTAAAAAAACATTGTCACGGCCCGACAAATAAGAGCGCTACACCACCGTACCTCCAAGCAGAGTCCATTCAGTCAGTCTGAATATTCTGCCTTGGAATACAATCATGGTCGATCATCTCTCCATGCCTGAACCGATCCAGCCTCCTGGTTCAGGGTGAAGAGTCTCCAGAGACATGAACAGATGCAGCTGAGCTGTTGTGAGGTTTACTGCTCCTGACTAACAGGGAGATAGAGCCAGACTCACCTCCTTGTCCCAGCCGCAGATCATGCTCCCCATGGACAGGCCCATGCCCCGGTAGCCCAGCATCATGTTGGACAGCAGCTTGGAGGCCGCGGCCACGGAGATCCGCTGGTTGTTCCTCAGCTTGAACAGTCTGGATACAGTCAGGAAGCCAAGCGGCAGTGATCAGCTGAGTGTATTAACACTGAATGTAAAACCTTCTGAGTTAATACGGTACAACAGATCTGATGTGAAGAACGTGTTTCTGGGCGTCGGGGACAGACCTGCACTCTTTGGCCAGCAGTCTCTCCCAGTGCTGGCAGTCGGCCGCGCTGCCCGACATGGTGCCCAGCAGGTAGGGGTTGATCTCAATCACCTTGTTGGCGTTGGTGGACGCTGCAAAGCCACAAGAGTCAGAGGGAGAACGGATTCACTCCACGACACGGCGAGGTAAAGATAATGAGGCCTGCAGGAACTGAGGCTTATCGACTTTAAAGTGATACTTCAACATTTTGGCAAATTGGCCCATTTAGTGCAATTCCTTAGTCATTTCGAACAGCATGCTTACTTTTTTGTGAGGGTGAGCTGTTGTTTATCCAGAGGTGAGTCGGGGAGGTTTTCGGGACGGACACAATGGAAGTGAATGGTATTTTTGATTCCTCTCGTCAAACTCATCAAATACACAATCCAACAACCCCAAAACACTTTGGTGGACACGTTATAATCCGCACATTCACTACACTGTGAAATGTTAATGCAAAATTACCAGATTGAGTTGTTTATGCTAAGACAGATTGCTAAGACGGAACTACTTACTAAACATGGCGTCTGGGCGTAGTGATTTCAAAAGAAAAAGTAGTTCCCAGTATTTGCTTCAGTGTCGTAACGCTACAATATTATTTGTTGGTGTTCCACAGCGTAGTGAATGTGCGGATTATAACGTGTCCACCAAAGTGTTTTGGGGTTGTTGAATTGTGTATTTGATGAGTTTGACGAGGGGGAACCAAAATACCATCCACTTCCATTATGTCCGTCCCGAAAACCTTCCCCGACTCACCTCTGAATAAACAACAGCTCGCCCTCACAAAAAAAGTAAGTATGCTGTTCGAAATGACCAAGGAATTGCGCTAAATGGGCCAATTTGCCAAAATATTGAAGTATCCCTTTAATGTAATAGACAGACCATCCAGATTTCTCCGCAGTACCTAAATAGTTTCCGGCTGAGGCTCTGGAGTCCACCGCCACGATGACCCCGTGCCTGAACTTGAAGGCCAGGGTGGTGGTGCCATGGTTCATGTCGATACTCACTCCTCCATCCCGGCTGCAGGACTTCAGAAACCCTGAGGGCTGGAGGACGAAAGCAGAAAGAGATGACAGCTGGAAACTTATCATTCAGCACATTTTAACCCTGATAAGTGATCAGTGTGATAACACCCGGCGTGCTGAAGTAGAAATATGATTAATTGAGTTTTGTTTAGAGACGCGCTGAAAACCAGAGACGCGTAAAAGTAGAACTCAGCGCGTCCTGCCGCTGCTGGGGCTTAATACGATGAAAACGCAGTAGTGAGGGTGAAATCATACTCACATCTACACCCAGAGGAACCGCGAATTCCGGGGTTTCTGCCCCGAACGTGTAGTGGCCGGTCCGGTGCAGCAGCGGCGTCGGTCCGGCGGGGAGGATCTGATCGCGGAGCTCCACGAACCGCCGCAGCCCGCTGACCTCCACCAGAGCCATGGTTTATACGGAGAAAGAGTTATTCTGGGGAAAACAGGCCCGAGAGCACGAAGGAGGAAATGTGCTGGATGACACAGAAGTCGAAAGTGAAAGGATTCTGAAAACCTGCTTAACGTTTGTTTAATCTGAAGGAGATAAAATCTGTTTATCTGCCAGAAAAAAACTCCGTTTAGCGACTAAAAACAAATAAAGGAGTCAGTTTATGACTTTTCTTCAAGAAAATCGATTAGTCTAACTCTGAATCAATAACGCCACATTCTTGTAGAATAAAAAAAAGAATTAAACCAATAGAAGAGCGAGCTTCCTCCTCATCATCAGTATCCAGGCGGAAATAAAGTCTTCAGGTTTTCAGACAGGTGTTAAACTGCCATCCCATAATAAGTTACTCAGAAAGTCACAGTGCGATCCAGTGACAATATAATTTCAGAGTTTAATGTGATATAAACACTGAAAAACACACGATTTATCCCTAAAACCACAAGAAATAAGGTGAAGGGAGAAATAGTTTATCTTTAAAACTTAATAACATGAAGGAAGTAATAGTTTATTTATAAAACCCCAGGAGAAATAAGATGAAGGGAGGAACAGTTTATCTATAAAGCAAGAACAAATAATGTAAAGGGAGGAATAGCTTATCTTTAAAACTACAAGAAATAAAGTGAAGGGAAGACTAGTTTATTTATGAAGCCAGAAGAAGAAATCAGTTGACAATAAGAGGAGTTATCAAATGTAACTTTATTCAAATGACAGTAATAACAGCTGCATCTTTTCATCACAGCTCCCAGTGGAAACAACTGATGAAATACTGCAGTAAAGCCCAGTTCAATCCCAGAGTCTCAATCAAGTGAAACACGTAAAAAAAACAACAAGCTGGAAATGTTTTTAATGGTCTCATGTCTGTTTCTTTATTTACACTCCTAAACTCCCTGAAAGTGTCTCAGTTGTCTGGATGTGAAGCTTCGGAGCCGTGTGGCGCTCAGGCCGTCTCCATCGGCTGCACCGTCTCCTGCACCACCTCCAGCTTCAGAGGAACCACGTCTTCCTTCAGCACCGCCGTGGTGCCCGGGCCGTACTTGTACTTGGATTTCCTGGACAACAGTCAGACGGACGTGTGGATTAGCGGTCTGAACCACGGAGCAGGCCTGTGTTTGTCAGGTGGAGTCGTGCAGGCTACCTGCTGCCCGTGCCGTACGGAGACTCCTGATACGGCCGGATGTAGTCCACTCCTTCTTTGGTGATGACGCAGATGTCGATGTTGTTCCCGGAGCCCAGGTCGCACATGATGCCGGCCTGGATGGCCGCTCGCACCAGCTCCTTAGCTTGGTCCAGCTGAGGCGGAGCAGAGAGATCACACAGGACAGAGAGGGGGATTAACAACACTGGGTCTGATCTGGAGGGTTTTTTTTTTTTTTATTAATTCATTTCAGGCGATTTACACCGCAAAACAAAAAAATTCCAATATAATAACATAAACATAGAATGCCTGAAAAAAGGGAGTAGGAGGAAGAAAACTTATTTAATCCTACCCCCAAGCTCATCTATGGAAACACTATGAGCACATAGTTACGCTACAAGACAAAATATAGTAAACAATAGACAATAACAATTAGACAATACCAGCAATGGTAATTGACAAAAACCAGCAATTGTGACGGACAGAATACATCCACACAGTCCAACTGTAAGACTCAGTGAGGGTACCTCCAGATCAGGTTTAAACCCATCTTCTAAAATCCCAAGAGCAGCCAGGTCCCCGGATCCTACATGTAAAGAGAGAAAAGAGGGAAATAAATACACACCTGCAGCACTTTCTATGGGTTATTTCACTCATAGGAGCTCTGCTGATACAGACACACACCCATAGCCAGGTAGGACATCTTGTTGACGCTGCCGTACGGCCCCACGGTGTACAGGTGGTTCCCGGTGCAGTCCACCCCCCCCAGGATGAGGTTGGCACCGATTTGACCGTGATACCTGAGTGACAGCAACGCAGCGGGTTAGAGTGCAGAGAGAACGCGGCTGGGTGTGTGTGTGTGTGTGTGTGTGTGTGTGTGTGTGTGTGTGTGTGTGTGTGTGTGTGTGTGTGTGTGTGTGTGTGTGTGTGTGTGCGTGCAGCAGACCTGTACAGCATGTCCTGCAGGATGCTGACGGCCATGACGACGCGGGGGTTCCTCCCGCTGTTCAGGGAGAAGATGGTGAGGTTGGAGGACAGCAGCTCGGTGGTCTTCTCGGTGTCTGCGGCGGTGCCGGCTCCGCAGCAGCTGGACACAGAGGAAGAGGAGGCAGAGACAACAGAGAGCAGCCAGAGTTATTCAGCTTCATCCACAGTCACATATGCATGAACTAGGTTTTATACTAATGTTTCTCTGAGTGAGTTGCAGACAGATCCATGCCAAATATCCAGTTGAAATGGTGGAAAAAGACTTGAGAGGGGTGAAGAGCTGCTTCCTCTCACCCTCATCAGACCTACTATATGTTCGGAGAGATGTAGTGAATCTTGGCGCACATCTTGTCGGCCACCACTTCGCTGGAGGTGGCTCGAGTGTCTGCTCCCAGCACCACTCCATCCTGCAGCCAAACACACATCTCAGCTCCCACTGCTCCACATTAACAGTAACTACACCAGGGAAACACACTGAACTCTTTTCTGAGTCAGTAGAACATGAGCAAATACTGTGGAAATATGTGGAAATGCAGGAAGAATGATACCTTTCTCTGTTGTGACTTCATTAAAAAAGAATAAACAGAACTTGCTAAATGTGTCTTTACTGATGGAGCACATTTCATCAACCTGATTTTCAGCCTCTGAGAAAGTCTTAGCTTCTTTATGAAACCTACCTGAAGACATTTAAAACTCCTTAAACTCTAATTAGACTCAAAACATTGTAAAGTAATGCCCTGTTGTGTGCTTTCTGTAGCTACATTTGTTTGTTCCTTATTGACAAAACATTCCGACATTTGAAATGTTTCCTATTTTTGCATTCTGGGTTTGATTTACTGTCAACATCCAGTTCATGAAGTGTCTCCTGCAGACTGAAGTGAGGAGGGGAGTAAAATATGCGCTAACTGAAGCTCCATGCAAAAACACACTGATATTTAAAGAAACATCAACATTTATTATGTATTTTAGGTTGTAATTCAGGACTGAGGAGAGGTTAAAGCATGTTTACCTTTTGAAACTGTGCAATGATTTAAAAACTACATTAGGAGCGTCAAATACGGACAGAAAGATGTAGTTTTTTTGGTTTTTCTGTATAAACCACATTCGTACTCGCCTTGAACACCACTCCAGCTATCGTGGTGCCTGTCTTCATGGGTTTTGGAGTGTTTCCTCCATCGAAGAGAGTCTCCAGAGCAGCATTTCTGAAGGATGGAGGGAAACGGGAGAGAGGGGCTGTGGCGGTGAGGAGGTCCACTCGGGAAGAACTGGCAACTCATCATATAGATTAGAATATAGTGAAAACAGCACATCACTGTTTTTCAACGAATCAACGTGACAAGCAGGCAGGATAAAGTTACTTTCACTTTTGAAATCAATGAAATGTTCAGCGTCTGTTTTAATTTCTACCAGGAATAAAACATTCCGCTGCTCGGAAAACACACGAAGAAGCTCCTACCTCGCTGAGTTGTCGAAATTAAACCCAGACGCAGGAGTTTGGAGGACATTTGATAGCGACATACTGCTGGATGTGGGTCTTTACTGCGCGTCTCGCTGCGCTGAGCCGAATCGAGACGGAAGGAGCCGAGTGGAGCCGAAGTGAAGCCGAGTTGAGGTGAGGTGAGCCGAGTGGAGCCGAGGTGAGGTGAGGTGAGCCGAGTCGAGTGTAGCCGAACTGAGCCGAGTGGAGCCGAGGTGAGGTGAGGCAAGCCGAACTGAGCCGAACTGAGCCGAGTGGAGCCGAAGCGAAGCGAGGCGACGACGCTGTCTGAGCGTCGGCTCTGCTTCTCTTTCGATTTGAGGGAGAAAATGGAGAAACACTGCATGAGCTCGCAAGTCAAAGGAGTGAGCACCGGGGTGAGTAAATCTGGAGCAGGCCGCTCGTATTTTACCCTCGAATGAAGAACTGAAGGTTTAACATGTGAAATGATCGATCAGAGACTGTTACCGTAGCTCACCTGATAATGTCACCTGAAGTCAAATTAAACAATCAATGTTTACATATAATCTCTGAAGAACTTTTATTTTACCACTTTAGCAAAGGAAGACATTTGAAAGTATTTTCTTTTTCGTTTAATGTTCTCATACAAAGTTATTTCCTGAAACTCCACATCCCATAATGCATTGCCACATTCATTCGTTCTGAATGAACAGGAAGCTGAGATAAAGTTGTGTTGTTCACACTTACCTGCAGTCTGATCTTCTCTCCCGCCTCAGACCACCATCCTGGCCGCCTTGTTTGACGGAGGAGTGGTGATCGGATCAGATTCCCGGGCGTCCATCGGAGGGTGAGGATGAGGATGCTGGGATGAAGATGAGGATGCTGGGATGAAGCACACAGACAACCCCTTTAGAGCTGACACATCACCTGTTAACTTTCATGACATCCAAGCTGTTGTGTGACAGATCTGTGGCTCTTGGTGAAAACCAAACATGAGAGTTTTTAGTGTTTGATTTGATGATCCTCACATTTGAAAAATATTTTGGAAACAAAGTAACTAATATTCACCTTAGTATTGTGCATTGAAAGACCATCATGGAGAACATGCAAACTTCAGGAAAAGGGGCATTTTTTATTCCTGCTGGCAGGCAGCTATGCTTCATACTGTGTCGACAGAAAATTAACCATCAGATCCATTTCTGGATGATCTTCTCTGACAGCTTCACACTTTATTTGAAGGCTTTTTATTCAGAAGCAGTCAGGAGCCGTTCTGTCTTCTCATTTCACCTTCTTTCCTTTCAGAGAATATGTGTCGTCTAAGACCATCAACAAAGTGATTCAGGTTCACGACCGGATCTTCTGCTGCATGTCTGGCTCTCTGGCAGACGCTCAGGCCGTCACCAAAGCTGCCAAGTTCCACCTCTCCTTTCACAGGTGTGTGTTCTCTGGGAAACACTTTAAAATCATTATATCCAGCAGATCGTAATGACACATGCAGAGGGAAAGATAAGACTGATCCATTCTGACTGTCCGCAGCGTGCAGATGGAGAAGCCTCCTCTGGTGGTCGCAGCGGCCACGGTGATGAAAGAGCTGTGCTTCAAAAACAAGGACGAGCTGGAGGCCGGATTCATCACAGCCGGCTGGGACAGGAAGAAAGGCCCGCAGGTGCTGGTTACATTAAAAAAAACCTCCCGACGGTCACTGCTGGGCTTTGCGTCGCTCTGACTCCTCTCCTCTCTTCACAGGTGTACGTCGTGGCCATCGGAGGAATGTTGATCAGCCAGCCAGTCATGATCGCTGGATCAGGAAGCACGTACATCTACGGCTACGTGGACGCCAAATACAGACCCAACATGAGCAAAGAAGAATGTTTACAGTTCGCCACGAACGGTACCGATCACTGGGATGACTGTGGGTTTCTGTGTGGCTGTGTGTGTGTGTGTGTGTGTGTGTGTGTGTGTGTGTGTGTGTGTGTGTGTGTGACTGTGTGTCTAGACATGCTATCCTTTCATAATAGAGGAAAATGTGATTACATTTTTTTTGCTTTTAATTACATCTGATGGTTTTCATAAGAGCTGAAGTGACAGAGGATGATATTGATCTTTAAAATAAAACTAAAAGTTGAATGTTTTTAGATTCAGTCATGACAGAGCCTCTTATTAATTATCTGATCAATCAACCTTTATTTATAACACTTGTTATACACGCAAAATGAAATTTAAGGTCTGATTAAGTAACAAAACACTGATATCTGACTTTTCAGCAGGATTTTAAGGCTAAAACAAGTATCTTCAAACAGATGCTGCTTTTCTGTACCTCAGGACTTTTATTGAACATTTTATTTGGTCCTGATTGAAAAGTAGTGCTTTTATCACCAATGATCTTTATGAAAGATTCCTTGAACAAGGTGAGAAATAAGGCAGTGGCCAGGTGTATCACCTGAGAGAATGTTAGAATCCTGGGAAATGAGACTGATAAATGTCAGTGTTGATCCTTCCTACTGTTTGTCATTGAAGTTTAAATATTTCTATGATACTTGCTGACTCAGCAGAGAGAGTTTATTTAGTGTTTTCTTGACCAGTTGAACTGATTTCCTTTTCTCTACTCTCCTCCTCTCCCAGCTCTGGCGCTGGCGATGGGCAGAGACAACGTGAGCGGCGGTGTAGCCAACCTGGTGGTGGTGTCAGAGTCGGGGGTGGAGCACACGGTGATCCCTGGTGACAAACTGCCCCAGTTCCATGACGACTGACGGCCTCCAGGATGGACTCCCTCACATTCTCTACATTACCCTCTCTAATGCGTTATGTGATGCAGAGTCCATTCAGACTCTTCAGTAACATCACTCGATGAACTTGTAGAATTTTGTTAAGAAAATAAATAAAAATGTTGAATTTTTGTTGTTTTATCCTTCATCCATCCATCCATCTTCTACACCGTTTCATCCTGTCCTGAGCCGATCGCAGCTCACTGCTTTATGGTCCAGAGAGGACACACTCTGGAGAGGCCTCCAGTCTTTCACAGGATACACACACACTGAAGTTCAATTACAGCCAGCAGTTAAGCTGACATGCATGTTTTTGGACTGTGAGAGGAAACCTTCATTGGCTTTTCTTCTCCAGTCTTCATGTTGACTCCTTTAATGTTCATGACTGTTCATTATATGATGGATCCAGTCTTTTCTGAAATGTTTTTACCTCCAGACGGGCAACAGGAGGAAATGTGTTGCTGAGTGAGGATGCTGCAACATCTACCAGAAAATCAAACTAGTGCTCTCCAACTGGAATGATGATACTCTGGGAAAATGAACAATAAAAAACTAATTTTCCACTTCTATTTATGTCCAAATCACTTGTTTTAAAACAGGAGAAAATAAATAAGGATAGTTCTGTTGTTTCTGTGTAATAATGTGCTGTTTAAAGTAGTCTTACTGATAGAATGTATGGTGCAGTAATGGAGCAGGTTTCTTTACATTCAGACTGAACATTTCAGAAAGCAGCAGAACACACAGCTGTGTGATCCAAACACATAAAACACTGTTTAGTAACAGTGATCCAATAAAATAAATAATAAAAGATAAAGACTTTGTCTTTAATAAGTTTGATTCAGTGAAATAAAATAAAACACTGCGTCTTTAATAAGTCTGATCCAAACCAATGAAATAAATCAACTCTGTGTCTTTAAGCCCAGCAGCCACTCAGAACAGCAGAAAGTTCACTTTCAATTTCGTTTTCAGCCGGAGCGCCGCAGTCCGTCTTTAATTCCATTATTTTC
This sequence comes from Salarias fasciatus, assembly GCF_902148845.1. Lineage (NCBI taxonomy): Eukaryota > Metazoa > Chordata > Actinopteri > Blenniiformes > Blenniidae > Salarias > Salarias fasciatus. The sequence goes on along the minus strand of NC_043765.1, from coordinate 9,537,253 downwards.
ACTAATTCACTAAATTAAATCAAACTCTGTGTTCTGAGGAAGGTTCCCAGCAGGACCGACTCGAGCTGGACGCTGCTGTGTTTTCCTGAGGTGTTTCTTCCTCACAGACAGAGACACCTTCCTCCTCCTCCTCTTCCTCCTCCTCCTCTTCCTCCTCCTCTTCATCATGGAGTCCGGTCCGGAGTGGTTGTCCGAAGAGGTGAAAACAGGGGTGAGTGTCAGACTTTAAACAGGTTAACATCCCGGTGGTGTGTCACGCGCTCAGCCTCCTCATGTTCTCTCTTCACGTGCTGGTTCCAGACCACCATCATCGCGGTGGAGTTTGACGGGGGGGTGGTGCTGGGCTCTGACTCCAGGGTGTCCGCAGGGTGAGTCTCCACAGTCCTGACAGCAGCATCCAGGGGAGAGAGAGAGACATGCTGACCGGCTGGGTCAGGGATTCAAACCTGCAAACATGCTTCTGTCACCTCCACATGTCCCAAGAAAACTACATCCTGTTACATTTCTGTTTATTTCTTTTTGCACTCAGTGGTTTTTGTGAAAATGTGTTTCTCTGTCTCAGTTCATTCATTTAGGTTTCTCTGTACATTTACTTTTCTTTGTATTACTGTGTCACACTGGATCTCTCAGATCCTCATCAGAACTCAACTCAGCTTCCTCCACATTGTCCCGTCTCCTCCGGCCTCTCCATCCTTCTCACTTCTCCTCCTCTTCCTTCCTTCCATCCAGGGAGAAGGTGGTGAACCGGGTGATGAACAAGCTGTCTCCCCTCCATGACAAGATCTACTGCGCTCTGTCTGGGTCTGCAGCTGACGCTCAGACCATCGCCGAAATAGTCAACTACCAGCTGGATGTCCACAGGTCAGAGTGAGAAGGACAGCAGTGTTTCCTTTCTTAACAGTCTTAACAGCAGTGTTTCCTTTCTTAACAGTCAGGGAGGTTAAAGTTTTATCTAACAGAAAGATTTTTACATGCATTTCAGTTTTTTTCATAATCAAACAATGTTCTCTTCCCAGTGCAAATGCAGTATACTTTTTAGTTTTTTTGGTTCAACAGTGCTGCAGTTTGCCTTCAAAATCAAAGTTTGGTTGTAAAGGTGGAACATTGGATGTTGAATCCTCAAATCAGAAGTGAGATAACCAGGTGATCTCTGCTCTGGTTCCAGATAACTTCAGGCTTTGATCCTTCAACCTTTATCATCAATAAAGTCATCAGAACTGAGGAGGCTGCTTTTAGAGCCCTGTCGTATTATCAAATTAAACCACTGAGGAGGTTTCCAAAACATCTTCACACAAATTAAAGTCTCATTTTCTGTTTCTGACCTGACAGGAAAGAAAACATTTAGTTTGACATTTCTGCGTTCATTACATACAGCTCACTGAAATCCCTCCAAAACGTTGTTTTCTTGTCAGTATTGAAATCGGCGAGGACCCCCAGGTGCGCTCCGCCGCCACGCTGGTGAAGAACATCTCCTACAAGTACAAGGAGGAGCTGTCGGCTCATCTGATCGTGGCCGGCTGGGACCGCCGGGACGGAGGGCAGGTCAGAGTTCAGCGAGGGAGGAGGCCGGGCCTCCACAGGGGACGAGCATCATGTCACATTACTGATGACACATCTTGATCCTCTTATCTAAAAGAAGGAGCATTGCTCTGTGTGCCCTTTGACCTCTAGGTGTTTGCGACCCTGAACGGGCTGCTGACCAGGCAGCCCTTCGCCGTGGGCGGCTCTGGAAGCTGGTACGTCTACGGCTTCGTGGATGCCGAGTATCGCAAAGGGATGAGCAAGCAGGAGTGTCAGCAGTTCGTCGTCAACAGTGAGTTCAGAGAGTCGCTCAGAGGAGTCGGATCGCTCCGTCGCTTCACGCCGAAAAGTCTCCAACCCCTCCTCCTCCCCCTCCTCCTCCTCCCCCTCCTCCTCCTCCTCCCTCCTCCTCCTCCTCCTCCCCCCCTCCTCCTCCTCCTCCCCCCCTCCTCCTCCTCCTCCTCCTCCTCCTCCTCCTCCTCCTCCTCCTCCTCCTCCTCCTGTCTCCGCAGCGCTGTCTCTGGCCATGAACCGTGACGGCTCCAGCGGCGGCGTGGCCTACATGGTCACCATCGAGGCCGACCACACGGAGGAGAAGGTCATTCTGGGAAATGAGCTGCCCACCTTTTTCGATCAGTGACCCCATCAACTAGTAAACTGAATCACATGTGAAAAGTTACTATTTTAATAAAAGAAAGTCAAAACTAATGTGTCTCTTTCTGATTTGAAAGTTCAACCCTTTTGATCGTCAGATCAGTTTGAAAGTCCTCCGATTCACCAATAATCAGTAGAGTTACTTTCTACATCCACCTGCTCCAGGAAGCTACAAGACATTTGATATAAACTGCCTGACCCTGTTATTTTATTGCGTTGAGCACTCTGCTATAATTTAGTGAATGATTTATCTTTAGTCGTGCAGTCTTCCAGGTTTCCTCCCAAACTCTGCATGAACTCTGACAGCGTTCTGTCTGAAGGGAACTTCAGGAAAAACCCACGATTTGGTTTGCGTACGTCAAATTCTAGCTTCATTCATTTAAATTCACTTATACAGTAAAACTGATAAAGATGTTGTTAAAAGTTTATTTACCAGGATAAACTCTCAGAGATGTGCCATCCTGATTTGTGATGAAGCTACAGATCAAACACCATCAACATGATTGACAGACGGAGACACGAGAAAAAAACACACATTCCAATCTACTGGAGCCAAAAACAGCAGCACAGAGCAGAGCGAGAATATTATGGACTCCAGTGATCACAGAGAAGCAGTGAGCGCTCCCAGTGGCTGCTTACCAGCCGTCTTACATCATCCAGTCATATAAACGTATCAGAGTCACATTTATGTTCAAATCTCTCTGAACTTTATCAACTGGAGTCTACTGCTGAGAGATTCTCTGCCATGGAAGCTTCCTGGCCTTTTGTCCAAAGATGAATTTTCCATGTGGAAAAGTATAAAACCTGTATCAAAGAAATTCAAAAAAGTATTTCAGGGACCTGGATGATCAGAGGAGATAATCTATTGTTCACACAAGCTTGGACTAATGACACAGAACATGATGTAGCATTAAAGCAATAAATAAATAAATAAAATGTAAAAAAAAATAGTTTCTTTAAATCCTGAATATCCCTAGTCCCTATCCCTAATTCTCCATGGAATTTATTCATGAAGTGTGTCTTTAAACTCTTTGTTCTGAATCCATATTCTGTGTCAGCACGTCTTTAGTGTTTATCTATCAATTTGCATAAACTGTCATTAAAGTTTTTTTAGAACTGTGGGAGCAGAGCGACTGCACTGCAGCTTTTAAAGTGGTGGGTTTTTTTTTTGTTTTTTGTTTTTTTTTTTTTTCAGTTCTTTACATTGGTATAATTTTCCTTCCCTGAGGAAGTCGTTCAGTTTGGACCGACAGGTGACAGATGTGAGTTGTTGTTTTGACTGTATGTCTTTATTTCCCTCTTTATTATTTCCATGTCAGTTGTGTCTCTGTTTAGATTTATCCTGTGTTGATAATAAGTATGGTTTCTTCCTCTGTAGCAGGTTTGACAGACATTCTGCTGGAGTTCCTCTCTGGAGGAACATCAGATCCAGATATTCTCTGACTCCGGTGTTGTAAATGAACTGATGAACTGCTTCATTTTTTTCTCTCATTTTGTTTATAATTGTAATGAAACACTGAGGGTGGTGGCATGTCTCTGGTTATTTTTTATTGCACTGTATAATACATCCCATATAACTTTAGTATTACTTTTCATTGTTTCACTGAAGATATTACTGTTTTTTTATTTATTCTTATATTAGATTATTTTGTATATTTATTATTTATTTTCCACTTATTTGGTTCTGTGTATGTTTGCTGTGTAACATGTAAGTTTTTTATTTTCCTTTTCCAAGACTTTTTTTTTTATATGTTTTGTGATCTTTTTGTGATCCACTCTTCGTTTTATTTTCTTACTCAACATTTCTCCCATGTCAAGATTCATAGAATATATAATGGATTTAATTCACTTTTTCTTTCTATATTGATTCCCACTCACATGTCATTAAATCTATTTTATTCTGGGTTTTTTTTCTCAGTCGTCTGTCCTGCAGTCTCTTGTCTTGATAACTGTTTAAAGTTTCAGTCATTTACTGTGAACAGGGTTACTGATCAGTGATGTATTTTAATCTGTTTTCGTCTAAAACGTGTGAAAGTGTTGCACAGCGGGATGTCATTTGTGCTGATTAGTTTTGCTCTGGTCATTTCAGTGCTGAACTCCTCACAGATAAATAGCTTATTTGGTGTGTTTTCCCAGTTTTTCCTTCAGTTCAGTTGTTGAAGAATTCCAGATTTTGACACATTCCTCACAGAATAATCATTTTCTGTTTTTTCCAGTGGTCTGAATGTTCTTCCACTGCTGATATTGTTTCTAGTAACTCATGTGAGTCGTGATGAGATGTGACGATGGTTAAATGAAAATTCCCTCTTCCAGCATCAGACAGTCTCCTCGTGCAGCTCAGAGTTGTGTGTTTGAGGGAAACCCCCTCCTCCTCCTCCTGCTGCTGCTGCTGCCTCAAATCGAAACTGAAAGTTTCCGTGTTGGTCCAGAAACGCCGCGGGTCACACAAGGACAGCGTTTCGGAGAGATGTCGGGGGCCACGGTGACAGTGAGCGTGAAAGTCCTGGCTCTGGCCGCCGCGCTCTGCCTGGACTTCTCCATCTTTTACGCGTCGGGCTCGGTGGTCACGCGCGGCGCGCTCGGACTTCTTGTGCGTCTCTGGGTCTGCGCGGCGCTGCGATGGTCATCCCTCACCGCCGTCTCCCGGCTCGCGCTCGGGGAGTTCACGCCGGTGCTGCTCCGCTTCGTGACGGCGTACAGCCTGCTGCCGCCGGTGTTCGAGACCGGGGCGGCCGCGGTGTCCAGCGGAGGCGGCCGGTGCGGCGCCGCGGCGGACGCGCGCTGCTGGGCCGTGAGCGGCGGAGCGTCTGTGGCCGCCGCGCTCTTCTGGGAGCTCTCCTTCCCCGAGAGCAAGGATGCGGACAAGAAGCAGGAGGCCAAGGTGCTGTTCATGAGGGTCCTCCGTCTCTACAAGCCCGACTCCCTGCTGCTGCTGGGGGGGCTGCTCTTCCTGTCGCTGGCGGTCCTCTGTGAGTACAAACACGATGGAGGCTGGGTATACACGTGATCAATCAGTCAAGATGCACAATTAAATGAATGAATGCATGAAAAATGAAAAAGTTTTTTTAAGTCATGAGAATAAATGGTGATTTTGCAAAGTGAAGTGACTCTGCAACAAGTCACTAGAACAGTGAGAACACTCTTCTGTCTTCTTTCAGGTGAAATGTTCATCCCCTTCTACACTGGCAGAGTGATCGACATCCTCCGCAGTGACTACCAGCCGGACGACTTCCTGTCTGCGCTCCTCTTCATGAGCCTGTACTCTCTGGGCAGGTCAGGGTCAGAGGTCGCCCGTCTCATTGGTCTGTGGCTCACGGGTCGTTTCTAACCGGCCTTTTCTTCTGGGATGGATCAGTTCTGTGTCTGCAGGCTGCAGAGGGGGGCTGCTGCTCTGCGCCATCGGCTCCTACACATGCAGAATCAAGGTCATGCTGTTCGAAGCGCTGACCAAGCAGGAAATTGGATTCTTTGAGACCACAAAAACAGGTGCGACTTTTATCGTGCAAAATGCAGCTTTTCTTTTCTGAGATCATGAACAAACAATGTTGTTCATGAGAAAATGAGCAGACATGTCTGGACAAAACATGACCGAACAGGAAGCAGGAAGACATTCCTGTATTTCTGTATTAAAACACCTGATTTCCTTGTGTGTGCAGGTGAAATCACATCCAGGCTGTCAAGAGACACAAACCTGATGGGCAGAACGGTCTGCCTGAATGTCAACGTGCTGCTGAGGACTCTGATCAAGACGCTGGGCATGATCTCCCTCATGCTCAGCCTGTCGTGGAAGCTCACCTTCCTGGTGCTGCTGGAGACGCCCATCACCGGCCTCATCCAGAAGATCTACGACACACACTACCAGGTAGAAGCTCCGCTCCCGGCTCTGCTGGGAGAGAGTTCTGAACACAGGCTGAGGTGAGGTGCTCATGTGAGGGATAGACATCAGGAGAAGATAAAGCTGATTCATGGTCGGCTGAAAGGATTGTTTTGGAAAAAGTTCTATAAAAGTTGAGTTTTTGGACTCAGTTTCTCGTCTGTGAATGTTTCCTTCTCTCTCTCCTCAGAGGCTGACCCTGGCCATGCAGGATTCCATGGCTCAGGCCAGCGAAGCCGCCAACGAGGTGGTGTTTGGGATTCGCCTGGTTCGCAGCTTCAACACGGAGAAACAGGAAGCCCGGCGCTACGGCAGACGGCTGTCAGAAATCCGCGCCCTGAGGAACCGGCGGGACACCGTCAGAGCCGTGTACCTCCTCGTACGGAGGGTGAGTCGTCTCCGGGCCGATCGGGTGGTTCCAGCTCCCTGGGCTTTGTTAATTCTCGGCGTTTGTGTTGTCGCAGATAACGGGGCTGGGCATGCAGGTCCTGGTGTTGTACTACGGCAGACTCTTCATCCAGACGGGGCAGATGACCACCGGAAACCTGGTGTCCTTCATCCTCTACCAGTCCGATCTTGGAGACAATATCAGGGTATCCCGTCACTCTAACGATATGAACACTGGGTCATAAAGAAAACACACACTGCACCCTTCCTGTCACCTGTGATCTGCTGTGTTCAGATTCAAGGGTTCAGTCTTCATGCAGAGCTTCATTTGAACCGAACTGGAGAGCCAAGAGTTCAGACTGAATCCCTCTGAGATGCTAAAAAGAAGCTCGTCTCCCAGCTGCCTCTTTATCCTCCATCAGTTTACGTTTTGGAGGGATATTTTCTCATCACATCACCATAGTTTAGATTCCAGTCATCTCACAATTCACTTTAAAGTTTATTTAGGCTCATCAAATATCAGCTGCTTCTATATCCTCTGATATTTAACTCCTGATTCAGAGCTGAACAAACAGAAACAGTTTTACAGTTTCGATCAGTTAAATATTCATCCAAATGTGTCTTAGAAAACTGATCCTGTCAATAATAAACAGGGAAAGTTACATAAAGTCAATATATAATCATTCACCCATTACAGCTTGTATTAGTGTGTGACTGTACTAAATACATCTGGATTATACATTTTGTCATGAAAGGGAAAGTTTATCTGTTTTTCATTGGCTTCAATTAAAAGGAAAGAAAAAGTATGAATGTATGATCTTTTAGATGATTTTTTTCTTTCTTTCTTGAGTCTGATAATGTTCATTTATCAGCTCTTTTTGCGCTGTTTCACCTGCAGACTCTGACTTACATCTTTGGAGACATGCTGAACTCGGTGGGAGCTGCTGGGAAGGTGTTCGAGTACCTGGACCGAAAACCTAAAGTCAGCACGGAGGGGAAGCTCAAACCGGACGACCTGAGCGGACACGTCGTCTTCCGAGACCTGGACTTCGCCTATCCGTCAAACCCGCAGAAGGCAGTGCTGCAGGTGAGATGCAATGTAAAATGAATGAACATAGAAAGAAACAAATCTGGGGGAATAGTTAACTGATAAGTGAACTTCTTCATGTGTTTCAGGACTTCTCCCTGGAGCTGAAGCCGGGCCAGATGACGGCGCTGGTCGGGCCGTCCGGAGAAGGAAAAAGCACCTGTGTGAGTTTGCTGGAGAGACTCTACGAGCCGCTGGATGGGAGCGGAGAAATCCTGCTGGACGGCAAAGCGCTGAAAGACTACGACCACCACTACTTCCACAAGAAGGTGATCACTCGCACCTCTGCTCCGGGCTGACCGCTCATGTTTAATCTTTATTATCTTATTTTTTCCATGAGTAAATGTTAAGCTAAAATGGCGCTGAGGAGGCTGTGGGTGTGTGTTTGGCAGATTGCCGTGGTGAGCCAGGAGCCGGTGCTGTTCTCCGGGTCTATCAGAGAAAACATTGCCTACGGACTTCCCGGCTGCTCGTTGGACCAGATCCAGGAAGCGGCTCGCAAAGCCAACGCCCACGACTTCATCAGGCGGCTGGAGAAAGGCTACGACACAGGTAGAGGCCTCCTCCACCGCATTCACCTGGACACAGTTAAATATCACCTGTGAGGCTGTTCCTGCTTCACAAGGACAAATAAATTCATATTTCTGCATTTTGTGATATTTTGTTAAATAAAATGCCTCAAACCTTGTTGTTGAACATTTTAACGTGATTCTCGTCACTTCCTCAGAGGTGGGTGAAGGCGGAGGACACTTATCCAAAAGTGAGCGTCAGCAGATCGCCATCGCCCGGGCGCTGGTCAGGCAGCCGCGGGTCCTCATTCTGGATGAAATCACCAGCGCTCTGGACACCGACAGCGAAATCAAGGTAGGCTTGAAACGTTTCCATTGGGTTTGAAGTTAAGTTGAAACGGTTTACAGCTCTATATGAAGCGGTGGATTGATTGTGTGCAGGTGCAGCAGGCTGTGGCCCACAATCCCCAGCAGACCCTGCTGGTGATCGCACACAAGCTGAAGACCATCGAGAAGGCCGATCAGATTGTGGTGGTCCGGGGAGGCAGAGTGGAGGAGAGAGGCACGCACCAGGAGCTGATGGACATGAAGGGAAGCTACTACAGGCTGAGGGACGAGTTCTTCGCTCAGGACAACGCTGCACAGTGACGGACCGCTGACGCCCCGAGAGGGAACGGCGGCGTTCCACTGAGGACCCTGGAGAACGTTCTCCTGTCGTCCGTGTTCATTCCAGGATAAACGAGACGCTTCAACATTCTTATAGCTTTGATTTTCTTCTCCAGAGTTGTTTTTTTAAACCTTTGTTGTCACAAAGTGAAAATGTAAATATGCTGATGTGTGATACAACAACATGTTTGGTTTAACATCAATCTCTGGATGGTGACAATGATCATTATCTCTTCATTTGTCCGTTTAATTTCTGTTCAACACACTTCTTCTGGCAAGCATCATGTTTCACAGTAAATTCAGACACATAGAATGAAATCTGCTAAACATTGACAGTGAGTGACCAACACTTTAGGACTCAGTTTAACCCTGACGTGACCGGAAATACGGGAAAGTTCGACCCACTGTTTAACTTCAGAAGCACGTGTTCAGACTGTGGGAGGTTACAGGAGCACCTGGAGGAGGAAACCCAGGCAGAACATGCAAATCCTGCACTGAAAGCCTCCTCCTGATGTTATCGACCAAACTGCACTAGATTGATATTTTTCATATGATATAAAAGAGTGTTTTCTATATATATATATATATATTTTATATGATGTGTCCCGGTTTTTGATGAAGGTATGAATGTTTGATGCGTGGAGTAAGCCTTAATATTTTATTTAATGGAGATCATCTGATAAATAAAACCAAAGATTACTGTAATAAACAGCCTTTTTCTGAACATGGTTGTTGTGGAGGTTTTTTTGCACATTGTACATTTGAAAGATGTTTCTGTATGACTTATAAGCACAAGTTTGTTTTATTATGAACACATGCACTTTTGACAACATGCTTGAACTAAAATATGAAACAAAGAGTCCCACGTTGTCCCTGTTTGTGCAGTTTCATCTGTATGGGGTGATTCAGTTCTCTGAAATGTGTTTTTATGTTTGTTGTTGTCTTGTGACAGAGTGACGACCCTGATCAGTCGTGGCGTCCATCAAATAGCAAATCTAACATTTATATAAATACAAAAAAATGTTGAGTAATTTATCCTGATTAAGTGAGGAATTAAAAAAAACTGCGTAATAGCCTGATTGTATATATTCTACTGACATAAGTGCACACTCGGTTGGTAAGGCTGACAGTCGGCGTCTGTTGTTTTCACGTCTGGTGCGTCTGCAGCAGAGAGTGAAAATGAAAGCAACGCCGGGGTTCCATCACCAGCTCGGTGTTTATGAGGGTTGGGCGTTGTTGTTGTTGAGAGAGGACTGGAAAGTCCGGGCCTTTCACCTTTCTTTCTTCCTTTTTAGGGTGTGTGTGGGTGTCTGGAAGGCTGCCCGTCGATGCGCGTCATGAATACCAAAGGTGCACGGTGACATATCAAAACACCAAACCACCTTGTCGACAACCTTCAGGCTGAGTTCTGGCAACTTTTCAGCCGCCATTTTGTCAAACTGTCCGCGGAGCCACGAAATGGCGCCCGAGGTCCGGCGGGTTCCGCGTTTCCTTCTGGTTTTATGACTGCTAGAGTTTTAAAAGTCGGTCAGGGAAACGTTAGAAAGCAGGTTTGGAGCCAGGTTTGTTCCAGATCACACACTGTTTCTGACGTTCTGGTGAAAACTGCCTCCAGACTCCAGACAGTCACATGGTCTCACTTCTCCTTTCTAGAGCTCTCCATCGTTTCTCTCAGTGTTTTAAAGTGGTGTGATAAAACTGGAGGCTATTTTCGGTCCATGTGGCTCCGACGGCTGGAAGAGTTTGGTTCTGGAATCAGACTGATTTGGACTGAAACCAGAAAGCGACTCGTCTTCCTCCTGCCTCATCTGGAGTCTTTCTAAACTCACATGTTGCAGCCGCTCGTCCACAAAGGTCGACTAGTTATCTAAAGGAGAAGCTTGGCCTTCCACAAGTCTGTCGCTTCTTCAAAGCTCTCTAGCGCCCCTGCTGGTGGGGCTCAATGCTGCACTTGACTTTCTCATCATGCGTCGGACCTTTTTCACTCCCCAGAAAATGTTCTGATCAAAACCAGGAAGTGGAAAATAGAAATATTGATCAAGTGTTCTAATGTGGAATTCATAAAAATTCAGGTTTGCTTCTTGTTGTTGTTGTGGTGAGACTCGTCTTCCACCTGCCACAGAGACTACAATGGAAAGCTGGCTGCTGTCCATCTGGTCTGGACACACCCACCATTTTAGGGCCACCATTTTAGACGAGCACCTCCAGGAACCACCCGGCCAACGAAATGGCGGGCGGCTCGCAAAAATGATCACGTCTGATCATCACGAAAAATCACCGTGATCTAATCGCGCCCTCTGCTTGTTGCGTTCCTCTTTTTGAGTTCCTGCAGAGCTGTCGGTCTCCTCAATGCTTATGTAAAGCTTTCTTTCGTTTGGTGCTGACTGATTTTGGAACGGCGCCACTTCACCGTGCCGCCACGCTGGAAAGTCCCTTCTCTTCATTCTTTCACTTTCTCTCTCTCTCTCTGCCAAACTCAGCCGCTGCAGCACACGCCCTGGGTCAGCGGTCTGATTCCCTCCCAGCGTCTCTGATAGAAGCTCCACATCACTTCTTCCTGTCAGAAAACGTCCCGCTGTTTCATCTCCTGTGTTCAAACTCACACAACTCCGATTATCAAACAGCTGAAGAGTTTTAACAGAGTTCATACTTTGATTCAGTGTCCGACATGGAGGACGGCCACGTCCTGCTGAGTCCTCCTCAGGACAGAACGCTCCACTGGACTCATGAGCTTCACTCTGCGTGGCTTCTCCTCCATCAATCCAGCCTTTAATGAAGGAGCAGACGGCCTGACAGCACAACCCAAACCACAGCGTGACGGCATCATTCTCACTCTGGCTTCGCTTCATGTTTGAAATCTGAGTCTGGAGTGAAGAGAAGAGAGAAGGAGACTCAGAATAATCCTGTAGTGTGCAATTTATCTCCAACACCGTCTTCTGACTGCAGGAGGTTGAAAGCAGGCCTCAGCAGCCAGATGAGGATGGACGCCATGAGAAGAAGCTCTTCACAGTGTTGCTGTGTTTGATTGGCTGCTCCTCAGTGTGTTTGTGAAGACAGAAGACTGTCAGATCCTACTGAGGCTCCTGCAGGAGGAAAAGACTTGTTAGCTTCACTGAAACATGACGTCTGCGTTGTGTGGATTTCTGGAATCAACAGTAAAGAAGGAAGTGAGGCGGCGAGGAGTCCAGCAGCTTTCTGCTCCTCTAGTTTTGAGGATGAGTTTGGACCATGAGCTGAGAGAGAAGAGGAGAGGAGAAAGAGAAGAAATGATTTTCCTGCAATAAAATGATCGTTCTCTCTTCACTGTCTTGCTTCCTGCTCAGCTAAATCCCCACCATAGCTTTGGGTAATCCCCTAACTTCCCCTGGGGAGAGGAGCGATTGCAACACTTCATCAACAGTTGATTTGATCACACCTGATATGTGCTCTTTTGACCTGCTGCTGAGGAACGTCACCGCTTCTGGGCCTGTTGGGCTCGGCTCACAGTGGAATCTCTGCACTGGACTGACATCTAGTGAGGAGAAGCCAGAAATACAGAAGACTGAAGCCAGGAGGATGGCAGACTCAGAGGAACCTCCTGTCAGCCAACTATCTTTAAAGAAACAAGGATCACCCTGAATCATGTGGATCTGATGTCTGCAGAGCAGTCCACGGCTCCTCAGCTGCTCCTGTCTCTTTAGGCCTGAAACGTTTCACAAATACATGTCTGATCAAACATCTTGTTTTAATATTGGTGCAAAGCAGACAATCTTTAAAAGATATTTTAGTCCTGCAGCTTGAGGTGATGAATATGGCGCTTGAATCAGATAATTCAACAGCGTGTCAAATAAAACCTGCAGCATCTGCCTGATGCTTCTCACTGCAGGTGAGAAATGTGGAATTTCCAAACACACCTCAACAGTGATGTGGTTAAACTGCATTTTTGATGTGGGGAGAAAACTCAGGAGCTATTATTAAAGAGCTAAAGGACAAAAATGGCCAAAAATAGCTGAAAGAGGTCACAGGTGAAAATATGCGAGGTGCTAAAAGTGACTAAAAAGCATTACCTCTTGAAACAGGCTGGTCTTGAAAATGAGACCTTGACCCTGTCTAACCCTAACCCTAATCTAAATCCTAACCCTAAGCCCTGACCCTCTCAATGATACTCGATAACAATAATTATTTTTTAAGTATTTTCATTGATTTACAAAAAGCTTTTGACGTCATCAATCATTCAAAATTACTAAAAAAAATGAGTATGTATGGTATCAGAGGAGTAGCTCACCATTGGCTTTCAAGTTATTTGGAAAACAGAAACCAATATGTACATATAAATGACACTAAATCTGAACTATGGCAAATTAAATGTGGTGTGCCCCAAGGTTCGATACTTGGGCCAAAGTTATTCACTTTGTATATGAATGATTTTGCTAAAGTGTCCAACCTTGGGAAAATTCTATTCGCAGACGATACCACATTATTCCATTCAGGTAAAAGCATACAAGAAGTCACAAAAGTAGTGAATGAAGAACTGGAAGTAATAAAACATTGGTTTGATTTAAACGGATTAATCCTAAATGCCAAAAAAACAAATTTTATGTTGTTTAATAATAAAAAGGAAAAAGTGAAAGTAAAACTCGAAATAGATGGAGTTGAAATCCATCGTGTAAGAGAAACAAAATTCTTAGGAGTGATGATTGACGACGATCTAAAGTGGAAATCTCACATTAATTATACCAAAGGGAAAATTGGGAAAGCCATTTCTGTGTTACATAGAGTCAAGTTTTTTTTGAACAGTTGTGCTTTGTTAACATTGTATAACACTATGATTTTGCCTTATCTCATGTATTGTGTTGAAGTGTGGGGTACGACATGTAAAACTTATTTACAGACAATATTTATACTACAAAAAAGGGCAATAAGGATAATAACAAATAGTCACTATCGAGAGCCGTCTAACCCATTATTTATTAAACTGAAAGTTTTGAAATTTCCCGATATTGTTGATTTAAGCATCCTAAAAATAATGTATAAGGCAAAGTGGAATTTATTGCCTGTGAACCTTCAGAATATATTTGAAATAAGAACCAGGAGATACAATCTTAAAGGAACAGACGTGTTCAAAAAACCCAGATTCAGAACCAAAATCAAAGAAAGAAACATCGTGGTAAAAGGAGTGAACTTATGGGATGCTCTGAAACAGGAAATCAAAGAGTGTAAAACAATTATAACATTTAAGAAACATATAAAAAATTCCATACTAGAAAAATATGTAAATGAAAACTAAGTTGTTGCAGGTGAAAACATTTTTTTGATTTTTTGATTTTTTGATTTAATGCATATGAGTTTTTGAGTATTGTTAAATTGTATTTATTCAAATACTGAATGTAAAGGGGCAGATATAATAAGATTGTTCTTCTTTCTGCTCCTTTTCTTTCGTTTGTTGGTGTCTAGATTGATGACATTGATGTATTTTCATCTTTTTTGTTTATTGTCTTTGTGTTGTTTTAAACGAAAGAAACAAATAAACTAAACTAAACTAAACTAAACTAAACTTGCCTGGTTAAATAAAGGTTACATTTAAGAAAAAATGTAATTAAAACAAACAGCTTCAACTACAGAAACAGCCTAAACCGTCTGTTTAATGTCTAAAACTGCTAAACAGCTAAAGCAGCTGATTTTGCTTCGCAGCTGTGACAAATAAAATGTTAAAAGTTGTGTAATTCTTGCATGCAGTCAGAAATAGCACAGGGTCAACACAGGTCATCCCGATCTGATCCAGTCTGGATGGATGCTGCTGTAGACTGAGGGTTTATAGACTTCTGATAAATGATATTCAGTCCATCTGTTTGGAAGAAAAAAACTCATGTAAAATAAAACACGTGGATGAATCTAAAAAGCGACTGTCCTGCTTCAGTTTTGTTCACTGCAGTTTCTTCTGTCTGTGGTCTGAGTATCAGAGCTCGGGAGCTCAGGGTAACTCCGGGGTTTGAACTCTCACCTCTCTGGTGAAGCTGGTTATGTTGTGATCACCGTGGTGACAGAGGGACTTTACCTCATAAAAACAAACTGCTGATAAGGAGTTTCAGTCCAACAGCACTCCAAGTGCCCGTGCCGGGTATCTCCACCACCAGGCCGTGCCACCACGTGATTTCCTGGAAATGCTCTCAGCCTGGTGAAGCAGCAGTTGTAAACAAACCGAGAAACTACTGAGCAGCAGGCGTCGACCGCCCCCAAGCGGCTCAAAGCCTTCCATCGAATGGATTCATTACCAAGTGCTGACATTTGGTGAAATTAGTCATCAGTTTGAAGTCTCCTCTGAATAACAGGATAGAGCAGCAACGTGTCAGAGTGATCAGTAAACATGAGAGATCTAAATGACAGCAGCTTCAGGATCAGGGTCGAGTTTATCAGTCAGAGTTAGATTCCTGTATGAAGTGAAGTTTTCTAGAAGGCTGTCGAAGTTTCTCCATCTTCCTCCTCCTCTTCACGGCATGTCACGGTGCTGGATGATGAAGGCTGGACTCTGGAGCCACATTATGCTGCAATATGTAGAAATGTAACTCATTTCCAACTCAATATGTAGTACTGCCACATTTTGAAATAATCTGCTGCATTTTGTAACAAAATTTGTACGTATTGCAACAGTTACTACAAAATGTGGGTGTTTAATTTAATAATTTTATTAATTATGTGTTAAATTTTTCCCTTTATCCTTTACATGGTTATATGTTTGATAATTAGAGAAAATTTTAATTCACCAGTTGGACGAGCGCTACGTCACTCTTTGCTTTTTGCTGCTGTCCCGCCAACATAACAGTGTTAGAATTCAGGACTCTAATTCAGGATTAACCTTTGGATCAGCTGACATTGTGGCTGGTGGATTTTTTAAAGATACAAGTCAATCAGTATTTCCACAAGCCGTGTCTTTTATTTTGAGGAATTGGAACCAGATTACGAGTGAACTTCTTTCTACTGACAAAACAAATAACCACAATGATTTGCTTCTTTCATAACCAACAAAACTACCTGGTAGATATTCTTTGATACACACCAAAGTAAAATTGAAACTGAATTTGACAGTTTGGCAGAAGTTGCTCTAACTGTGATGCTGTTTTTCTGCCGTGTGTCATTCAGATTACAGGATATACAGGATATGATAATGCTTCTAACGGCATCTATTTCAATGGTTTGTTAAATAATAAAGCCAAATTATTAGATTTTCTTCAGAATAAAAAAGTGTAACACCCACATTTGATAACTGTTGCAATCAGTAATGAATTATTAAAAGACGTGACAAAGTTCATTATAGAATGTGTTGAAGAATATTTTTACATGTTGGACTGTTGGTTGATAAAGCGGTGCTATAAACCCGTGCAGGTCCATCCCACTTCAGGAAAACACTGGAATTGTCACATTCACATTTACTTTCGCATGAAGACCATGGTCATACTGATCTCAGAGGCATGCTTTGGGATTTTGGATAAAGCACCTGGAGAGAGCCTATGTGTGCACAGGGAGAACATGCAGGCTGTGCACAGAAAGGCCTCAGAGCCTGATTTGAACTGGAACATTCCAACTGTGAGGCAAGAGCATTGCTCCACACAGAATAAGATAAAAGTTAAAATATCAGTAAGACAGAATGAAAATTATTAAACAGTAATATTAAATACTATCCAGGCGTCATGGTGACTGGTATAAGCACAGAAAGGATTCAATCAACAGAAAAAGCCCACAAACACTGTTTTTTGGAGGTCTTATGGCCACATGAAGGAGGGATTTCCAGTGGCGCTCTGGCGTGATCAGGGATTAAGCCGGAATATCTTGGTGTTCCTGGATGAACTAATCCATGATCCAGTTGCTCTATAGGATCGGGCAAAGTGAGACATGTTTTGACATCAGTTACCCTGGAGATTTATTCTGTGGAGCCAGCCTGCTCCAGAACAGGATCAGTTCCAGGATTTATTCAATCTCATCCCTTTTTTCAGTCAGAAGTCTCCCAGATGGAAACCAATATTTATTCTCCTACTCTTTTGGTAAAAGTTCACACTGTCTTCGATTCAATTTAACAGCTACTGTCTGGAAAACATCAGAAGAAGAGACAGCAGCTTATTTGACACGTCACTTCCCATCACGTGACGTGCCTCCTGAGGAAGGATGTGACAGAAACTAGTAGAGGTAACTTTACTCTCATCTCTACTTGTCTTTAAAAAGAACCTTTAGCTGTTATATTCTCCTGCTCACTACACAACATTCAGCCAAACCCACTGTCAGGATTTAAACTCTGATCAGTCATTCAATCATATGATCTTAGTTTAATTACAGTCTTTACACACTAAAAACTGCTGGGTTATTCCATCAATCCAACTGCTGTATTATGACACTGATAACCCAATATGGGTCATTATAATGTGGTCAAGGTTATTTTCTACAACTCATGCGTTGGGTTAAAATCCCTCAAACACAACAGATTTTTAAACTCAGCACATGGGTTGTTTTGGCCAACTGATGGGTTTTCAACAGGTCTGTGTGTCACTTCCGTCTTCTTGCACTGCAACACAGAAGAACAGAAGTTCACTTGTGTAGTGTTGTGTTGCACACTAATTTGCATAACTGATGCCAATCCTGTAATTCAAGCTGGCTGTCACAGTTACATTAACCTGGGTTTCTGTTTAGATCGGAGCAGATGTGCCACCTCTGGATCTCCAACAAAGCGTGGAGTGGAGTTGTCAGACAGACGCATGGACATCACATGTTGAGCCACACCAGGCGGCCATGCTGTCAAAATCAAAATGTCAGTCGTCTCTTTTTAACAAAGATTCTTCATTTCTTCACAGGCAGCGTGGTTCACCCCTGGACGGAGCAAACACCCAGCCACTGGATTTCTTGAAGAGAACATCAGAAAAAAGCTGAGATTAAAAAGCAGAGGGCCACGGAGCCGAGAGCAGCACAAAGTGATAAAGGAGGTGTCTGAAGTCCCGGTACACACATACCAGGTTAACGTTTCTACTGAGCAACTTGTTGAAGCAATGAAGACATACGATTTACCGACTGGTAATATATGTAGTTTTTATAGACTCCACCATAACAGAGGAAAGAGCCATGCAACTCCAAGAATGGCTCAGAAACAATGCGCAGCCTGTCCACCAGGTGGAGCAACACATGCTCGACACAGCAGCGTCCAGGTCAGCAGGACCTCTTATTAGTTTTTAAATGTCTTAATGGCCTTGCACCCTCTTATTTAGCTGATCTGTTTTTGCCCTGTCGGCCCTCGCGGGCCCTGAGGTCCTCTGGCAGTGCCTTATTGTGTGTTCCCAAAGCCAGAACAAAGACCCATGGCGAGGCGGCCTTCAGCCATTACGGCCCCCGCCTGTGGAACAGCCTGCCAGAGAACCTCAGGACCGCAGAGACTGTTGATATTCTTAAAGGGAGGTTGAAAACACACCTTTATAATCTGGCTTTTAACTGACCTTTTATAGTTCTTATCTTCATCATTTTTATTTTTTATCATTTTTATTTTTTATCTACTTGTCCTATTTATTTGTTCTATTTTTATTATGTACTTCTAATTTATTTTACTTTTTTACTTTATAATCTTATCTTACTTGTTTTCTATTAGCTTTGTATCATGTCTTTTTATGTTTTTAGCTGCTTAACTCCAATGTTTCCTGAGGGGGTCCTCCACACCGGGAGTTGGTCCTGGTCCTCTGCTGGGGTCACTGCGCTCGAGTCCTCTGGTCCCGGCTGGCCTGGGGGGCTCCACACCTCGGTGTGTGGGTTCCCCTTGGTCTGATGGGGTCGGGGGTCGAGCTTCTCCTTCTTCTCGTGGTGTGGACGGCCCCACTGGTCGTGTTTTCCCATGATTCTCAGTGCCATGCCATGTCTCCTCTGCTTTGCTGTGCACAAAAAAATTGGGAGTGTGTTTGTTCTGTGCGTGCGTGCGTGCGTGCATGTGTGTGTGTGTGTGTGTGTGTGTGGTGTATACTACTTGATGGTGCGGTTTTTATTCTTTTGTTTTTGTCTGTTTTTTACTGTTCAGCACTTTGCGTTGTTTTTATAAATATGAAAAGTGCTTTACAAATAAAGTTTGATTTGATTTGATTTAATTTGATTTGATTTGATTAGGAACACTGAAGACACTGGCTGCGTCCATCATCCCATGTCATTTCTCTTTGCATGTATCTAATATACTGTTATCAGCAAAGTCCATAAAATCTGAACTACAGACCTCTCAAAACAGCTGACTTAAAGGTGCATTAAGGAGTTTTACAACCCTAAAAATACTTATTTTCCACCATAAATATGTTCCATATTTTTAATGATGTGTACAATGTGCCCTGACATATTCATTACAAGTACCTCTAACAGCCCTAAATTGTCACTTGAAAGTCACAGTGCCGGTCCAGCACCAGAGTTTTTTTGGGGAGAATTTGAAAGGAATGACGTAATGCGCGCTCTGGCTCCTTGAGTTTTATTTTGTCCGCCATTACTCCACCAGATGCTTAGTGAGCAACAACTGAGCAGGAGCTTCGAGAAAGTAAGAAAAGACTGGCTTCCAGCACTGCCACAGCTCCACACAGACTCCACCAGGGAAAAGAAACTTAAATCTTACTTGAGCGCTACTAAACGAGCGAGGAAGGAGTTGACCTCTTCGGTGCACGTGAGCCACAGGGACGAGTTTTTCACTAAGCTGCATTACGCCCAAGGCCTGCAGGGGGCGCTGTTTCGTATAAAATGTGCAAACTCCTTAAGGCACCTTTAAACTTTGGTCGTTATGCTATGATTTTTGAAACTTATTTTCCCTTTTATATCTATTTAATCAAACAGAGCCAAGTTGATTAGAGAGAACAGATGGGACATTGAGCAGATCTGTGCTGAGTTCCTCCATCTCACCACTCCAGGTATGTTGGGTAGGAGTATACATTAACAAAAACAATGCATTGTTTATAACAACACTTTGCTGCCACATTGAATTGGTCTTTCCTTGATTTTCTTAGATTTCACAAGACTTCATGGTTTTACATGAGGAGGCTGCGCCAAAGCTTTCCGGGCCCCGGCTGCCCGTTTCACAGAATAGATACTGGACCTGGCAAGACGGGAGGGGAGCTGAGCTCTCCAGTGGATGGATCATCGCCTGGTAATACATTTCAGTTGTTGTACAGCAGACTCTGTAAATGATGTTTGATTTTGCTATTCATTGACCAAGTCACACGGGACTCTGTTTTTTCCAGGTGTTTTGATCTGGTGGCCAGGATTATATACCTAAATCTAACTCTGACCCCTGACCTTACACTTGGTCAAACTGTGCTTTCGCTGTAAATTATTGTTGAAGGTTTTGTACTGTACAATTTTAGAAATTCAAAATAAATACTTTATTGTTTACAAGTGTATTACTGCATATTGTATTATTTGCATTACCAAGTATCATTTGAATTTTAAAAGGGTTTAAAAAAATAGCTGTTTACAAGATATGCATATTGTATTAATTTATCTATTAATCAGATTTTTTTTTTTGGAAATTAAACCAATGAGTGTAGTTTAATTAACACATAATTGCAGTTATTATGACCCAGAATTTGGGCACATTTAACCAGTATATATGGTAGAATTGACACAGGGCTGAAATTCATTTGATGGTAGAATGGAAATGGGGCGGAAATTGATTTGAAGAGGAGCCACTACCCCCCCCCCCCCCCCCCCCCCCCCCCCCCCCTTTTCTTTTTTTTTTTTTTTTTGTGTGTCAACTTAGTCAGTGGTCCATAAGTGCTGGGTTTTAGAACACCTGATCTATTCTTCCCCGAACATGGGGTCGGATTAAGACCCGAGGTGTTCTCTGAACAATTGAGTCTTCAATTGTCTCTTGAAAGTAGAAAGAGACTCGGCGGAACGCACCGAGTTAGGAAGTTCGTTCCACCATTTGGGAACAACAGAGGAGAAGAGTCTGGCAAGAGATTTCAAGCCGTGCTGGGCTGGAAGCACCAGACGTCTCTCACATGCAGAGCGAAGAGGGCGTGAAGGAGAGTAGACCTGGATCAGGGAGTCCAGGTAGGCCGGAGCCGTTCTTGTAAGCGATTTGTAAGCCAGGAGGAGATCCTGGCTGCAACTGGAAGCCAATGAAGGGAGATGAACAGAGGAGTGACATGAGCTCTTTTGGGCTGGTTGAAGACTAGACGTGCTGCTGCATTCTGGATCATCTGTAGAGGTTTGACTGTACATGCAGGGAGACCTGCCAGGGGAGAGTTGCAGTAGTCAATGCGTGATATCACGAGAGCCTGAACCACAAGCTGTGTGGCCTGTTGGGTCAGGAAGGGTCTGATCTTCCTGATGTTGTAGAGGGCATAACGACAAGACCGAGAAACTGAGGCCACGTGAACCTTAAAGGTCAGCTGGTCATCAATCATGACACCCAGGTTTCTGGCTGAGTTTGTGGGCACAAGTAGGCTCAAGTGAAGTTGGACACTGATCTGAGGCTGGACAGATGGACAAACTGGAAAGACCATGAGTTCAGTCTTAGACAGATTTAGCTGAAGGTGGCGTTCCTTCATCCAGGTGGAGATATCAGCCAGACATGCTGATATCTGAGCTGAGACTGTCATGTCGTCAGGTGGAAAAGAGAGGAAGAGCTGAGTGTCGTCAGCATAACAGTGGTAGGAGAAGCCATGGGAGCGAATCACTGCACCAAGTGAAGTGGTGTACAGAGAGAAGAGTAAGGGGCCAAGCACCGCAGCGACCTTTTCAGTGAAAAAGGAGGCAAACATATCAGGAGTCAGCTCAGTGGACGGCTGAGCAGCTGGAGGAGAAAGCAGGAAGTTGAACGCCATAAATATTTTTCTGGAATCAGAAGCTGCACAGATCTTGTTCTGATAAAAAGCTTTCTTAATAATTGATTAAATTTGTGAACCCATCCATTGGGTCAAAAAGAATAACATGACGTTCCTTCATTAAATAATAATCAGTCAGAGCAGTAACCATCAGCTCTTTTAACAGCTGAAGTTGCACAGTCAGAGCCAAAGCACCACCAAGGAATATTCTTTTATTTTTTTGATTAGATTTTTTTTATTATTATTTATATGTGTGGATATTATAAATCACTGTCTGGTAACCAGACTCTGCTTAATTATTAAATACATCAATTAAACTTGGGCATATACTTTTATTCTTGTGACTAAAAGCCAGTGTGTTCTGGGTCAGTCAGTGACCTTTGAACTCCCCACTTTTTTCTGCTGACTGCCTCACTGACTGGCAGTAATAAAACATGGAGGCTTGTTGATCAAATGCTTCATATTGGAAACTGATCGATGCCTTTGAGTAACAGAGGAAACCAGAGAAACATTTGATGCATCATGTGAGGAGAGTGCAGAGCTCCGGGCTCCTCCTCTGCCTCCATCAATACTTCCTGTTCCGGTGGAGAGAAGGACGCCACTCTGGTTGTCATGGTGAATACGTCATTCTGTGATCGATCGCGGGGGGTCTCTTTAGGAATCTCGCGCTGATCCTGGATCACTTTCACCTCATTTGATGAATCCTGGACTCTCATCCCAGACTGGTCTTTAGTGTAACCAAGTCAGCCTAAACCCTCTAATTCTGGACTGGATGATCCTGGATCAGTTATTGATCCGGGATCGATTAATCCTACTTTTGTGCAACAGCCCGCTGTCCACGGTTCAACTTTCCAGCAGATCTCACTGCTTGTCGACATGGCTGGTTGACGGTTTAAACTCCACTGTTGTGCTTTGTCATGATGAGGATTCTACTGCACACGTTGAGGAGTACTCCACTTTCACCACTAGAGGGCGACACGAGACAACATATGGCTGAACCAGGCGAAGCAAACTGCAGACTCTTCAAAAAGAGGAGACAAGAAGTGGCGTTTTTAACTGTCTTCATCATTTTAAAACTAAATATTTGCTTTATTATCGAACCATATCAAATATATTCCACACTATAGCCCTTCTTTAAGCTATCGGGGCAGTTTGTCACAGCTCAGGATGAAATCTGTCGCAAAATCACATGAGGAGCACAGAAATCCAGGGCTGGGTCTCAGATTGTCAGTTGTCTTTTTGATCATCTGTATTTCACACTGACAGTTTGACAATGTTGTATTGGATTCCATGTATTTCACTATTTGTCTCTGCATTTGTTTTCTGACATAAATATTATGTTGCCTCTCTGTGGCAACTATTTCTGTAACACTTTAAATCAGTTACTTGCCAAATAATGTTCCCTAAATATTAGATTGGCTTGTATTCTTTAAAAACAACAACAACAACAACAACACAAAAATACAATGTGCATGTCATCAAATATGAAATCACATTTTGTTGTTGTTGTTGGGTTTTTTTTCTTTCTTAAAACATGAACGAGACAATCCGGTCAACTGAAAGTGATGAAGACAGGATTTCCCAAAGCAGCTTGACAAAGTATAAGGGTGAGTTTTAAATTCATTAACGTATCGTGTCTTTTTATATTTTGAACAAATTCTATATATCCTGCACAAGAAGCACAGATCTGATCGTTTATCACCACTTTTCAATTGTGTTTTATGAATAACTGAAGAAATGTGCAGAAAATATCAGCAGTGGTCCATTAAAGTATAAGATTATCCTAAAAGCCACAGAC
This sequence comes from Salarias fasciatus, assembly GCF_902148845.1. Lineage (NCBI taxonomy): Eukaryota > Metazoa > Chordata > Actinopteri > Blenniiformes > Blenniidae > Salarias > Salarias fasciatus. The sequence goes on along the minus strand of NC_043765.1, from coordinate 9,513,957 downwards.
ATCACTGTTTAATTGATGTAGACTGATTCAAGTCATCTATAAATCCATCATCCATCCATCCATCTTCCATCCATTCATTCATCCGTCCAAACACTTTCATGTCTTATTATCAGCCAAATGGGTGTTTTCAGACCATGAGAAGAAACTAGAGAACAAACTGCAGTGCATATTGCCCAAAACATGATAAAAATGACTCAAAGTTTAACTCCTGGACTGATCAGCAGCAGCCACTTGAATCCGGAGTGGAAGTGAAGCGCCTCTCCTGGTGCTTGGTGGCTTTCCTTTGTCCTGTTGGAGAGAGTGAAAAACAATGACAGGATGAACACAACACAGACTGTCTGCCTGGTTTCTGCTTGCGGGTGAATCAACTTATTCGTTCGTGCTCGTAAACATCAGCAGTGTCGCTCAAATCAATCTAAGAAGGCTCAAAGACATATGCTGCAAAAGAGATTACTCATATAGGATTAGGAAGCGTGTTAATCTTAATCTCATTTCTTGTTAGTGATCATCTCGGTTGGTTTTATCTGTGCCAGCGGTCCGCTCCTCCTTTCCCGTCACTGGTTCATCAGATACTGTTTACAATAGAGTCAAACCGGTCTGGATCCACCGGTTTCCACCCAGATCGCCCCTCCAGTAAATCTCTCTCTCTCTCCAGCAGGCCAGCCTTTAATTCATATTCAAGCAGCCCAGCCCCTCCTCTCTGATCGGCTCAAATGTCTCTGCTCAGGTTCATTCATTAACAAGCCAGCTTCATGTCCAGGTAAGCTGCTGTTGTTTTCGTCAAGGAGCTTTCTGAACAGCAGTTTCTGTGCAGGAAAAATGAGAATTTTCATTTTGAAAGAAAACTTTTGGAGCTGCTGCTTGTCTGCTGCTGATTACAGCAGTAAAATAACCATGTCATGCAGCAGAGCGAACGGCTGATTGATCTTCTCCACACAAAGAGCCGCATGAGAGAGGTGAAAATCACACCTTCAGACTTCAGTCAGTCAATAAATCAATCAGACCTCATCTCTGCAGACTTTGCACGCAAACAAAACGACCCAAAAACAAAGAGTTTGACATGATGAAAACCAAAATCAGTCGTCTGGAATGAGATAACTGGACAAACAGTGAAGCCTTCGTGCACTTTAGTCTTCTGAGCAGGAGGTTTTCTCCCCTCAGAGCAGGAACCAGTTTGAGGTTGTAGAGTCTCCATGTTCTCTCTTTTCTCTGGACTACCTGCTGCCCTCCCACCATCTGGAAAATGTGTGTTTGAGGTTAATTATTCACTCAGATTACATTCTTCGAATGGGATTCTCCAACTCAGTGGATTTGGAGAATTCCAGAGGGTACAAAGTCCACCCTCCACCCTCCACCCTCCACCCTACCTCTGCTCACATCACGTTAGAAGGATGAGGCAGCAAAGATCATCATGACATAATCTAAGCTCTTGTAAACACTTTAATCAAGTAGTACTGATAATGACACCAACTGTTCGATTCTAAGGACTGCTGATGATCAAAAGCAGTGATCGCAGTTGTCTGTGGAGTCAAAGAAAGAGAAGTGCTGAAGAATAGCATAACAATGGAGGCATTTTGTGCTTTATCATGACTGTGTTAGAGCTTAGTTTGATTAACAGATAAACAGATCAGTTTGAAGGTAACAGGGTCATCCTGTATTCAGAAAATGCATGGCTTTTCAATATGCTGACTGAATTTCTCTGGTTTCTTCAGTCGATCAAAAGGTGGTATTGACTGTTAGTCAGAAACATTCAGCTCAGCCAACTTTAGCATAGAAATGTCGCCAATTGAAGAATTACTTTCAACAATACGCAGTAAAAGGTGCATATTAGGACAATGCTGCAGGGCCCTCTATAGATCTAGTAAAGTAAATGTAGCTACCTTGCAAGTGTGGGCCCAGGATCTAGGGGTTGAGATCGATGAGACTACAGGGATAAGTATATGGGAACATTCCAATAAAATATTTGTATGTAACAGAGCGAAAGAATTACAGTTTAGGCTGCTACATCGTCTTCAGATCACTTCTCAGCTTCGACACAAGGTGGACCCTGAAAAGTCTGCTCTGTGTATCAAATGTGGACAAGATGTTGGCACTTTTATACATTCAGTATGGTCATGTGCATATTCAGGATTTTTGGGTCGAGATTATCACAAAGCTAGATCTGGTATTTGGTAGGAATTTACAGTTGGATCCAGTATGCCTTCTCTTAGGATGCCCCATCCTCAAATTAACGACGTCCACGATCAAAAATTGCTCAGAGTTTTAACCTATGCTGCACGTAAAAGTTTATTATTGAAATGGATCTCACATAAACCACCATCTGTCTCTGACTGGCACGAGATTGTATTTGATTTGCTACCTATGGAATATTTGACATATTGGTCCAGGGGGACAATAGGACAACTCTATCATATATGGACTCCTTTCCTTGATTATGTGGGCCCAAGAATATGCACTATTTTATGGAGGGCTCTGCCCAACCCAAGAAAAAATGGTTCGTGGTGAAGGGGAAGGATATGTTGTCTGTATGACTTTACCCGCTGTATGTATATATGTTGTAACAATGTTTAAATAATTTGATATCCTACTTTACAATGCAGGACTATGCTGTGTTTGTGTATAAGGTGAAAATGTGCTGGTTTTTGTTTTGGTGGGGGGTGGGGGGTGGGTGCGGGGTGTTAATGTAAAATGTTCATACTGTTTGATCAGGATGTGATGCTTGATTGTTAATAAAAATATTTTTCAAAAAAATAAAAATAAAAGAAACATTCAGCTCCTCGCTCATATCAGTGTCTTTTGGTTACTCTGCAACATTTTACTGGAATTCTTTAAAAATGAAGCAGCACAGCAGTCAGAAAGTGTGTAATGTTGATTTAAACTGGCTTTTTGATGAAGTCTGAGCCTCGGCTTCAAGGAGCAAACAACACAAGTGACTGCAGACCCATGAGTTACAACTTTACACCTTATCACAGTACTGACTGTGTTGATGGGGAGCATGTTGTAATGTTGACCCAACTTCTAGAGTGACAGAGTGAAGCTGTCAGGAGGCAGCACTGCGTCAAGCTGCTCTGATTGAATCACTTTGTGTAGTGATTATGAATGAAATCAGATGATGTATTCAACCAATGTGTCGTCACAGAGCTCAGAAATAATAAGGTCATTTTAAGCTTCCTCTAAACAGCATGAACGCTGAACACAACTCACAGTAATGCCTCAGTACTGGAATTTAACAACTTGATGTGTTTCTGTGGCTTCATCCATCTGGTCTGTCTTTTTTTTTAAATATTGGGCTGCAGCACGTAGCGGTGTCGGCTGTAGTACTGATAGAAAAAGATGAAACAGGCTTTGGGAAGAGAGACTGGCATCAGAAGAAGAAGCTTGTGTTGTTGGACAGTCGCACACAGTAAAACTGTCTTGACTGAGGATTGATGTCAGGGAAAGAGTTACTACAATAGCAAGCTAAATAAATCAAATCCAATAAATCTTTACTTCGTTGTTCACACTGACTAGTTTAAACAACGACTTTCATTTCATTTCATTTCATTTCATTTCATTTATTCTTTTCCATGGGAATGCAAGAAAAAAAATTAACAAATGGATACAATTTATAAGAACACAAAACACACACATCCCATGTACAAGAACAGGAGTAGGATGAAGAATAAGTCTTTTTAACTCCTACACTTTAAAACATGTTGAGTTATTTTGGTAACCCAATTTATGTGTTGCTAGTGTTGAGTTAAATTTTGGGGTTATTTCTATAAAGAGTAACCCATTTCCTGGGTTATAGGGCTATTATTTTAACCCAGTTTCTGGGTTTTCAAGGTTATGCACCATTTTTGGGTTGTTTTTCAGAGGATAACTCATTTTTGGGTTAGGGGCTTGTTTTTTTTTTGTTTTTGTTTTTTTTTGTTGTCTTTCAGGTCCAGTTATGGGATTTCCTCTAATGTTTGAGAATGCTTTGTGTTTTTATTTCCAGTAAAGTTAACCCAATTTCTGTCAAATGTTTGACAGTTGTGTTTTGTAAAATAAATACATTTTCTTGAAAAAAAATTTATTCTCATTTTTTGCTTTTATTGATTTTAAGTGTATTTTTAATAAAGGAATAAAAATAATTCTGATAAGTAGTTGGGAAGTAGGACAAACCAGCAGTAAAGTGTATTTATTACTGTTATTATTGGGGCGACAGTAGCTCAGATGGTAGAGCAGGTCGTCTCATAACTGGGAAGGTTGGCGGTTTGATCCCCGCTCCCGCAGGCGTAAAATTGTCGTTGTGTCCTTGGGCAAGACACTTCACCCACCTTGCCTAAGTGTGAAAGCAGTGTGAGAGTGAATGGTTGGTGGTGGTCGGAGGGGCCGATGGCGCAGAGTGGCAGCCTCGCTTCCATCAGTCTGCCCCACGGCCGCTGTGGCTACAGTAGTAGCACCACCCAGTATGGAGAGAATGAATAATGCAATGTAAAGCGTCTTTGAGTGTCCAGAAAAGCGCTATATAATAATAATGCATTGGTTTTACATTATTATTATTACAATTATTTTCACCCAACTATTGGGAGCGCTAAATTGCGCAACCCAATAGTTGGGTGAAGAGTAACCCAACATTGTAGTTAGCATAACCCAACTTTCGTGTTAAATAATTCAACCCAAAAATTTGGGTTGAAAAAAAACTTCAACCTGTTGGGTTAAAATAACCCAAAAAAGGGGTTCGTCCTTTTCTGAACCAGCAGTTGGGTTAAAATTGGGTTATTTTTTAACCCAACTGTTTCTAGTGTGTACCCCAGTCTTTTTTCCAAACTCAAACAGGAAAACAACAACAAAAAAACCTCAGATGGCCACAATCAATCTACAGACCAATCACATTATTATTATTGCTCCTTTGCATGAATGTTAAATATTTTTTCTTTAAACTTACATTTAGACCGCAAAATGTTAGAACATTGTTTCACAGCTTTTTCCAAGGAATTCCATCTTTTCACACCCGCGACAGATACACACGTTCCTTCAAGGGTCGTTCTTGCAGAATTATGTTTAAAATCAAAATTTCTTCTACTTGTTTCACTGTTCAAAGTAAAAAGTGTTTGCAAGCCACGAGGTAGCAGGCATCTTTTTGCTTGATACATCACTATTTTTTTTTCAATATTTTTTATTGTTTTTTCACATAACAAATGACAATTGAACAAAGTCAATTAACACAATACCACACTTTCACACAGACACACACACTCATACACACACACACACACAGGGTCTCCAACACCATTCATATACCATAGTAAAGATAAGACAAATTAATAATAAAAGAAAAAAAATAGTGAATTGTAAATAGGGATACACATAAGAACAATTAAAAGAAAGCAAAAGCATGATTAAAAGGTACTATATTACCCTATTTTCTTGATGTTATAAGGTTCATATACGGCTCCCACAGTTGTATAAATTCCTTCATTTCACCTTTGGCAATGTATGTTAGTCTTTCCAGCCCAAGGCACTCTGACAGTTCTTTTATCCATATCTTTGTAGAAGGTGCATCCATACTCCTCCAGTTCAGAGCAATCACTCTCCTGGCGTGTAACAGTTCAAGGTCCATTAGTTTTGTCCGATTCTTGTCTTGTGGGAAACCGACAGGATATATTCCCAGAATACAGAGTTTGGCACATAAAGGTATTTTAACCTTAAATATTTCAGACAAACAATTTAAAATATCATTCCAAAACTTCTGTATAACCGGGCATTCCCATAAACAGTGTATAAGAGTTCCTTTATCATCTTGGCATTTGGTGCAAACATCTGGAATATTGTTTGAAATACGATGTAGTTTTTCGGGGGTCATATAAATCCTTGTTATCCATTTATATTGTAACAATTTGAGTCGTGTGTTTATTGTTTGTTTGTGGGCTTTTAAACATGTTTCATTCCGTTCGGTTTCATCTTTAACTTCATTTATGTCTTTCCTCCATGCATTTAGTCTGTCTATCGCAGATTCTTTTGAATGGCACATTATTAAATTGTAGAATTTGGATACCATACCTTTCTCTATTTTGTCCAAGATGATCTCTTCAATTGCTGATAATTTAAGAATATGCATCATATCACTTGTCTTTGACGATATAAAGCTCCTTAGTTGTAAATATTTAAAGAAATGTTTTGAGGAGAGTTGATATTTGTTACACAGATCTTGAAATGTAATTAATACTCCCTCTCCATACAGATCTTTAATCATACTAATGCGTTTCAGTTTCCATATTTTAAATCCTCCATCATTTTTGCCTGGAGTAAACTGATTGTTATTCCACAGAGGTGTAAATTGGGAAAGAGTCAAAGGTTCCTTCATATGTTTGTGTGCTGTGTACCAGATGTTAATACTGTTTCTCAAAAAAGGGTTTCTTGTTTGTTTCATTAGTGTTTTTAAATCTGCCGAATATATATAACTATTTAATGGTAGTTCTTGAATAGATTGTTGTTCAATATTGGTCCAGGCTGGGGGTGAGTCTTCACAAAAGTAATGGGAGCATGATGTTAACTGGGCAGCCATATAATACCATTTCAGGTTTGGCAGTTGAAGACCACCCCTTTCATAAGGTAGATATAGTAGCTTAAGTCGAAGTCTTGCTTTCCTATTATTCCAAATAAATTGACTAAACAATTTATTCAAGTTATCGAAAAATGTTTGTGGTAATGGCAGGGGAATTGTTTGGAAGCAATAAAGGAATTTAGGTAAGATTGACATTTTTAGAATATGTATTCTTCCGATCATTGATATGGGTAAGTTTGACCAGCGATTTAGAGTGTCTGTAACTTCATCTACCAGGGGGTTATAGTTAATTCTAACAAGATTATTTAGGTCCGTTGTGATTTTAATACCTAAGTACTTAAAATTATCCTTGGCAATAGTAAAATCTGTGTGTACAGGGGGTCTCTCTCTTTCCTCTTTGTTCAGAAACATGAGCATTGATTTCTCATTATTAATTTTATAGCCCGAGAATCCACCAAAGTCTTTAATTGTATTAATCAAGTTGGGAATTGTGTTCTTTAAATCTGTAAGGAAGAATATGATATCATCAGCAAATAATGAAATGAGGTGGATTTTACTTCCAGCCTTGATGCCCGATATGTTTTGATGATTTCTCACAGCCAAAGCCAAAGGTTCCAGTGCTAATGTAAAAAGTAATGGGGAGAGAGGACACCACTGTCTAGTGGATCGTTGTAGGTTAAAGGGTTTTGAAATATTATTATTGGTTAAAATTTGACCTGTAGGACTTGTACAGGACTGTCTCAGAAAATTAGAATATTGTGATAAAGTTCTTTATTTTCTGAAATGCAATTAAAAAAACAAAAATGTCATACATTCTGGATTCATTACAAATCAACTGAGATATTTCAAGCCTTTTATTATTTTAATATTGCTGATTATGGCTTACAGCTTAAGAAAACTCAAAAATCCTATCTCAAAATATTAGAATATTTCCTCAGACCAAGTAAAAAAACCAAATTATAACAGCAAAACAAAATCAAACATTTGAAAATGTCCATTAATGCACTCAGTACTTGGTTGGGAATCCTTTTGCACGAATTACTGCATCAATGCGGCGTGGCATGGAGGCAATCAGCCTGTGGCATTGCTGAGGTGTTATGGATGCCCAGGATGCTTCAATAGCGGCCTTTAGCTCATTTGCATTGTTGGGTCTGGTGTCTTTCAGCTTCTTCTTGACAATACCCCACAAATTCTCAATGGGGTTCAGGTCAGGGGAATTGGCAGGCCAATCGAGGACAGTAATGCCATGGTCAGTACACCAGTTACTGGTGGTTTTGGCACTGTGGGCAGGTGCCAGATCATGCTGGAAAATGAAATCATCATCTCCATAGAGCTTTTCAGCAAAAGGAAGCATGTAGTGCTCTAAAATCTCTTGGTACACAGCTGCATTTACTCTGGACTTGAAGAGACACAGTGGACCAACACCAGCAGCTGACATGGCTCCCCAAACCATCGCTGACTGTGGGAACTTCACACTGGATTTCAAGCAACTTGGATTTTGCTCCTCTCCAGCCTTTCTTCAGACTCTGGCGCCTTGACTTCCAAATGAAATACAAAACTTGCTTTCGTCTGAAAAGAGGACTTTGGACCACTCTCCAACTGTCCAGTGCTTCTTTTCCATAGCCCAAGTCAGACGCTTTTTCCGTTGTCTTGAGTTCAGAAGTGACTTGACCATGGGAATACGGCTATTGTAGCCCATTTCCCGGACACGTCTGTGAACAGTGGCTTTTGATACCTGGACTCCAGCTTCAGTCCACTGTCTTTGAAGCTCCCCGAAATTCTGGAAGCGGCTCTTCTTCACAATGCTGTTCAGCCTGCGGTCATCTCTCTTGGTTGTGCAGCGTTTCCTGCCACATTTCTCCCTTCCAACAGACTTTTTGTGAATGTGCTTTGAAACTGCACTCTGTGAACAGCCTGCTCTTTGAGACATTTCATTTTGTGTCTTACCCTCCTGATGGAGTCAATGATGGTCCTCTGGACAGCAGTCAGATCAGCAGTCTTCCCCATACTTGTGATTTATGGTGCATTCACACCGGACGCGTCGCAAGCGTCGTGAGCGGCGCTTTTCTATGCAAAGTCTATGGTGGACGAGCGTCGTGGAGCGGCGGGCGGCGGGGCGGCGCATCAGGAGCGTCATGAGCGTCGCTTTTCCAGCGTTTCGAGCGTCGACGCCCACGACGCTCGTCCCCGGCGTCAGGAGCGTCGTGAGCGTCGCTTTTTGAGAGTTGGGAAAACTGAACTTTCGACGCGCTGCCGCTGAGCGTCAACCAATCAGAGACGATCCCTCCGGTGCTACGTCACTACGAGTGATCCGAGCACCGATGCGGGCCAACCAGCCAGTGTTGCTAACTTGACGACTTTCTCGCTAAATCTGGCGACTTTCCAAAGCCTCTTGGCGACGTTTTTTTGTCAAAAGCAACTAGCGACAAATCTAGCGACCTTCTCTGGTGCTCTGGAGACGTGACAGGACGTCTCGTTGCTGTCGTCAATGAGCAGCGGGTGCTGCGTGAGCCCCTCCCCCGTCCCAAAGCGCTCACAAGCGGTCAGTCTCAGCAGCGCTCCCTGCTGCAGTCAGAGCAGAGAGGAGCAGAGCAGCCAATAGCGACTTTTCCGACGACGACGCGGTCTAGCTTTATTTAACAAATAAAGCCAAGCCGCTCTCCTGATGCCATCCGCCATAGCTGGAAACAGAAATCAGCCTCCAGCGCGCCAATTAACTGACGTGCATCAAGAGCGTCGCGAGCGTCGCGAGCTTTGTGACCACCCGGTGTCAAGCGTCGTGTTTAAAGCGTCACAAGCGTCAGCTTCGAGGCGTCCCGAGCGTCGACGACGCCCGCGACGCGTCCGGTGTGAATGCCCCATTAGTTTACTGAACCAAGCTGAGTGTTTTTCAAGGCTCAGGAAACACTTGCAGGTGTTTCGAGTTATTTAGACGATTCAAGTGATTAGTTAAATAGCCTACTAGTATACTTTTTCATGATATTCTAATATTTTGAGATAGGATTTTTGAGTTTTCTTAAGCTGTAAACCATAATCAGCAATATTAAAATAATAAAAGGCTTGAAATATTTCAGTTGATTTGTAATGAATCCAGAATGTATGACATTTTTGTTTTTTTAATTGCATTTCAGAAAATAAGGAACTTTATCACAATATTCTAATTTTCTGAGACAGTCCTGTATATAACAGATTAATCCATACATCACTATTAATGTTTGTAAATCAATTAAATCCTTCAATTTTAATAGTCTTGACATCAGAAATAGTTTTGCTGCATGTTCTTTTGAAGCGGCTTTATTAATTATTCTAAGAGCCCTCTTTTGTAAAATAGCTAAAGCTAATAGATGAGTAGGATATGAATTACCCCAAACCTCCAAACAATATATCAAATACGGTAAAATTAAAGAACAGTATAATATTCTCAATGCATTATAATAGAACAAATACTTAACTTTACTCATCACACTTTTAAAAACATATTTAAAGAGCTTTCTTGTCAGTCATTAGTGGACTGAATGTGATCACGTGACAGGATCATTCAGCCAGCAAAGAAAAGCCTGAGGGGGAAGTTTGGCAGTGTGTGAGTGTGTGTGTGTGTGTGAGAGAGAGAGAGAGGGAGAGAGAGAAGGAGCACTGCTAGGCTGATGACTCAGAGGAGGCTGATTCTGATGTAATCCTGCAGCCAGCCTCTCTTTCCAGTATCGTCTATGTTAGAGTCATTGTTTACTTCCCTGCTGGAAGTCAGCCATTCTTCCTTGTAATTCTGTGTCATACGTGGACGTTTTTCCTGATTTCTCCTCCATGATTATCATTACAAAAGAACTTAAACGTTAGCTGTGAGGACCAAACTGAACACACTTTAAGATCAAAAATCTAAAAAGTTTTCTTTAAAAATCAGAGTTGAGCCTCACGCAGTTCTTCAGTCATTTTATTTTTACTTTCAGTTTTAAACATTCACAGTTTCACTTTTTATATGACCAACAAAAGACTCTCATTTTTCCCTCAACTATTATCAAACATTCAGAAATTTTACAAACAAAACAAATGAAAGTGACATTTAAACATGTTAATATTTTATTTTACTAAAAATAACACTTGATTCTTTTGTCTAGAGTTTTTTTTTTTTTTGGTGTGGTGCTGATATGACATGAAAACCAAAACTAAAAAGTTATTTTTGAACAACTACATGCCAGAAGGTTTTCCTGAAGTTTTAGTGTGTGTAGCTTATATTGTAGCTGCACTGTACAATATGGAGCGGGGTGTGTGTGTGTGTGTGTGTGTGTGTGTGTGTGTGTGTGTGTGTGTGTGTGTGTGTGTGTGTGTGTGTGTGTGTGTGTGTGTTTAAGACTTAAATAAGCTTTGCCTCATCCTTTTCTTTTTTTTATTATACTGTCTGTATTCATGCAGGTATGAGTAAGTTACATGAAGTGTGTCGATCAATGTGAATGTAGGTCTGCAAAAATGTTTATGAATGTTATGATGTTTATGTCTGAAATAAGTTTCCACCCTCACTGGTGAACTGAAACAATAAAAAATCTTTGAAACCAAGTCTGCACAAATAAGCATCAATGTTGTATAAATAATTGAAATCAAAAGGCGTCAGGCTGTTTCCTTCTTCCTGCTTTATTGCAGAATGCCATCAGGCCCCCTGTCTGTCGGACGCGCGTGGTTTTGGTCAGCTTTCTGCATGTTCACTGCCTGGGAGACGGAGCGTCTTCATCGCCAGGGCGCATGCGCAGTGTTTCATGCTGCTCCTGTGGTGCAGATCGACAGCAATGGCCACGAGGAGTAAAACTGACATCTAATTTCTACTTCAGACAAACTGAGGCACACGGGCTGCGAGGGATTATTGCCTCCTCGAACGGATTATAGCAGAGGAAGTTTAAGTAAACATCTTAATCAATAATACTGAAATCTTCTCAGTCACGTGGTCAGGCCTGGCCAATCGGAGCGAGCCAGGTCCAACGGAAAGTATGTCCTTTGTTCGGATATTTGTCCAACTTTATCTTCAAATCTGAGCAGAAATCTTCATGCACATCACAGGATATGGACAAACAGGAAGTATTTTCTGAGGAGGGATCACAGTGGAAACGTTTTGGTGTCTTTTTTTCCGCGGAATGCCACGTGTTCCAGTTTTTTTTTTCTTTTGTGAACAACAGGACGTGGAGGCAGATTTCATCACATGACTCCCCTCCCCCACCCGGCGCAGGGACTGAGGGAAGAAGGCGGACATGTTGGAGGGAAATGTGTTGGTTAAAAAGTATCGAGGTGGGAGACCAGAAGAATTGATGAAGAAAGGTTTTACATTACTTTGGGATTTACCAGTCGATATTTTAACTCAAGAATTTAATGTGGTATTTTTAACATTGTATTTTAATTTTTTTATGATTTTGTTATTTTAAATGAGAATTTGTTTAAGTAATTTTTTTGTGTTTCTAGTCTTACAGGTTGTTTTTAAATCAGTTATTTTTTTTCAGTGAAACCCTCGATGGCTCCTTTCAGTGACATTGTTGTGAATTAGTAACCTTGGTGTGGGGGATGGGCGGCAGTGGTTAGGTAACCTTTTTGTGTGGTCTTGTTTTTCAGGTTTTTTTTATTAAGTGACAGTTTCGGTTGAATTTAACATGGTTTTAAAGTTTTCAGGTATATTTTTGCGATTTTTTTGTAGTTTACTATCTTGAAACTCTAAACTGTGTGGAATTTTACTTTTACATCAATAATATACAGTTATTATCTTAATGTTTTCAGTGATGTTGGTGATCGTTTTGAATGTTTCCTTTTAATGTTAAATTGGAATTAATTCAGTTTGAGGTCAGTATGGAAAACTGCTGTGTCATTCACTGGAGTTGATAGGCTCTCTGGCAGTATTAGGTTGGCTTGTTTTTCATTGATTGTTGTTGTGCCTTTCTGTGTTTGTTAGGTAAATACAGGCGATAAGTTTTCTTTTGTAGATGTGAAGATTTAGGTGTTCAGTATTTGTGTGCCCTTGAGATACTTGTTTGTGGGCCAAGAAGGCCTTTCTGTCTGTGTAGTTTTGTGGCCTTTTCCTTTGGATCAAACGACGATTTTATATTCTCCTGTATGGAAATAAGAGACAAGTATCCCGTATCTTATGTTGTCGTTCAATATTTAGCTGCGTTTACGGTAAATAATTCGGTTTTACATTGTTAGAATCGTGTTTAAAGATGGCGGCGGGGAGCCTGTTCTCAAAGGCAGAAATGCGGATATTCTGGTAAGTAGGAGCTCGTGGGGAGAGGCCCCCGGCTCCTCGCTGGTGCGCGTGACCTGGAAGAATGACCAATAGGCGTCTTGGTATTCATCCGCCAAGCCCGCGTTGTAGCCGTTTGGACCAATCCGCGCAGCCGCTTAGCACACGTTGACGTAATGTAATATGATAAGGAGAAGGCGGCTGCGCTGCCCTCGCTTTTTGTGAAGAAGTTTATGGCGGAGCCAGTCGCAGGCCGCAGTGTTTGATACGGAATAGAGCGGGCCAATAGTATCGCGTTGCTCCTTTGACTGACAGCAAGAACACTCGAACAGGTTGGCCCGAAAGCTTGCCAGTCGAGAACTGGCAATCTGGGGCGGGGCGACTTTGACAGACATCATGAGCAGCGAATGAGGTTTCTGGGGGCGGGGACTTTCTGCGTCACTTTGACCAATAGGAGGCGTTCTCGGTCTATAAAATAACGGGTGTAGTCGCAACGTCGCCATTTCAACGAAGCAGACAGCAAGGAGGTCGTCGTGGCGGGGAGCTTTTCATATTGCCGAGCGGAGACGGATCCTATCTTTAAAGAGAATCCGGATCCATCCTGATGGATATGGCTCTTAACTCGCCCCTTGACAGGTATCTATCGGTAAAACTGATTCTCAGCTTTCCATCAGGGGTGATATTGTAACGTTTTAGACAAATATGATAAAAATATTGACGTTGAAGGACTGTGTTTACAGCGGTACGAGTGAAAGGGAGGGAATGGACTCATTCTTCCCCAGGAGGAAGATTAATCGCGTCATTTAAGCGACCTCCGTATCAAGGAATAAAAATATCTTTGCAGGTTTTATTCAAAATGCGATTGTTGATTGTGCTCCGCCGCCCGGCGCCATCTTCACGGCGCCTGTGCCGTTGGCCGCTCTCTCCCGCTGCCTGCCAGTCGCTGTTAGCATTGCTAGCATTAGCGCTGCCTTACCGAGCCCCTCACGACAGACATTACAGCGGCTCGCCTGCTGTTCGCGGCCGAACGTCGCTTTATTCAACTATGGACTACTCTCCGCTTTGTGCCTGTTACGCAGGGTGAAGTGGAATATCGATGTAGCGGACTTGTACGGTCAACATCCGCTCCCGTTGTTGGTAAATGACCAAAAGATGCACTAGTAAGAACGGTTTCAGCTCGATTCATATATTCGTCGTTGCACTAAAATACGATTTACAGTCAAGCTGCCGCTTGATTTGTCGTTTTGTTGTTGTAGCCATGTGACAGTCGGGGGTGTTTTGATCGTCGGCAGCGTTGCTTCCATTGAGCTGTTTTTGTCTCCAGAGGTTCTCATTGTGTAAACGGAGTTCGCCTCCTGCTCCAGTCCGGCTTGTCCATGTGTTTGGGAGTTTCAGTGGTTGCCTGGTTACACAGCTCAGTGTCACTCGGTCTAGACGGGCAGTAAGGAGCTTCTAGAACTGCAGTCGGTCTGTTTCTGTTACACCCTCAAGTATAAATATATCATTGTGAAACTAATTTTTTTTTTATAGCCAATTTTTTTTTTTCCTTCTGTTACTCTCATGTAAATGAATAATTATTTTCTAATAAAGTACCCTAACTGTCAAATGTGTTTGAAGAAGTTGTATCATTGAAAATAACCTGTTAGAAGTGGATCCTTGCCTGCTGTCCTCCGGTACCTCCATCTACACATTCATTGAACTATTGACTATTCAAATAAATTTGCATCAGTAACTCCAAGGACACGCAAGAGGAATGGCAGGTTTTTAATTTATTTAAAAATAGAGATTTAAATCTCAGCTGGATAAACAAACAGTCCCATGTGAAGTGTGTTTTGAGGGGTTTGTAGGAAATGACCCTCTCTGTCCTTGGAAGTTTGGCCTTGCAGTCATTGTGTCAGTGAGCCAGCAGGTCAAGCTGTGGTGAGTTCAGGTTAATGATGAAGGGAACTGCGACTTCGCAGTCATTCATTCAGGGGTAATCCATCACACATTACCACACACTGCAAATAGTTTGGTGTATGAGCCCCAGTTAAAGTTTGTGAATGTCTCTCCAGAGAAGGGATTTAATTCTTAGGTTTGCATTGTTTTGGGTCTTCACTGCATGCTCGGAGGATTCTGTTGGTCAGGGTGAGTACTTTGGGTCAGTTGTGCCACTGATGTTGGACAGGTTGCATCATTGGATGCCAATGGTAAGTCAGGTGAATTTATTTTCTGAACAGATGTTTGGCTCTTGAAAAAGGAGCAGGTGCTGAAGCCGTCATCTGTTGATTTTAGTCGGTGAGATTATTTTCCTTGATAAGACAGACCTGTGTCAGACTGCTGTTTGTCCCAGAAGGCTTCAGCCACGTGACGGGTACATTTGAACAACACGCGAAAGTGGGTCAGCATGCGTTGGCTCCTGCTTTACATACGGTCAATTTCTGAAATAACTCATTACTGTAACAGAAGCTGCAAGCTGCACTCTACCCACAATCCTATGGGAGAGCCTTTTTTTTTCCCAAGTGGAAGAGGTGGGAGTGCACGGAGGAGGAAGTGACAGTCACGCTCGCTCTCCAGGCTCTCGCTGCATTAATGTCACTTGAGCACACAGTGGTGGAAATTACTGGAAGCTCTTAATCTATTGGTACAATTAGAACTAGACTCATTTCATCCTGGAATGTTTTTTTTTTTTAAACCCGAGTTTATAAATAGCATCAGTTTGCTTCTTTTTTTTTTTGTACATGTCATCTGAAAGACGGATTATGAGTGCACAACGGAAAGTGTTGTACATCTGGTGCCTGTTGTCCAGGTTTGTTCTGAGGTTTGTAGTTCAATGATTTACTCGAGTAGGGCCGGTAAAAGTCAGCATTTTCTTCATGTGTTGGTGATGGCTGGCCTCATTCTCTGTTCTTCAGTTCCCATGTCGGCCTGGATGTTGGCATGCTGGGGATCACCATGGATCAAGGCTCTGGCGCGGCAGGGAAACGCATCCGGAAACCTTCGCTGCTCTACGAGGGCTTTGAGAGTCCCGGGATGCCCCCCGTCAGCCACATGGTCCAGTCCGGACCACCACAGCCTGCAGTCAAAGACCCCAACAGGCAGGGACGGATGACCAACCAGCTGCAGTTCCTGCAGAAAGTCCTGCTGAAGTCTCTGTGGAGGCACCACTTCGCCTGGCCCTTCCACGAACCGGTCGACGCAGTCAAGCTCAACTTACCTGTGAGTGTGCGCGTCCTTACAGAGCATCAGCGCTCACTGTGAACGGCGCTCAGCTCTTCATGATGTCTCAATTCCTCTGCGTGTCTTTGCACAGGACTATCATAAGATCATCAAATGTCCCATGGACATGGGGACGATTAAGAAGAGACTAGAGAACAACTTTTACCGCAGTGCCAGTGAGTGCATGCAGGATTTCAACACCATGTTTACCAACTGCTACATTTACAACAAGGTGAGCTGCTGTTGAGCTGATCAAACACACTGTGAGAGCGGTTCACGTTTGCATGGCTGAATGTATAAAACATGGCTTTTGTTGAATTTTGCAGCCCACAGATGACATTGTACTGATGGCCCAGTCTCTGGAAAAGGCCTTCCTGCAGAAAGTGGCTCAGATGCCTCAGGAGGAGCTGGAGCTGCCTCCCCCTCCTCCGCGCAGCAAGCCGGCCAAGTCCAGCCGCAAGAGCAAAGGTACAGGGCCGACTTATTCCTTCCTCACACTGAATGTTCGCGCTACATCTGCAGGGTCTTATATTCTGACATGAGTGTCAATAATTTGTATGTATATTGACTCCTGTTTTCCCATCATGCTCCTCTTCCCTTGTAGTTTCTGGAGGCGTGACGACAGCTCATCAAGTACCAGCGGTTTCCCAGTCGGCGTACTCTCCTCCGACCCCGGAAACGCCCGACTCCATCCTCTCCACCCCCCCTCAGACGCTGCTGACCAAGAGCTTGCCTCTTTCCCTTCAGACTGAACAGAGCATCCCGATGGCCGGCCTGCCGCCCACGCAGCCCACTGCCAAGGTGACCGGGCGAGCGCTCTGTGGTTTCAGCTCGCATCCGGACCGTGCACGTTAACAGATCAGTGTCCGTCCTGTGTCTCGCAGAAAAAAGGAGTGAAGCGGAAGGCCGACACGACCACTCCGACCACCATGGCCATGCCCATCATGAGCACCATGGGCGTCAGCGGCATCGGCCTGGGGATGGGAGGAGGCCACGACTCCCCGCTCACGCTCACCTCGCTCGGGGTGGATCACAGCTCGGCGCTGGGGATGAACGCCGGCCTCGGCCTGGGGATGGGCCAGGGGATGAACATGGGGGTGAACGTGGGGATGGGCATGGGGGTCAGCATGGGGATGGGCCGAGGGGGGATCATGGGAATGGGCCCCAAGGCCACGGCGGCCAGCAGGAGAGGGGTGAGCGGAAGACCCATCAAACCTCCCAAGAAGGATCTGCCGGACTCCATCCTGCCGCCGCCGGTGCGTCGCAGCAAGCTGAGCCCGCAGCTCCGCTACTGCAGCGGCGTCCTGAAGGAGCTGCTGTCCAAGAAGCACGCGGCCTACGCCTGGCCGTTCTACAAGCCCGTCGACGCCACGTCGCTCGGCCTCCACGACTACCACGACATCATCAAACAGCCCATGGACCTCAGCACCATCAAGGTCAGTTCAGGGCTGGAGCGCGTCCAGGAGGCGGCGTCCTGCGGGAAAGCTCCTCATGCGTCACACTGACAGATGATTTTAAAGATTTTATTTCTCGTTTTCAGCGGAAGATGGACAGCAGGGAGTACCGAGACTCTCAGCAGTTCTCTGCCGACATCAGACTGATGTTTTCAAACTGCTACAAGTACAACCCTCCGGACCATGACGTGGTGGCCATGGCCAGGAAGCTGCAGGTAAAACAAGTCGAGGCTACGCTGAAGTGTCTGCAGCGGCTCCAACATGGCCGAGTTCTGACTCCATGTGCTGTTTTCTCGCTGCAGGATGTGTTTGAGTTCTGCTTCGCCAAGATGCCAGACGAGCCTCCGGCCCCGCCCAGCTCCTCCTCGTCCTCTTCCTCCTCTTCATCGTCATCAGAGAGCGAGCTCAGCAGTGAGAGTGAGGAGAGCGAGAGCAGCCCGAGCTCGGACTCTGAGGAGGAGCGAGCCAACCGGCTGGCGGAGCTGCAGGAGCAGGTCGGTGCCGCGTCGCCACGCCGACGGGGGGGGGGAATGGCCGTCAGACGCTCTGCTGAAATTCGTCTGCTCTCTCTTTGCTGTGCAGCTGAAGGCCGTGCACGAGCAGCTCACCGCGCTCTCCCAGGGCCCCATCGTCAAGCCCAAGAAGAAGAAGGAGAAGAAAGACAAGAAGAAGAAGAAAAAGGTGGAGAAGGACAAACACCGCAGGATGGACGAGGAGCTGCCGTCTGTCAAGCCCGCCAAGGCCCCCAAAACCAGCAAGACCCCCAAAGCCAAGAGCAGCAGAGGCGTGTCCTGCCCTGTGATGCCCATGAAGAAGGCTCCCAGCAAGAAAACCAACAAGAGCAAGTGAGTGCTGCCCCCTGCTGGACAGAGCTGCAGCCTGCTTCCTCCCGGACGGAGAACAGAGTGTCCTGCCTCCAGATGGCGGTGAGGCCTCCGTCCTCACAGTCTGTGCTCCTCTCTCTCCTCCCTCCAGGTCCAAAAAGGCCAACATGATGTTCAGCGTGCCGCAGCCGGTCCACGAGCCCCTGGTGGGTCACTTCGACTCCGACGAGGAGGAGGAGACGGCGCCCATGTCGTACGACGAGAAGCGGCAGCTCAGCCTGGACATCAACAAGCTCCCCGGGGAGAAGCTGGGCCGCGTGGTCTACATCATCCAGTCCAGGGAGCCCTCGCTGCGAGACACCAACCCCGAGGAGATCGAGATCGACTTCGAAACCCTGAAGCCGTCCACGCTCAGGGAGCTGGAGAGATACGTCATGACATGTCTGAGGAAGAAGCCCAGGAAGCCTTATGGTCAGTGTCTCTCACACACACACACACACACACACACACACACACACACACACACACACACACACACACACAGAGAGAGACACACACACACACTGCTACGGCTAGGCAAATTTTGTGATCATGATAAATTTCTGCTGTGAATCCATTTACCCAGTCATGGCTGTAATGTGTGCGACTGGTTCTCCTGGTCTCTCCTCCAAAGAGGCTGAACGACAGGATGACTCACTCTGCATTGATCTCAGCAGATCTGCATTTGGTTCACAGCAGGGTAAACGGAGCGAACGCTCCTAACAGGATCTTTGTCTCTGGAGAGGCGTAGCCACTGGGATACACACACACACACATACACACACACACTTCAGCGAGTGAGGAACAGGGTGAGGTACTGAGTAGAAATTCGGAGGAAAAAAGTGATTGCAAAGCCAAATATCAGTCAGATGAGTCCATCAACGAAGCCAGCCAGCTTGCTGAATTTGTATAAAAGTAGTGGCAACGCCACAGACGTTCCTGCTGACTGAGAGCAGAAGCACCAGGCCCAGTTTACCCAGCTGATGAATAAACTGTGAGATCCATCAGTCAACACTCACCCAGGCGTTTGGTCGACAGAGTCAATACAGACAGAACAGTGTGTGTTCTCCAAGTGGAGTTCTCCACATCAAAAGGAACGCTGGATAAGCTGAAAGGCCAGATTCTAGAGACATGCAGCTGTGTGACAGGCAGCCAGTGACAATATTATTTTTCTGTTGTTTTATATTAGAATTTCAAACGAGCTAATCTGTATTATTATGAACACTTGTAGCAAACGCTCAGCGCGTGCAGCATCATAGCTTGATGAAGATCAAGTTTACATTTCAGTGTCTTAACATTCTCAGAGGAGGCCATTTCTTTATTTTGTTTCTGTATTTATTCCTCCATAAACACTCTTCCCTGTTATTTTAGATTGTCTTTATTCATTGTATTGTTTAGTAAAAATGATTGTTACATTTCTCTGTAATAATCTTATTTAATGTATGTTAATGAAACTAGCTGATCTCTGGTTTCTATAATTTTTTAACAAAGATGCTTATATATGGAGAGGGTTTTCTCGCCGTATCGCCCGGCCAGTCTGCTGTAGTAATGCGTCGTCTCGCTCCCTGCAGCGGCGAGTAAGAAGAACAGCGCGGGGAAGTCCCGGGAGGAGCTGGCCCTGGAGAAGCAGCTGGAGCTGGAGAGGAGGCTGATGGACGTCAGCGGTCAGCTCAACTCCGGCAAGAAACCCGCCAAGACCAAACGTAAGTCCCGCCCGCTGCGTGGGCGGAGCGGGGACTCCAGGCAGCCAGCAGGCGGCCGAGCTCCGCTCTGCTGGGCGCTGTCCGTGGTGCTGAAGTCTGTTCTCTCTCTGTCCCACAGCAGAGAAGCCTGCGGCCGAGCCTCACGCGCAGCCGTCCAGACTGAGCGCCAGCAGCTCCTCCTCCGACTCCTCGTCCTCCTCGTCTTCGTCGTCCTCGTCGGACACCAGCGAGTCGGACTCGGGCTGAGAGTCTCCACGGCCGGAGGAGTCGCAGAGCGTCTCACCTTGAACTGTAGAGGAGCTGCGTCAGCGGGCCGGGCCGGGCCGGACCGGCGGCCTGAGGCTTCCCTCGACTCGGCACAAAGAGGTGGAGGGGGCGGGCGGAGGGATCAGGGTGCTACACCGGAGTCTGAGGACCTCTGGACAGAATGTCCCTCCTCCCGGCTCCGCCTCCATGCTGTATAGATCAGGTGTACAGTAGTTTTCTTTCATAAAGAAGAGATATTTATTTCCCTCATGCTGGGAAAGCTTGAACGTGGTGCGGCCGGAGCGTTTTGTGTTTGTTTTTTTTCCCCCGAGTGCTGCGGAGGGGGAAACGTGGGCGTGTGTGAATGTGAGCGCGGTATGAATGTGACCCGACACCACAGCTGCAGCCTTGTGAGTCCTCCTGGTTTTGACGCAGGCGTTGAAATGGCTCTGCAGTCTGCACGCAGAAGCACCTTGACTGAGTGAAACCCACTACCCTGCTTCCTCACGTCTCCATCCTCTGTACAGAAGCGTGACCCGGACATTTCTGTGGCCTGTCGTCTTCATTTCAGCTTCTCTTTGTAAACATGTTTGAGTTTTTCACCTTGTGACCAATCTGCTAATAAACAGTGAGGACGGTCGTCCGCTCACGCTGCCCAATAACAAACTGCTTCCTTTGACTTCTTTGACTTGAGCCACAGAAAAGAGCTGGAAGACCTCACTCCTTCATGTCTGCTTCTGTGGCGCCGTTCTCCTCACGGTGGTGGGAATATTCCAGACGCAAAGTGTGCGGGAGCTTTTCTCTGATGTTGATGTTTGGTACGACTAAACTGTTCTGAGTAAAGTGTTTCTTTAAATTGGATGTGGCTTGATTTTAGTTAGTCAGAAGTTATTTATTTAGAAGAGAAACCTTTATCCTGGAAGTTCTTCTCTTGGATCTGTAGAAGTGTCTGTTTTTCTTTCAGCTTCAGACTCTGAAGCGTCTCAGTCGGTTTCTTTTGTCTTCTAAACAAATGTTCCAGTTAGTTCAGAATGTGAAGCCTCTGTATGGACTCATCAGTCATCTCATGTACAGAAATAAACGGACATGTTGGTTCTTTCAGACTCTGGATGTTTGATTTCTCTGGAGGAAACACGTGAACTTCTTTCAGGCTTCTTGTTCATCCTCTGTCTCCATGGCGATCGTCCTTGTGTTCCAGCTTCTGGTCCTTCTTCCAGTGAGAAGCTCAGTTCTGTCCTCAGCTCAGCGTCCTGTCGAGTCTCCAGCAGGTGTGGAGTCCGTGTGAAGCTGGACTCTGTCTTCAGCTCTCCTCTCGTCTCCTGTCCATCCCTCTGGATCCTCACCACCTCTGCTGTCCTCTGGCGGATTACACTGAGCTTCCTGTCTGTCTGCACACTGGGAGGAAAATCGAGTTAAATGTGCAGCTCTAATACTTTATTATCTATTGGAATATGGGAGAGTTTGAACAAAGTAGCCTTTTTTCTTTTTAATCATTTATTCTTTGATTAACTAGAAGTGACTCATCGTGAAGAGAAAAGTTTGGAGAATTCCACAGACCAGCCAGCATGCAAACAGCCTTCAAATCTCTTCAGTTAGAAAATATTTATGTATATTTATGAGGTTAAAATGATTTTTATAACCCAGGTTTCCTGGAGCAATGTCAGCAGCAGACTTGGATTGTTTCAGGTGTTGCACTTAAGATTAGTTTTTGGAAACGAGTGAAGCAGCAAAACTTTGCAGGTTGAATTCCACTGACAACCTGCAGATAGGACGTTATTTTTTAAAGTTTTAATTTTAATTTGGATTTCAACTGTGAATTTGGATCAGGATTATGGTTCATAGGGAACGATTTTTTTCCCGGGATTATTAGATTCTGCACTGTTAATGTTTCTTTGGCATTCATGTCAATCTGCATATTTAATCTTATCAAAGACGCAAACCTTTTGACAGTTTTAGAACTTTTAGTAAAGCTTTATCGTTCACTGAGCGTCCCGCTGGGAATACACAGACGCCCAGTTCCGGGGGGAACACTCGCAACATTAATATTCCAGGTGCAGCCCGGACCGCAACGCAGTGACACACTACGCTCGATAACGAACCCGTTTAAATTACGCAATATAGAGAAAATATGCTTTTATTCGTATAATTCGGTCGAGGAAACGAGAAACATTTTGTTCAGGTCAAATGCCCGAGTTATTAGCCTTCATTTTAACGAGGTTCATTCAGTTCACGCTCATGTGTTCAGTGTGTCTGCCCCCTGGCGGACATAATGCGGTACTACACCATGAGAGTAAAGTTAAACAGAGTGACGCTTAGTTGCACTTCCGGTTGAAAGAAGACTTCAAAATAAACTCCCGAGAGACAAAGGCTGAGGATTCACTTTACGTTTTTTTACTATTGATTATATCAATCATGAATAATTCTAAAATAGGAATAAAGTGAATATAACGTGTTTCTAGATCTTACTTTATTAGAAATGACTGGTCACTGCAGAATAGGGATTTACTTCCTCTTTATTTGTTGTTTCAATCACTATAGAATTCATATCACTGTGTATTTTCTGGCTCGCTAGATCTTCACCTTCACTTTTAGTGTGAGAATTAAAATTCCCACTTTATTAAATCCATCTTCTGCTTTCTATCCAATTGTACATCCGTATTCCCAACTTCTCTGCTTCAGTCTGTCTAAAGTTATTAAAACAGGCTTGATGCAATGAGATGATAATTATCTATACTAAAAACAGCCAACAAGGATTTTTTTAGTTCTACTTTTAATCACTAATGATTATTACTGTCTGCTGAACCACTGATAACCTTGTCTTCATTGTTAGTTTGTATTTATTAAGAAATTACTTGAATGCCAGGAATAAAAACAACAGCAACAACAACAGCAGCAGCAGCAGCAGTTTCCTTGAGTTCATTTTTCTCTCTTTATTTCCAGTCAGGTTTTACATTCCACACATTTAATCCAAACTCTTTAATAATCTCATGCTTTTCATAAATGCAAATGTGTATTAATCATATTATATTTGTATATCTCCCTCCATTAAGGTTTGTCCAATTTAAAATGCTTCAGGTATGGTCAAAAAAGTTATTGCAAGAAAATTAAGTAAAGAGGAATCCAATGAAGAAGTAAACAGATTAATAAAGGCTTTACAATCCAATCTGAAACTGATTCTAATCAAACTAATTTATTATCGAAAATAATGTAGTTATGTTAATAGGAATAAACCAAATACAATTCCAAAACTGATAAAACAGATAAACTGTCGTCATCACTGCACAAAGAGAAAGTCGTTCAGACACCTTTATTTATTTATTTATTTATTTATTTATTTATTTATTTATTTATTGTTTTATTCAGCCAAAAAAAAAAAAAAAAACCCATTGATATCGTCATCTCTTTTACTAGGGTAGCCTGGCCAATTGGCCCGCAGCACATGTCACAGTATTCAAAACCATCACTTTTAAACGTATAAAGCAGTTAAAAAAGATAAAGTGTAGATTCATGTAGACGACAATGAAAACAACAGACAGATTATGTAAACAATGAAGTGCAACAGTCTGCTATACTGTAGTCATACTCCTCAGTCATCGAAATGACAGACTTTAACTTTATGTCGAATTTCTGAGTGATTAACCCTCATTGAATGAGTTTCAACTTACGTCATGTGTTCAGTGTTTCTGCCCTCTGGCGGACATAATGAGGTACTACATCACAGTGATGAAGTTAAACAGAGTGAGGAAGACGAGGTTCTGAGCGGTTTGCAGCAGGTAGTAAGAATTATTGCAGTGAATAAAAACAGTAATCTTTTCATTTCTTAGGAAATATTTCTATCATCAATTACAAATGTACATTCAGCTTTCACATTCCTCAAATTTCATCCAAATCCTTTAATAATCTCTCATTTTTCACAATTTCAAATCAAATAGATTAAAACAATCAGATTATATTTGTGTATGCCCATCCATGAAAGTTTTTACAGTTTTAAATGCTTCATGACTTGACAAGTTATTCTAAGAAAAAAAAAAAAAAATCTAAGAAAAAAATAAGTGGATAGAGAAGCAGACTCATAAATGGTTCAAAAGCTCATATGAATCTAATTCAGTCAAATGTGTTGTGATATCCGATTTAAAAACTATTCTAACTTGAATAAATAAGACAACATGATAAAATAGCATAAATGTAGAACTGTTGTTAGCAAACAGATCAAATTATCACAGGTCATAGCGAATCACATGGAGAATTAACTAGTTTGCCCTCTTGTGGTCACTTTGTGTCACTACAACACAGTATAAAGTTACAAACACTAAGACGCCATTCATTTCTGGTAATTTTAAAAAATAAAAGCATTTGCGAGACGACGTTCCACTTTCTCCTTAGGTGCTTATGTTTCCCATTACTTTCTATTATTTGTTTGTGTATTCACTCTCAAATAATTTCTGAAAATCTCCAGACTATTTTCAAAGCAATATGCTTTAATATTTAGTTCTGTTTCACATTATTTGATCCAATTTAATGCTGAATAAACTCAGAAATCAATGACAACGTGCATAAATGTACATATAAAATATTTTATGGGTTTTTTTTACGGATAGATTGGTAAGTACAGATGTTTTTACAGTATTGTTTTGTAGTTCTTGGAAACGTAAAACTATGAAGGAGCTTTGTCGCCGCCTGGCGGACAAAAGCAGGAACTACAAAAACACAGAACCCGTCATGGCGTCCTCCACAATCTCAGCGTAAAGAATTTTCACATGAATTAATAATCTGAAATTCACAGAATCAATATTAATTCACATTAATCAATATTAATAAAAAAAAAAACTCTCCTATCTGCAGGTTGTAAGTGGAATAAGCTTCCGGCGTTTTTCAGCTTCACTCTTGTTTCCAAAGACGTATCATTCAACTTTCTTCAGAATGAGAAGATGGAAAACATAACATCTTAACCCTGATGGGCCAGTGTTTCCATCAGCAGCTCATATTACTGAGTGATGAGTGGCTCAGTAGATCTTCACCTTCACGATGCAAGTGGGTCAGTAAAAATCCTCACTATAATGAATCTATCTTCATAATTTTAATCCCACTGAACATCATAATAACTCATTTAATTGCTTCACACACTCTATAAAGGTGTTAAAATAGGCTGCATGTGTAATTAGGTAATATTTATTTCTATTTAATAAAACATCTTTCCAACAGAGACTTTTGCTGAAATTGTAAAATATATAATGATATTAGAATAATTTCTACTACAACATCTGTATTCATTGAATTTTTTTTGCTCTATTCAACACTAAGATTATGGGAAACCTTTACACTCCACGCATTTAATGCACACTTCCTTAATACTCTCATACTTTTCATCACTGCAAACTCAGTAGATTAAAACAATCAGATTGTATTTGTATATCACCCTCCATGAAGGCTTGTCCAGTTTAAAATGCTTCAGGTATGATTGAAAAGGTTAATCTAAGATAAAACCAGTTGAAAGAAATGCAGGAAAGAAGACACCAGCATTATAAAGAATGAAAGTGCCAATTTGAAACAAATTCAGTCAAATTGGATTTAATATTCAAAATAAATTAACTAATATAACCTAGATAAACCAGATGAAATGATAAAATTGTAAAAACGTGAAACTGTTGTTAGCAAACAGATCAAAACTGTAATCAACACTGGGAGAATTACAGTTTGCCCTCTAGCGGTCACTTTATGTCACTACAGCACAGTACAAAGTTACAAACATTAAGATGTCATTCATTTCCGGTAATTTAGAAAATAAAAGTCGTTGCTAGACAGGTTTCGCCTCATCTCAAGTTCGTAATATTTCTCATTATTTATTTTGAATTACCCTAAAACATTAAAAAAAAGAAAAAAATGTGCAGACTGTTTTCAAGCCAACTGGTTGTAAAATTGTCCTTTTTTTACATTAATTTACCCTATTTTGCTTTGAAAAAACCCACGACAACGTGAAAATACATATAAATATATATTATATATATATTTATATGCATATAAAACACTTTTAAAGTTATAATTAGAATAATAATTATTTTCATAACCGATTGGTAAGTGGTGATGTTTTTTTCAGTTCAGTGTTGTAGTTGTTGGGAATGTAAAACTGTAACGGAGCTTTGTCGCCGCCTGGCGGACAACAGCAGGAACTACAAAAACACAGAACCCGTCATGGCGTCCTCCACAAGGCTCATATCAAGGTTGACTCTGGTCACTGGTCAGTCTGTATTTGATTAATAAGAGTGTTCAGCTGAATAATCTCACCTGAGAACGACTTTCAGACTGATATCGGTTCAGGAAGTTGTTTAATAGTTTGTCTAAATGAGTTCAACGCCTCGTTTAAACGCAGTAACGGAGATTCTTTGTAACCTTTGGAGTTTAGAAAGTTCATGAACTAAAAGTGTAACTTCTGGAGGCAGATATTAAATATTGGCTTTTGATAATTCTTCTTTTCGTTATTGATCTCCTTCTTCTACCTGACAAGTTACCTTTATGTGATGATTGAAAAACAGAATAAAACGTATTGAATGGAAATGATCAACGAATACTTTTTATTGATCATTTTTGAATTAAAGTCCAAAATCCTTATTGTTTACTGTCACAGTCAAAGAGAAAGTGTTCATCCTTGTTAGTTCAGCTTTGTTTCCCATCTGATTACTGTTTCATCGTCCAGTAAGACTACATTCAAACGAAAGTGCAGCTCTCTGTTCCTTAAACAGATGTTAAACACTTTTTTGGTAAAAGATTAAAACACTGCTTAACACTAATCTAATGTATAGATCAACTGATTGATGAGAAAACCATCTTTATTGTTTTGTAAGCTGTGAACTTTCAGCAGGTCTTCTTAATCTTTGGTATAAAGTTCAGTTTATTGATTGTTAAACTGATGGATTGATAGGTAAGTCTCCATATTTGTACAGAGTTGAGTAGAAAACCTTCACCCTGCCGCTCTGCTTCACCTCGGCCTGCAGGAGGAGGCAGCGGGATTGGACGGGCCGTCTGTCAGCGCTTCGCCTCTGAAGGAGCGTCTGTGGTGGTGGCGGACATCAGTGAGGAGTCGGCCCAGGATACGCTGGCGAGCCTGCAGAGCGAGCAGAGAGGACAGGCTCACATGTGGGCTGCAGTGGACGTCTCGTCCAAAGACAGCATCCAGAAGCTGGTCTCAGGTATACAGGTGAGGACAGCAGCGCTGAAGGATTCCTGCTGGAACGAAGCGAGTTTTCAGGCTCCTCTCTTCCTTCCTCCCGTCTGTCTCTGCAGACGCACTACTTCCAGCCTCCCTCGGTGTGTGTGAACGCTGCAGGCATCACGCAGGACGACTTCCTGCTCAACATGGAGGAGGAGCAGTTTGACAGAGTCATCCAGATCAACCTGAAGGTAAAAGCTGCTCCGCTTCTCTTTCTTCACTGACCAGACACTCAGAGACATCAGACTGACGACTGAGGACAAACTCTGCTTCA
Organism: Salarias fasciatus; assembly: GCF_902148845.1. NCBI lineage: Eukaryota > Metazoa > Chordata > Actinopteri > Blenniiformes > Blenniidae > Salarias > Salarias fasciatus. The sequence continues at coordinate 9,486,275 of NC_043765.1, read as the reverse complement.
TAGAGCAGCCAGAAGTCTGTTTGTAACCAGGACCCTCCTGAAAATATGTGTCAAAGTATTTATTCTCCAGGTTCAGTCCTGATCAGTTTGAGTTAGTGCTGACAGACCAGAACAGGAGGGTTCACTTCCTGCTCTGGCCCTCCTGCGTCCCTCAGGGCTCCTTCCTGGTCACTCAGGCTGTGGCTCAGGCTCTGCTGGCCTGTGGAGCATCTAAAGGATCCATCATCACTGTGGGCAGCATCGTGGGAAAGGTGAGACTCCTGCAGATGCGGGACACAGTTTGTCTTTGAAATTCAGATCAAGTTTACTAAGTCCTCCAGCAGGAAGATAAAACTCAGGAGGTATTAAACATATTTATTCATTTTCTCTCCTGAGGAGTTTAAAAGGACCAAACAAATGCTGAATGAACAGCTGTAGTTCTCTCTCTGTGTCACCTGTTCACCCTTAAAATCAACATTATGTTCCAAACATATTCATTTTTCTAAACTGGCCTGTGAGCTGCCAAGAAAATGAGCTTTAAAATAAGAGATAATGTAAAATGATAAAGTTCTCTGAGCTGTTTACAGACACATCAGAGAATTTAAAATTAGTTTGGAAGTATTGCACTTGAATAAATACTTGTACTTGTGTTTGGATCCCAAAAGCTGTTGGAAATAAGAAGTTTTCATATAAGACCCATGAGGATGTTTTCTAAATTCCAGCGTTCAAGTCAGATCAAGATTATTCCTCTTGATACAAACTGCAGATTGGACTGAACTTGCTCCAGACTGGTGATGACACTCTTCAGGTGTCTCTTCATGACGTTCACAGGTGGGAAACATCGGCCAGATCAACTATGCCGCGTCTAAAGCTGGAGTGCAGGGTTTGACCAGGACCGCCGCCAAAGAGCTGAGCAGGTGAGCAGCAGCAGCAGCAGCAGCGGCGGCGGTGGCGGCGGCGGCGGCGGCGGCGGCGGCAGCAGCATCAGAACCTGGAGGAGCAGGAAGAGCAGTGACTTTAGTCTGATGTCTTCCAGGTTCGGGATTCGGTGTAACTGCGTGCTGCCGGGTTTCATCACCACTCCCATGACTGATAAGGTGCCGGAGAAGGTTCTCAGCAAGGTACGTCAGGAAAGAGTCAGCCAAGATGATTCACATCGCCGCAGGGTCAAAGGTGAAATAGACCTTTAAAGAGAGTGAGATCAAGTGTGGTTTTAGTAAAAAGAAATAGGTTCTGTCAACAACAGTGAAGAGTTTCAACCTCAAAGCGTTTGTTCTGATCACTGCAACAACAGACTCGGCAGCAGTCAGAACGCCGCAGCACGTAAAGAACGAGACCAGCTGATTCATGGCAGATTAACAAAGCACCAGCCAGAGGAGTGTGTGTTCTCATCTCATCTCAGAGTTCAGTCTCTGAACCTTTGACTCCTCCTCCTCCTCCTCACTGCCTCCTGGCTGCTGTGTTTCAGATGAAGACGCTGGTTCCGTTGGGGAGGATGGGCGAGCCGGCAGGTCAGACCAGACGCCTCCATCACCACGTCTCCTTCACACACTCTTTCTTCTGGAGCTCCACTCTGTTAGTGTGTAATGTGACTGAGAGGAGCTGACTGGTCTCTCTCTCTCCCTCTCTCTCTCTCTCTCTCTCTCTCTCTCTCTCTCTCTCCCTCTCTCTCTCTCTCTCTCCTCCAGAAGTGGCTGATGTTTGTGCCTTCTTGGCTTCAGACGACTCCCGCTACGTCACTGGAGCCAGTATCGAAGTGACAGGTGCAGTTTGACTTCTCACCTCCCGGCCGAGGATTTATTGATCAAGTAAATCTCACAGTGAATGGAGAGGAATTAAATCCAGTGTCTTTTTTCCAGGTGGTCTTTTTATGGGCTGACTCAGCTCTGATGGCCGCGAGGAAAGTCTGCTGTCTCCAGTATCTGATTGAACCGTGAAGATCATTCATGTTTCATGGCTGCTTGTGATACACACGTTCTGTAAATCATGTGAAATATGCAGTGTGGTTTTTGAATCAATAAAACTTGAAATTTTCTAACAAATGATCTACCTGTAAATTTTAATTATTCTCTTCAGACCTTTCTGTGCGTCTCTGTAAATGAAAATATGCTTTAAAAATGTTGTCGTTACTGGACTCAATAACATTTTCAATCTCGATCTTCAGCTGCCGAAATGAAATTTACCCGTTTCTTTTTTGCTTTGAAGCAACAATATTCCATTTTATTTTATAAAATTTTAAGTAGATTACTTATCTATCTATCTATCTATCTATCTATCTATCTAGATAGAGAGAGATGCAAATGCTCAATGCAGTCTGGGTGAAAGTATGTTCACTTTTTTAGAGTTTTAAGTATTTTAAGGTAAGTTGAAGGATCTTTGAAATTTAATTTAATGAAAACTTTAAAAAAAAAAATCAATTCCTCTATCTATACATGTGTAGGACTTCCAGATGACCACAAGATGTCGCAGTTTCCTTGCAGTAGAAATGGCTATAGCTCTGATGTAAAAAGGAAAACACACACACACACACACTCACAAAATACACGATATAGCAGACACCACACACAAATGATGAGCAAATCCAAATGAAAGTCAGAGAAATAGCAGAATCACTGGTGAATGATTTTCATGGCACACACACAAAAAAACAAAAACAAAAAACAAGACAACAGAATGCTGATGGAAATCTGGCAGATTCATAGAATATCTTTTAGAAATGTGTTTTTATCACGTTAAGTGTGGAATGAGGTGCTTCTTCATAAGTTACTATTAAAGCTGCTCTTTGATTATGACAGCTTTAAAAGATTTCCTCATGTCGCTTTTGTAGCAATGACTGTCATGAAATAGTTAATGCTGCCAGTTTTAATCACATTAATCGCGATTAATTGACAAAGAGCTGTCTTTTTTTTTTTTTTTTTAATCGTGATTAATTGCAGAATTAGGGTTCAGGTTATCATTTGGCTTAGAGAGAAGGAACCAGAGAGAAAAGTCACTTTACTGTCACTGAGACACTGTTGGCAGAACAGCTGGATTCGGACCATTAGACTCTTCATCTGAAGTTTGACAATGTTCCAGACATCCTTCTGTGGAGTGGATATTCTGGACTGTTCAACACTCAAGGACCCAAGTAGGAAATGGGACTGACGGGAACGGCCTGCCTTTGAGCAGCGCAGCTTGAAACTGTTGAAGGGTTCAAATCCCACATTTGTGAAACAGTTTCCAGCTAAACCACATGAAAAGATTCACATGAAGCCATTTCTGAGCATCAAATTGGTGATTTTGTGTGTTGATATGAAGTGTACAAATTATTCCATTAATCGAGTTTAATTGTGGTCAGATTTGCAATTAATTACTGAAAAGATTTTAAACGGTTTGACAGCACTGAAAATAGTGTTAAACATGAAGAAGTTAAACTCAAAATTATTCAAATAAATGAATTAGACTGCCTATAAATAAATAGAAAATTAGTGAATGACAAAAAAGGAAAATGACTAAAATTACCAAAAATATCTACTGGAGTTCAACCTGACTTAAGAGAAGTTTTTAATAAAAAAGAACAAAACAAAAATAAAGAGGAATTCCTTCGAATTCTCATTATTTGCGTCACTCAGTGGTTTCAGCTGAAATGTTGATATAAAACAGAAAGGTGTGTTGCTGTGTGTCATTACCAGCTGAAAACTGATCATTTCTTGGTTGAACTGCTTCTCCAGCGACGCCTGGTGGCCTTTTTGTACATGACAGCTCCAAATTAGAGGAAGAACAACAAGAGTCAAGCAGCTCTTTTTAAAAAGATTATATATTACAGAAACAGGAATTTAAAAAAAAATTACTTACAGACATTATAAAATAATACTTTTTTTTTCTTCTCAGCACCATGATTTTATGTTGAAACGGCTTCAACACAATGAAAACAATAGTTGAGGTCATTCTTTTTTGGAGGAGGGTAGATTTTTTTCTTCAGGTTTTAGGTTTTGGCCGTCCCTCCCCAGATTCCTGCTGCATAAAAACAGACAAAACAAAACAAAGCAAACAATAACCCCCCCCCCCCAAAAAAAAAAAAAAAAAAGAAACAGAGCCCGAGTCGGACATCACCACATGGTTTGACCATTCCCTTCGTCCTCTCCCCCGCTGTGGTCTCAGATTAAAGCGAACGCCCAGAGGGATTGTGGGTCGGCTGAATCCTGAATCTGAACACAACTGAGAGGGAAGCCAAGCAGTCGCAACGACACGCAGCTGGAGAGTCACCATTTAATAATTATTACAGTGGAAGCAAAAAAAAAAAATTTTAACAGCACAGTACAGTTGATGAAAACACTAAAAGGTGGATGTTACAATAAAATATGGCCACAGACGGTTTGAGATGGTACAAAAGGAGACTGGATGGTTTGTGAACAGAAGCCGGCAGTGAGTTTCAGACAACTCGCTTCTCTCCACTCGTCGCGCGTCAGCTGCAGGAAATAAATACAAACGAAATACACCACATTTGCCCGACGCGTCTGCTGGTTCTTGGTTTCTTTCTCTCGAAGCACCCTGTTTGATTTAAATAAATACAATAGAATATCACTATTTCTGTACAAATGGAATGTAACGCACATCCTCCCCAGTAAAAAGCTTCATCAAAGTGTAGAAGAGACTAAAAAATGGATGACTCAGAGTGAATATTCAAACTTTTATGCTTTTTTTTTTGTATAATTAGCACCTTGCCACGCAGTTTATTTCAATAAAGCATGCATTTTATTCACCGCTGCTGGAAAAAAAAAAAAAGGAAGGAGCTTTGAATGTCTTGAACACATGATGGGATCCCTGATGATATTCTGTGCTCGGACGCTGAATCAGAAAACGTGTTCTGGAAGGGGAAACAGGTGATCGAAGTACCCATAAAGTGACTCAGCAAATACTGGACTGATGGATGTGAGGTCGCGACCCCTGGTCTCCAGCGACATGCGAGTACAGAAGCGTCACGCTCAGCACAGCTTATAAAAAAATGGCTTTAATTTCACTGGTCTGGGCGTCGACACTCGGCCGCGCCCGTCTGCATGCAACAACTCAAACGGTGCGTTCCGCTCTCAGGGTGGAGGTTCAGAGGTCAGTGATCCTGCTTCACACCGGACTCCATCAAAACCCCAGAATGCTCGTTTTTTTTTATCATCAGTGAATCACATTTTCAGACAGTTTTATTCCAACTGCGAAGTGGTGGAAAAGACAAGATGATAAATAAGACGAGTGACGCGTTAGGTACCCTGCTGTGAGTTTCCTGTTCTCACTGCTGGAACTAAATCTTTGGTTCATTCTGAGACTGTTCATATTCAGATCTTCAAAAAACTAGACGATCAGATAATTTACAAAACCGTACAGAGGCGAGGAAGCCGAAACTCAGCGACATGTGGAGGAAGGAAACGGCCAACAAGACGCCAAAGAGCAGAGGCACGTGGGACAGGAGGACGGCTACACAGGAGTTTCTCGTCGATCAGGCGGGGTTAAAGCATGGGGGGGGTGATCCGAGCGCGACCCTTCGGCTGGGAGGAGGAGGAAGAGGAGGAGGAGGAGGAGGAGGAGGGGGGGGGGAGGTAGAGCAGGTGAGACGACAGCGGGGAGGAGAGAGGAGTGAGAGGGGGGAGGGGGGCGGCGGCCTCCACGCTCTCTCAGGACGGCCTTTTCCTGCTGCTGGTAAAGAAACACTGATTTTTCCCTGGAGAACGCGCTCTCTCTCTCTCTCTCCTGCGCGTCTCCTCTCTCTCTCGCCGTCGAGCCGCCGGGCGACGCCTCCTCTCCGCCAGCTTTCACTCGCTTTTCTCAAAATCTCTCTCCTCTTTGCCTTTTGTGATGTCCGTTAAACGTTGGGAGGAAGTTGTTTTTCCCAGGCACGTACTTGAGTGTGTTTGTCTCACAACAGCATCTGCATATGTGTGTGTGTGTGTGTGTGTGTGTGTGAATGCATGTGTGTGTATTTTATATCATTTACAAGTTAATTTACAAATTACTGGGTGTGTATGTTTATCATATATAAATGTGTCTCTAAGTGCATGTGTATGTGTGTGTGTCAGTATTTGCATGTGTTGTTCTCTGCATGTACGTGTGTGTGTCTGTGTGTGTGTATGCATGTGTGTGTGTTTTTAGCCTTGGAAACAGACAGGTCCCACTTCAAAGCCAAACTGCTGGTTGCTCTCCCCAAAGTCTGACACCTTGATGTCCAGCAGAGGAAGATGCTCCACCTGCGGCGTGTTGACCTCCAGCACTGTCCTGTCAAAGCCCTTACGGTACTGCGGAGGGAACCACACACACACACACACACGTCAGTAGCTCACCCACACATCATCATGGTTTCAAGTTTAATAGCTGCTAAAAGTCTGTTCTGACAGAAATCTGTTAACAAACAAAAAATAAATAAATAAAGGCAGCAGCAAACACGTATGAAAGAAGCATAAATGAATAAATGAATCCTCTTTTCAGTCAAACAATAGTAGAAGAAATTTGTTAATGATGCTGAAACCAAAAAAAAAAAAATCCTAGAAAAGCAACAATAAATGTCTTTTAAGGTGCAATATATGAATTTTGAGTGACATGTTTGTGCAGCATCAGTTTGTCTTTAGTCCAGCTCTGAAGAGAGTTTTTAGTTCGTGATTATCGCGTGTTTACTCGTCAGGGTGGTTGTTTGGTTAACTTCAGGCACCTACATCGACAGAGCTGCTCAAAGGCGCTACTCGAATGAAAGCACGACTTTTTTTAAATTTATCTGCTTCAACTTGTGAAGCTGAAAATTAGATTAATTACAATCCCTTTATTCCTTAATTCCTTTAAGAAGCAGTTCTCTTCTGTAAGACTGTGATCTGATTAAAATGTGATTTTGTGTGTGTGTGTGAGAGACGGTCACTGAGGTCAGTTTACCACAGATCTTTTTTCTTTTCTCCAGCTGTTGCGGTTTTGACAACTTTCCATATTTTGTAAGTCCTTGTTGAGCTCTCAGCTTGTAAAAAAATCCACCCAATAATCTTATGAGAGCATTTAGTCGAGAACGATGCGTTGTTTTGAAAGCTATAACGCTTCTTTGACATAATATTCATGATACCAATCATTTAACATGTCCTCAGCTTGTCTTTTTGTCAAGTGTTATGTCTGCAGAGCAAATTAGCCTGGAAAATCCTTTTTTTCTGATTTGATGAAGAGAAAGTAAAAACACCTTAATATTTCACACAGAATCAGTTTGATGGAAGCAAGACTTTGTGGGTGAATTCAGTGTAAAAATGCGATGCCAGATAAAGTTAGAAACAGGAAGACGTCAGTTTGCTGGGAGCAGAGCAGCGATCACTCACAGAGCAGCCGTCCACCAGGGCCTTGATGTAAGGGTTGGTCTCGTAGCTCAGCTCCTCGTCGTTGGCGCCCTGGAGGTGCAGCGCCCGGTTGTAGTTATTCTTGGCGCTTCGGTCGGCCCAGGCCACGGAGCGGTGGCAGTGGTAGGTGAGGTTCTGGCGGGCCTGGACGCTCAGCAGGCGCAGGAAGCCCAGCTGGACCACGCCCACCGGCTCGCCGTTAGAGTCCACGTAGGAGAACTGGGAGCAGCGAGAGAGCAGGTCAGTGGAAGGGAAGGACAACGAGAGGAAAACAATCAAGGTAAAGGTGAATGAGAAAGAGGAAAGATAGAAAACGTGAAGATAAGCACTAATGGCTGATGTCTCACAGAGGGTCACTGACCTTACTCCCAGTGGAGAACTGACTGAACCAGGATCCCGGAGTCTCTTTGTCCCAGGAGCTCATCTTCACCTGCAGCCAAGCAGCAAGATCAGTCAGTGTCCTCCGCTGAGCTCAGATCTGCTGTTTCTATCCTTCTACAAGTTAAAACATTTTTAACTTTCAAGTATGACAAAACAATTTCAGTTTTTGGAGACTTTCTGTGAATCTTAAACCACATCTTCTCTTTCATCAGGAGTTTCTGGACATTTCATTTTAACAGTGTTTCCCAGCGGTGCGGCAGACTGGCTGGACTGACCGTGTCGATGGTCTTGCTGGGATACAGGCACGTTTCTCCGTTGGTGAAATTACAGAAGACCTTGAAGGAGTCTCTGGAGCAGCCCTGGTTGGGGTCGATCCAGTACTCTCCTGCAGAAGGCGACACGAAGAAAGAAATGTGCAAAACTTTTCATCAGTACATAGACCTTCAGTCATTTTGTAGAGTAAACTCAGTAACGGCGTCTCATGTGACGTGCGGCGAGCTGGATGGTCGATCCTACCGTCCTTGAGGTCGGGCTGGCTGAGGTGCAGGTCCTGGCAGGTGCGGGCTGGGCTGTCCTGGGTGCCCAGAGGGAAGCGCATGGTCTCGATCTCCTGCCGGAGCGAGTTGAGCGAGCCGAAGATCTCCTCCATGCCCTCGCTGCCCATCAGGAACTCGGCGCCGGCGGCGTCGGCGGCGGGCGTGTCGCCGTCGGACTCGGGCAGCAGCTGGCTGGCGTCGATGGAGCGCTTGGACTTGGGGCTCCTCTGGATGGGCAGCGGTTGGATGACCTCGCCCGCCGGGCCCTGAGAGCGCCGTCCAAATCAGTAAACAAGAGGGAATCTAACTACAAACCATTTTACCAACAAACCGTACTTACAGGAGGTCCAGGAGGTCCCTGCACACCTTTCTCTCCCTTTGGACCCGCTCCTCCCTAAACACAGCAGGAAGAAGTGTCACAGGACGAACCGATCAGGACTTACTGATAAACCTGAGCGCTGATGTCCAGCCGTTTACTCACACTGGCTCCTTTAGCGCCTTTCAGACCTTGAGGACCCTGAAAAAGGAAGAAGGCTTTAATTTCCTGATCGTTCTGAGGAAACTCTGATATCCTGACATGAGGAGGAGACGGAGGCGAGGCTGAGAGGCTGAGGCACTCACAGGCAGACCGGGAGGCCCAGCAGGGCCCAGAGGTCCGGTTCCTCCTGGCATCCCCTGCATCACAACCAGACGAGACGATGAAGCAGGTTTCATTCATCACTGTCTGAACGGAGGATCTAAAACAACTTGATCAGGCTCACATTCTCTCCTTTAGATCCGGTGGATCCCTGCGGTCCGGGCAGACCCCGGTCTCCCTTCTCTCCCTGCTCTCCTGGAGGTCCGATCAGTCCGATGAGACCCGGGTGACCCTTCTCTCCCTTAGCGCCGGGGTCTCCTCGCAGACCCAGCAGACCAGGAGGCCCCTGCAGGAGGAGGAGGAGGAGGAGGAGGAGGAGGAAGAAACAGACCAGACCAAAACTGACTTCACAGCTCGTTTCCATGACGATGTAAAAACTATAATGGAACCGGTCTCACCAGAGGTCCAGGCGGTCCTCTCTGACCAGCAGGTCCCGGGGATCCTTGCTCCCCCTGGAACACAGTCAGTCACATGATCAGCAGGCGTCTGGAAACCAGCTGACATAAACCAGGAAGCACCAAGGAGCCGGACTGACCACTGATCCCGGCAGCCCTCTCAGACCCTCTGTTCCTGGCTTTCCTGGCTGACCCTGGGGGCCCACGGGGCCCGTCTTTCCTGGGGGGCCGACGGCTCCTGGATCTCCCTGTGGAGGACAGAGATCAGACACTTCAGGCCCTGCGCTCAAAATGAGATATTAGTATTGAGAAGGACCGCGAGAAGCACCAAGCTCTGAAAACAACAGCGGGAAAAACAGGCATCAGCTGATAAAAGTCATGGATCCAAAGAAAAAAACCCTTAAAGTCAGAACTTCATTGATCCCAGATCATAAAAATACAGAAGACTTGACTTCATAACAGGTTGTGGATTTAATAAAATCAATATATGAGAGTACCGGCCGGGGCTCAGGGCCTTTCTGTGTGGAGTTTGCATGTTCTCCCCGTGTGTGCGTGGGTTCCCTCCGGGTACTCCGGCTTCCTCCCAGTCCAAAAACATGCATGGTAGGTTAATTGATCACCCTAAATTGCCCCTAGGTATGAATGTGTGAGTGAATGGTTGTTTGTCTATATATGTCAGCCCTGCGACAGACTGGCGAACTGTCCAGGGTGTACCCTGCCTTCGCCCACAGCAGCTGGGATCGGCTCCAGCCACCCGCGACCCCGAAAGGGATAAAGCGGCAGAAAATGAATGAATGAATATATGAGAGTTTCACTTCATGGAAAGTGACATTTATCAAACTGAGCTCAAGTTTTCTCTTCAGTCGCCTGTTGAAATCTGACGTTTATGGATTTAAATCAAACCCTGATTTTTACCTCCAGCTTGAGTTTTAATGTGAAGAAATGCTACGTACACTGATGCTTTTTTACTTTGAATTTTAAAATATATTTCATTTAAATGGATTAAAGGCTCGTCCATGCTTCACATGTATGCGTATCCGCGTCCGCTTTGGAGCCTCCGCGCTCCACTGAGGCTATGTTGGCTCCTGCTACATTCTGGGCTCAGCTGTGAGCGTTCCATGCAGGCGCGCTGATCCACTCATCCTCCAGAAGCTTTTCCAGCCCTACAGACTGTTTATCTGCTCCTTTATTACAGATTATTTAGAGGAAATGAGGCACATACATTGTCAGTATGTTATAATTTAGTATTAAAGTTTATTTAGCCTTTTTTTCTGTTTCTGAATCACGGGGGCGGCGCCGGAGCGATTGGATACTTTAATTTCTGTCTGCAGACCTTCTCCTAGACAGAGTCTGCTCTCTCTTTCCACGAGTTTTTCACTCTTTCGGTGTCTTTAAGTGGAGCCATCAGGCTGGAGCTCCGTCTACTTTCACTTTTACCGCCATGTTTTGTTTGCTGTGGTGCAGCGCGGTCACAAAATCTGGCTGCTGCGCAGACGTCTGCGGATCGGTCTGCGAGGACCCCAGTGGACAGGAATGCATGACAATTTTTACGTCACATGAACCAACGCGCAACGCACACCTACGCGGACATGTGAAGCATGGACGGGCCTTAATCATTGTATTATCCAAATGATTTTTGAGTATTTATAACATTTAATTTATTTGTTTGGAAAAAAAAAATCTGAATTGACTTTTCCCCGGTGGCATTTTGTGAAAGTCCGGTTTGTCATTTTAAGATCTTGATATCTTTTCTGACTTGTTCAGCCAGTTTTACTTCAGTGAGATCTACTGAACACTCGGTTTACCTTTCACTGCTCATTCTCCATACCATAGCATATTTACTGTGTATTGTTCTCAACAGTTTTTGTCTCATTATCACCATCTGGATTATCTATGAAGCGCTTTGATTTAACCAACAAGAAAACCTTTGGCTAGATTAAGTTAACGTTATTGACTGACTGATTGATAAAGTGTTTTTGGACTTTGCTCACATCATCCTCTCCTGTAACAGAAGCCTGCAGGGAGAGTGAAGCTGCAGATCTACTGTGACGTTGAAACAATCGCACGAAGCAGCTGAAACATGTTCTGGACTCACCTTGGTTCCCTTCTCCCCCTGACGGCCCTCCGGTCCTCTGGTTCCAGCAGGACCCTGGAGGAGAGAAAACACACAAAAACATCACTATTTAAATTTTCATACAGTGAAAAAATAAGATTATAATATTGTGAATAAGGTAATCTTTTGTCCTGTAAAACTAATTCTTTACATAATGTGATGCAAAACAAACGTCTTCGTGTTTTCTGTGCTGAGTTGCTGAAACGTAACGATGAGGATCTGTAACTCACTCTCTTTCCTGGTGGGCCGGGTGGTCCGTTCTCTCCAGGAGGTCCTGGGGAGCCCTGCGGTAGGGAGCAGAATAAGAGAGTCGGTGAGATTTAAAAACATTTAAAAACTAAACAAACCTCCAGCGTGGCAGCGCGTTCCCACTCACAGACTCTCCCGCTTCACCGTCCTCCCCTCGCTCTCCCTTGGCGCCGTCTTGACCCTGAAGGCGAAGCAGACGGACGTTTTAGTCCCGATTCCACCAACGTGTCAGAGAACCCCGCCCCTCATGGGGGAATAAAGACGCTGCGGAGACACTCACTCTGGGTCCGAGCTCTCCGGGGGGGCCAGGATCACCCGGGAAGCCCACCGGACCCTGAGGGGAGAAACGCCAGGCTCAGAGGTTACAGGGCAGAGCTCAGCCTGGAGGTATTGAACCGTCCTGCTGCGGCGTCTTACTGGGTTTCCTTTGGGCCCGTCGTCTCCGGGCCGTCCCCGTCCTCCCACCGTCCCGCCGGGTCCGGGCTGACCCGCCTCGCCTTTCTCTCCACGCTCTCCTCGAGGGCCCTGTGGACACACACACACACACACACACACACACACACACACACTCGTCTCACTCCGCGCTCTGGGACGCAGCTGTCGTCTCACGCAGGGCGACTCACCTTCTTCCCGGGCTCTCCCACAATCCCCGGCGGCCCGGCCTCCCCCGGCTCGCCCTGTGGAGGCAGCAGAGGAACGAATTCACTTCTCGGGACAAACCCGCACCGCCCAGCGCCAGCTGCTTCAGATACCGTCAAACTCATGCAGAAATATTCCCTCAATGCTGCACCTTCTCTCCTAGGGGTCCAGGGTTACCCAAACCACCGGGAGGACCTTGAGGGCCCTGAAAAACAAGCAGGGAGCCAGTTGAAACGTGATTCGCTCAGTAAGTCTGAACTCATCAAAGCTTTTCTCATCATCAGAGCAGTAAAACTAGCGTCGGGCTCAGACTGAGGTCCGTGAGACTCACGTCGGCTCCGTTGGGTCCAGCAGGTCCTCGGGGTCCCGGGGGTCCCGGTGGTCCCTACAGACACAGAAAGACTCCGGTTTTTCGACGTCGCCTATGATTTTAAAGAACTCAGGACGATTATGAGGGGATGAAACTCACCAGAGGTCCGACGTCTCCCATCTCTCCCTTCTCTCCAGCCGGACCGGGCAGACCCTGCAGAGCAGAGGCTGTTAGCAGCGTAGCAGGAGAGCTAGCTAACGCCCCCCCCTCAATCCCCCCATCCCCCCATCCACATGTTAGAACCAGAGGAATGAATTAGAGATGCATGATATTGGATTTTTGCCGATATCTGATATGCTGATATATCGAAACCCCTTTTGGCCGATACCGATACCGATAATCACAAGGTTTTTTTTTTTTTTTTTTTTTTTTTTCACTGTAAATAAAGTCTCTCCTGTACTGGAATTTACATGTTACTCCTATTGTGACAGTCTTATTTGTTTAAGAAACACACATAAAACAAGACAAAAAACATTTGATTTTACCATAAATAAGAAATGTATTATTTTTCCAAACTCAAGACATTCAGTGTTGAAATACAGAAAAATAATTTCTTTAGATCACATGAACTTTAAATGTACGATGCATATTTAAACATAACCAAGCTGCATTTGACTGTAGAGCTCCTGTAACAGCCTGGTGACACAGAGCTCTGCAGTGCAAATACATGAAGTGCTACATTTTATTTAAGGAGCTTTTTCGGATGGAAAACAACGATAATCCTAACTGAACGGCCGACCTGCAGGGAGCTTCCCTGACATAATACTGACAAAGTGCTTGAACAAAAAACAAGCAGTGCAAAAATGTAAACTAGCTAGCTCAGGCCTAAAATGCCAGTCCGCTTCAGTAGAAGGAATGAGGATGAAGAACAAAACCATTTCAATTAATAATTTTTTTTTGGCGCACTATGGATGTCACTGTGCGCCCAGTTAATACGTCACCTTATCGGCTGTGAATATCGGCAGAAATGTTCATATCTGCCGATACCGATAGACGTCAGCCGATACCGATATTGTGCCGATAATATCGAGCATCCCCAGAATGAACCGCACGAAGAGTCAGACGTCTCTGATTAAAGCCCGGCGTGAGTCTGTTTCTACCTGCAGTCCGATGGGTCCTGGCGCTCCGGGGAATCCTCGGGATCCTTCGTCTCCTTTGGCTCCAAACGGCCCCTGCTGCCCCCTGGGACCCAGCTCTCCATCAGCGCCCTGCGGTTGAGTCATCAGAGCCGCTTCGTGAGTTTATTGTCATACGAACAGAAAGCTGTGGAAACACTTCAGTGGCTGGAACAAAAAAATACTAATTAACTAATTAATAATTAATTAATAAATGAAAACCTTCCTGTTTATGAAACGAGGAAAAAGAGGATTTGGTTTTAACTTCTCAAAGAGGTTCTACTCACAGCAGGACCGGGCTGCCCGACAGGACCCATGGGTCCAGGAGGACCAGGAGGACCCTGCAGGTGAAGAAGAACAGAGAAACACATGAAGAACTCAGCATCCAGATGAAAGAGAAACAGCATCATTAAAAAACATCTGATCTCCTTCCAGTGACTCACATGTTCTCCTTTAGCGCCCTTGGCTCCCTTCTGACCGTGCTCTCCGACCTCGCCCTGAAACAAAACCATCACCTTCATCATTACAGGTCTGTTTGGTGCTCAGACGTTTCAGAAACAGGCTGAACCGACTCAGCCTCCTCTGGATAAACCGACTGCTTCCACATCAGCTGACAGACTAAACGTTCACCGATCGTCTTCCTGAGGCTCTAATCAGTGGGAGTTTAGAGTGAAAAGGTTACGAGCCTTATCTCCATCCTCTCCTGGGACTCCGGGTGTTCCGGCAGGGCCCGGCAGACCCACTGGACCCTGCACTCCATCCCGCCCCGCAGGGCCAATCGGACCTTTCTCCCCCTGAGGAGGAAACAGAGCGGTGGAATCGACCCGACAGCAGAGGAGGAAAACGGCGCCGAGTCGACCGCAGCGGGACACTCACAGGAACTCCTTTCTCTCCAGCTGGTCCCGGAGGGCCCTGAGGGCCCGGTCTGCCGGGAGGTCCGACGGGTCCGGCGGTGCCGGCTTGGCCCCGCTCGCCAGGAGACCCCTACAGCGGAGCAGGAGAGCAAACCACTGAACCACTGAACCACAGAGACACGGTTTGATTCTGCTCAGATTAGAAGGTGAAAGTGAGGTTTGCTTCAGACTCACAGCAGGTCCAGGAGGTCCAGCTGGTCCCTCGCTGCCCTTCAGCCCCCCACCGCCCTGCAGGAGAAACACGATACGTTAAACCACCTTAATCCACGACATTTATTTATCTTTTGGTAATTCACTATAATAAATCTTAAAAAGATGTCAGTTCTTTATCTTAAAGTGTTTTTTATCTTTGACACTCACCGGAGTTCCAGGCAGTCCTCGTTCACCAGGGAAGCCTCTCAGTCCTGGGGGGCCGTCTTTACCGGGACCTCCAGGGGGTCCAGGGTCTCCTTTGGTACCCTCCTTCCCAGAGGGGCCTGAGAGCCCCTGCTCTCCGGGCGGTCCTGGGGGCCCGGGGTGCCCGCGCTCCCCCATGGGGCCGGTCTCACCGGACGGACCCTGGAGGGGGAGGGGGAGGGGTCAGTGAGGAGGCGGTAAAACAAAACCAGTCCACTCTGCTGGTCCGAACCTCACCTGAGGGCCGACGACTCCAGGAGGCCCCGGGGGGCCCATTTTACCTTGGAAACCCTGCAGGAGGAGAAACGGCGTGAACACGATCAGTAAACCACGAGAACCTCGGCTCTGCGACGCAACACCGATCAGATCTGGTTTCTCCATGAACATTAAACATGAATTCACAGCCTTCTGATCAGAGTCTCTTTCAGGACCGTAAAGCTGAACGTACGACTTCTCCTCTCTGTCCGGGGTGTCCCGGCAGCCCGTCCTTTCCTGGCGGTCCCTGAGAAGAAGCATCAAACACACATCAGCTGAACTGAAGCAGGTTCTTTAGGGAGCAGCTCTGATCTAAAGCTGGGAGGAAGCCGGTCTTACAGGCGGCCCCTTCGGTCCGGGGAAACCGTTGGCTCCCTGAGGCCCGGGCAGTCCCTGGAGAGACGACAGCATGACGCGTTTAATACAACCGTTTAGCGATGGTTTGGACATTTATTAGCTTATTAATGACTTCAATGTTACATATTTAAGTGAAAAACTGTCAGTGCTCACCCTCTCTCCCGGTGGGCCTGGAGGACCGTCACTTCCTGACGTTCCCTGAAATACAACAATAAAAATTAGCTTGTTAATTAAACACATGGTTTGAGAAACAGCTTCAGTGTATTTACTGTCATGGAAGAAGCTCCCAATCAGTCAGATTAGCTTTTAGGTAAATATTTGTTGGGAACATGTTAAAACTACGAGATAAAAAGGATCAAACGGCTCCCTGATCACCCTGCAGCAGTGAGCGGGGTACAATTCTAAATATTTGCTCAATACACACATAAATAGATAAATGCTGTGTTAGAGCATCCTAAACTCCATCTTATCAAAATTTTCACTTTTAATTTCATCACAATATGAATATTTTCAGTCAAAACAGCCATAACTATCTGTCATAACACAGAAAATGATTTTATCAGTGTCAAAAATTATTTCCAGTGACATTTACTGGGAAGAAACTAATAAAATGCTCACACTGAAAGACGATTTGATCTCATGTACAAAGCAGACGAACCTTTGCTCCTGGTTTCCCAGTTGCGCCTCTCGGTCCTCTCTGTCCTCTCGGACCCTGAAGGCCACAAACACACAACATTACAAAGGAAAAGCTTTTTACAAACCAGTGTGAATTAATTTCTCCTCTGATCTCACTGAAGCTGCTCTCTGCTGACCTCTGGTGGTTTAGTTAGAAACTGTGCCGCACAGTCAAGAGTAATAATCAAAGACCCAGTACAGCATCGGCAGCACTGATGGAGCCACATCGGTGGAACCGTGTCTTATAATGCTGTCAGGTTATTTTCTAGACTCAACAGGAGGAAAATAAATAAATGTGAAACATTACCGTTGGTCCTCTCTGTCCTCTTGGTCCAGCTTTACCACTGATACCCTGAAAAGATGGAAATGACAGTAATTTATGATTATTAGTCCAAAAGAGGCGAGTTTTACAATTAGAGGTTGTTATAAAATGACGTCTAGGATAAAATCATGAAACTGAGCAGCAGCGATTCAATCACTGATCATGCAGAGTTGAAACAAACAAAGAAAGAGTCTCACTCTGGTTCCCTTCTCGCCGTTTGAACCAGGGAATCCTGGGAATCCGAGAGATCCCTGAAAAACAGAAGAACATCAGCGTCTTTGTCACCATGCAGAAACCAGCGGTGTGACAAGAGGCCACGCTGCATTGTTGAATTAATGAAGACGATCTGAGCGTCTTTTACCTTCGGACCTTGTCTTCCAGGATATCCAGGAAGTCCCGGTACACCAAGTTTACCCTGGAAATACACGACGATATCGTCAATAATGACAAATGGGTCTGTTTTTACTGATGAGTTACACAATAAATATTACAAATCTACTGAGGTTTAATTTTAGGAGTCTATGTTCCAATAATAAAGGTCAGAGTGGATCAACTGCTTTATAAAAACGTTTGAAATGGAAACTTCCTCATGGAAGAGACATAAAGGGAAAATGTGAAACACATCAAACCTTCTCTCCAACAAGTCCGATTGGTCCGAGCTCACCAGGGGGGCCGACGCGACCCTTTGGCCCCTCTGGACCGTCCTCTCCTCTGGGTCCTGGCACTCCAATCTCACCCTGAAAAGACAAAACAAAATGTGATGAATACCATAATAAATCACATTCTGGATGTAGATTAATTCACAAAGGAGGAGAAAAAGATGTGTAAGATGAAATAAACTGTGGTTAATATGTCAAACTGACGGAGTTACAAAATAATTGCTCCATCCTTCCACCTCACCCTCTCTCCTTTGACACCAAAGTCTCCCTTAATTCCTGGGAAACCATCTTCTCCCTGCAAACACAAACATACAGAAACACAGCTGTACTTAAAATAGCACTTAAAATAACTGAGCAGCTCTTCATATCATTATTAAACAGAGATGTAAGTTTGTAACTATTCGGTTTCTAGGAGTAACCAACCTTCTCTCCTTTGTGGCCCTTCAGTCCACGGATTCCTTGAGCTCCCTGCAGTCAAAGTATTCAATCAGTAAACTGATAATGTCCTCAAAACAAGGGGTGTTGAGTCAGTCTATGTGCACATGTAATACAAAATATCTCATACGCTTCAAATGATCAGCCTCCTCCTGAAAACCACGGTTCTGTTTGGTACAAACAGTTTAAAATAACAACAGACCTTAATACCACGAGGGCCGGGATAGCCGATCGCTCCCTGGGGACCGTTGGGACCCTGGAAAGGATGTAAAAAGAAGAGTAAGTTCACATAGCATCACTAATCAGCCACGTTCAGCATCGTCTACTGAAGCGACTATAAGGCGTGAGGCCTGGTGCGGCTCTGACGAGGACCCACATGGTTTCCTTTGGTACCAGGAGGCCCCTCCTTTCCGGGGTGACCCTGAGAAGGACAGACAGAGAGAGGTCAAACCTCACCGAGGACGAGTCATGTTGGTGAATCTCACTTGATTTCTTCAGAATAATGTAAAAGAAGGAAAACATACAGGAGGACCGTCGGCTCCGGGCATGCCTGGCAGACCCGGTTTCCCAGAGGGACCCTGGAGAGAAGAGGAAATACGTCAAGGAGCTGATATGAAATCCCCCATCTGGCATTATGGCTCAAACTGATTCCCATTAACTAAGTTAAATAAAAATATACTCCACAAAACACCGTAAATGTCGACTCATCAGGATCAACACCATGAATAAAGTGACTCAACAAGTAAAGTCAATGATATCCCAGCAGGCAGCTGATTATCTGACTGGTAACTGAAGAGATTTATCTGGAATAGCTGATTATATGACTGTATTTTTGAAACAGAGCTCATTTTTCAGCTTTGCTGTATAAAATCTGATCTCTTACTTTCTCTCCTGGGGGTCCGATGGCTCCCTGAGGTCCTGGCATTCCCTGCAAACAACAATCAACAATTCTATTTAACATTTACTCAGCAGAAAGATAAAGCGTGTTCTCATTATATCTGTGTTTATTTATATGATTCTGTATATGTTTGTCCTCTTTACAACAGATTCGGCGGGTATTTTCCTGTCTTACCTGAGTTCCTGGAGTTCCCTGCTGACCCGGGGGTCCTGGCTCACCTTGTGGACCCTGAGAGAGAAACAGGAGGTTGGAAATATGAAGATTGATGTAAAGGTGGAGTGGTGATTATTAGAATCTGGTTATTAGAAAATGCAGGCATGCACAGATGACATGATAACGTGGGAAAAGCTACTGACCAAGTTCCCTTTGGGACCGGAGGGGCCGTCGTTTCCTCGCACTCCCTGGAAAGAAAGGACAAACACAACATTTACAGAATGGACGAAAACGTACTAAACTATCAACCTGAAAACCTTTCAGCCACGCCTTTCTCAATGTCTCTCTGGTTAAAAGGTAGAATCACAAGATGGCATTAGAGCGGCGCTCTCCAGGTTTATTCCTGGGTCATCCTGAATGACCTCAGGGCTCCAGCTGCCCTGACTGCAATAACATCCTGGTTTTCAGGGTTTGGGTTTCGCAGCAGAACACCTGAGGTCTGCCGCTGCATCAGCTTCCAGCAGCATAATGAATAGAAACATCAGAAGAAATCAGGTTTTAACAAGGATGGAATATGTGTGCAACAAAAACAGTGACAGACCTACTTTTGGCAGAAATGCTTCTGATTCTGACAAAAATCTGTCCTTTGAAAATCAAAAATGGGAATGTTCCTTTTAAAGAGAGGAGTTCTACCTCTTTATGGAAACAAGTCAAATAGAAAAATACAAGACTGTCAATCGTATTGTGGACATTCAGCTAAACCCTGGCTGATCATGGAGAGCTCAGTATTGTTTTGAGAGGATTGTGGGAAGAACGCGTTCATTTTTGGATTAGTGGGTATTCCCATGTTTATATCAAGCATCGGACTGTTTTTAAAATGTTGTTGTGGGTGTTCAGCGGCCAGAGAGGGAAACAACAATGCTGCTGCAATAACAGCAACGACAACAGCAACACGGCCACGTCTGAAACAGTCTGCACTCACCGGAGGTCCGGGGATTCCTGGAGGACCTTTGGGTCCAAGCAAACCACGAGGTCCCTACAGACACAGACAGGTATGAATAACTGTTAATGCCAATGAAGCAGGTGGCACTTGACATGCAGTATATACACAAAGCAAACACATCACGTGTAGACATCATAAACTGTTGAAGCAATAAAGTAATGAATGCATGCAGATGTGTTTCGGTAACACAGATGTAAAATCCAGGTAGAAAGATAAAATCCAGCAGGCTTTTATGGAAACACTCACTGGTTCACCTGGGAGACCTCTGGGTCCGACGTCTCCGTCGTCTCCCTGCAAACACAGAGAAGCGGTTTGTCAGGAATGACATTTTGTTGATTAACAGAAATAAAGAGAACAACTGTAAAAGTGTTTTGGAATTGACATCTCCGTACCCTCTCTCCATCCTCTCCTTGGCTTCCCGGTGTTCCCATTGGCCCAGTGTCACCCTGACAAGATGAAGCAGAAGGAGGGATAAGAACGTTTCAGAGCATCACCTGCCAGCGACTGACAGATATTTAACACAATGCTCACTATTTCCTGATCATGAAACTGGTCTTGTTTGACTCACCCTGTGCCCCTTGTCTCCAGGTAAACCGGGAAGTCCATCAAAACCACGATCACCCTGAGAGACGCAGAGATACGTGAGATTATGACTACAGATGACAGCTTGTAACACATCTAACAGATCATTCACAGCAGAAAGCAGAAGGTTAAACACTGACACCAGGCCGAGGTTACCTTTGATCCTGGCTCTCCTGGCATTCCCCGGGCACCGTCAGCTCCAGCACGACCCTGGTAGAGGAGCAGACGAGCCATATGGGTTGGACTGATGCCACACATAAATTATTGTTGGACACTTTATAAAGTTGGATTCTTGGTTTGGACAACAGAAGCTTAAGATACAGATGAAAAGTCCTGTAATCTAAAGAGTTTGGGACTTTTTTCACTGTAAAAACTCTGATATCAGTTGAAACACTGAAGGCTTTTGCAAAAACATACAAGCAACAAGAAGAATAAAGGATTATTTCAATCAAAACCTGGACATTTTGTGTTGGCAAACGCCACAGGAAACGTTGATAAAAAAAAGATGAATATTCAAACTCACTCTTCTTCCTGCTTTGCCTGGAGGTCCCATTATACCGTGAGGACCCCTGGGACCCTGAAAAAATAAAGAGAAATAGCTTTGATAAACAAGTTTTTATGAATGTAATCTCATAAATCTCCGCTGATTGAGTTTCAGTATGATATAAATCAGTTCAGGCAGAACATGCTTCACCTGAGGACCAGGGTCTCCAGACTCTCCTTTCAAACCAGAACTTCCTGGATTTCCCTAAATAACAAAATAAACATCAAATTGATTGAATTAAAAAGTATGTAAACAATGGCAACAAAGACAACAACAGTATCTTCAGGTAAGAGATCAACCTACCAGAGGCCCCGGGCGCCCGGTGAACCCCATCGGTCCAGGAGGGCCTTTCAGAGCCATCTAGACAACAGCAGCTCAGAGTCAACAGGGATGAAACATGTGGCTGCTTCATCAGGAAGAAAACGAGAATACATTTTCTACTCTCCAGAACTTCATGTAAAATAATCAATGAATCACCGAGAACTGTTAGTCACTGTGTTCCCTTCAACATATCAGCAGCTCATATTTGTTTTCCTGTGTATTAAATTTGTTTTGTGAGCCTGTATTGACAAAGTAAGACCAGAGATTTTGTTTGGGTTAAAGTAAGTTGCAAAACTAACTATTCACATACATATCCATGTAAAAACACTGATTGACAGATATTTTTTTACTTTTCTAAGAACTTTTTACTTGGATGCATTTTGTAAATTTTTAAAAAAGGAACAAAATGTAATAGTTTATCTGCTTGTTTTCAACATTTGTGACATATTTTTTAACATCACTGGCACAGCAACGTTAACATCAGGATCAGGTTTTACAATGTTGGACATAAAGTCCTCCAGAAGTGTAAAGATGAAGCCGATAAGAGCCAAACGATCACAATAGAACTAAAGAGCAGTAAAACTAAGAAGCACAGACTGACCCTGGCCTGAGACAAGATGGCCGCTGCCTGGGCTTCCTGAGCAGAAACAGCTGGACCTTTATCTCCTCCGCTCTGACCAAAGCGGAACTGCAGGAATGAGACAATGATGACAACAATTAACACACAAGTCAACACAATCCCACCAACAAAAGTGTTTCATCATGAAGGCATTCACAATCAGTTTATCGATCATGAATCAGATGAAATACGCCCACTTGAATAGCAGAAATATATCGAATCAGTGGACTTACAGGCAGCATGACTGAGGTTCCAGGAGGTCCAGGGACTCCGTCGGCTCCAGGCAGACCAGCCTTACCAGGAGGACCCTGCAGAACCAAGAGAGGGAGCAGTGAGCCGAGGTGGTGGAAGTGAAATGTGCTCATTTTCAAATCAATCAGACACACCTGATGACTGGAAACACCAACAGAATGAATGTGTTTACACACCTGAAATCATTCAGACAATAACAATAAAAACAAGCTCACCCTCTCTCCAGGATCACCAACAGAGCCAGGAGGTCCAGAAGGACCCGGTGGTCCAGCTGGGCCCTGAGAGATGAGACGAGATGTTATTCAGAGGCATTGAGACTGCAGAAAATATATCATCATAAACACCAAACTAGTCAGTTAGAACATCTTTAGATTCACTTCCTGTCACTCAGAAAATTGGTTTTTAATATTATTGTTGATTTACCAAGACACAGTTATAACACATGCAGAAGATTTTCTGAAAAATGATGAACTTCCCAGACTCTTCAGTTAATGTGTTTTCTGTTTCCAGAGAGAGAAATGAACATGCAGAAGCTGAATTCAGTTTTTTTATGCAAAAAATATTTGAGGCAAGCTCTGAGAAAACTGAAAGACTGCTTTAACTCTTCTCGAGGTCTTTCCAAGTGAGGCTGAAGATTTTCCTGTTTGCCGTTAAATAATACATCATCTTAAGATAATTTACTTCCTACAATATTGAGCAAGATTTTAATCTCCAGTGTTTTTTCCTGAATTCAACTTTTCTGTCTGATATCATTTGTGGACTATGCTCTAATTTTTCTGTTTACCTGCGTGAATCGTATTGAGTTTCTGCTGCTGTAAAATCAATCATTATCTGTTTTCTAACAACAGCGATCCTCTAACTGCCTATACTGTTTGGGAGATGTGGACTGAACAACACCTTCTCCATTTTTTCATACTTTGAATACTTTGACCAACAAACTTCAGCAAACAATAAAGAATTTTTTTAAACAGAAAGAAATCAAACAAGAGAATAATAATGGTTAACTTACAGCAGGCCCCTCAGGTCCTGGAGGTCCTTCAATTAGCATACCCTGCAAAGGTCAAAGTTCAAAATATGATTCACTAATCAAAAAATCTGAAAAAGTGACAACATGCAGATATGTATTATGGGACTGTGCTTAAACAGTTAGGACAAAAACATGCAGTTAGAAACAATCACGGTAATTATTCTACTTTTCATGACTAAAACCTTTTATTGCTGCTCAAAGATGCTGAAATAACGAACATTTTGAGACGTCCCTTGAGAGACAAATGGTCCTTCAGCCAATCTAAAAATAGCTGCTCAGGTAAAACTTCCTGTAAAGGATCAGAAACTCACAGGCTCCAGGACAGCTGGTTCACCTTTCTCTCCCTTTTGGCCTCTAACGGCAGCCTGAGGAAAACACACATGTAACCAACAACACAGCACAGTCAGTATAGGAGTAGCACTTAGAGAAAGCAATGATCAACAAAGCACACACACAACCCCCCCACCATCCTCACTGAAAGCATATGGCATACACATTCATATAAACGTCTGCCACGTCATAAGAAAGATCATTTCAGCAGTGTTTACAACAATATGACAAGATGAAAACCTGCTTTGTTTGTGATAAAGACAAAAGCTTTCATTCAGATACCATGGGTTCAGTGGTTCTTCAAACTGCTGGTCCATTTTGCACCAACAGAAAACAATTTGACCTTAGCACCACTAAATAAAGCCATACGTTTAAAGAAAGGGCATTCAGAGCGAAGGAAGCAACACAAGGCGACTGCTGCACTGTGAAATGCCTCTTTATGCAGTGGATCATGAGGCAGTTTGAGATTTTCCTGAAGCTCAGGAGGATCCCAAACGGCTTTTAACATGGCCGCTATTTATGGGAGTGTCTGGACTCGCTCGCTATGCACTGCATGAGAGAAAATCCATTTCAACCTCTGGTACTGAGTAAAGGTCTGGGAATGCATTCACATGCATGTTTCTCCAGTTTAAAACCTGAATCTAAGAGTTCCGGTGTGGTTTAAATGTCCAGGTCTGTGTCTAGTTTAAGAGTTAGGTTCAAGTTTGAGAAAAAAATGTTTTTGTTGCTTTTTTTTTTCTTTGAAAAGATGTTAAAGGGTTGTAAGACTTTCACATTGCATTTATTTAAACATGCATGAGCCACCATAGGTTTAAAGGTGAAGTCAGGGCCTTGAAAAAGGACATTAGAAGCCGGTGTCCCTCTTTAGTGGTTTTCCACTGGGGACAAACTGAGTCGTCACTTGAGAGGACAGCGAATACAATCTGACCTAAACTCATACCCACATCGGTTGAAACGGATCTTTTCCCCCGTTTTGCAAAGCAAAATGACTTACGCCTCCCTCGTCTGTCACAGCGGACAGGGCGGGGCCCATATTGGCATCAAGCTCTCCAGTCTCCGGTAGTGGATCATTGTAGTCCCTGTAGGAATAGTCGTATTCCTTAAGGCCCACGTCCCCAGTCACATACTCCTCAGTGAAGACCTCCTCGCCCGCACCGCCTGCCTTGGTGGCATCTACCTCTTCTCCCACCAGCACTGGCTCCACCTCAGGCTGCGTCGGGATCACCAGTATTGCAATGGGAGAGAGGGAAGAGCGCGAGAGAACAAATCCAGCAAAGAGGATAAAAGATGCAAGAGGAGGAAGAGGAGGAGGAGGAGGAGGAGGAGGGGGGAGTCAGGAGAGGAGAGAGGGGTGTGCAGGATGGGAAGGTATAAATCGAGTGAAAAATTTCATGAAATAAGAGGAGGAAGGCAAAGAGAGGCAAATAAAAAAGAAATGAGTCTTACCTTTTGGAAATGAACATTGGAACAGAAAAAATATCTGGCAGACAGCACAAACTCTGTCACTCACAATTTTCT
This sequence comes from Salarias fasciatus, assembly GCF_902148845.1. NCBI lineage: Eukaryota > Metazoa > Chordata > Actinopteri > Blenniiformes > Blenniidae > Salarias > Salarias fasciatus. Next base: position 9,461,273 of record NC_043765.1, on the reverse strand, counting down.
TCAGACTAGATTTTTTTAATGATAAGAATATTTTTTCATGTGACTAATGTCTGTTAATCATCTATAGTTTTCCAATAAAGCAAATCATAATCAGTTCGAGTGTCATGACCTGTAACTGCATAATTTCTCCAAATTATTGAGAGTAGCTAACACCAAATGTAAAATTTAGCATGAGTCCCTGAACACACAGAACTGATATGAAGCACTTTATGAAAACACGCTGCTGTACTAAGCAAAGCAAAAGCTACTAGTTATTTTCTTCTTTACTTACCATACACGTTTTAGGTACAAATAATAATCCATATGAATAAACTGCACGGTTATCTCATATGAAAAACAGTAAAGAACTAATACATCTGACAAATCAATAAAAATACACATCGTTAGCTCAATATTATATTTGACCACAATAGAAAATTAATCTCCCAAAACAGTAACAAAAACAATATGAAAATAAAAATGACAAAACAAAATGAAGTTGGCTAAATATAAGTGGAATAGTTAGGATGATGTGGACAAGTGAACTGTGAGAAACAGATCAGAAGTGTGAGAAATCTTCTCAAATTCTGGCAGTTCGGGGTTTTTAAGAAACCCACAAAAACTACTGTCTTCTCTAGTTCAGTTAGTTTTTTTTCTTCTCTCAAACAAGAATGCATAATATTCATCTCCCTTCACTGTTAAAACTGCATATCAAATATCAGTATGTGGATCCCTTTTTCACAAGATATTTGTTCGTATGTCAAGACGATCAGCGGACCGGCCGAGCGTCCTGAGATGAGAACAAAAACAGGAATCTTGATCGAGATCAAGGGGAACCACATAATAATGTTTGCATATACAAGCAGATGAATGTGGTGCATTCCTTTTAGAAAGAGGATTTCTCTTATGTCTCGCCATGTGGCATCGGTGCCAATGAAACAGTCATATGTGGTTAGAAAAGAGTAAAGAGATACACAGATATTGTTACTTTTGTAAATTTCAACTGCTGGGCTCACCACCACATGTTTACTGTTCCATCTTCTCTTTCTGGTGAACCAAATCTTGCTTTTAAAGATGATAATTTTTCTTTTTCTTTTAACTGCGGTCTACCTGTAGGCCTTAATGTGTGTCACTGACCAGTGTGTCATTTTCTCTTTACCTGTACCGGGATCTCTTGGTGTCCAATCACCTCACCCTCTGGCAGTGGGACCGTCTCCTCATAGTAATAATCAGTCTCTGTAGGGGTGTGGCCAGCTTCAGAATACTCTGTGTCTACATCCTAATCGGTCAAGTTGACAGGAAGTGGGGGATTCGGGAGGAAGTAAGCAGATTTGATTGGAAGAGCAAGGTTAGTTCAAAATCTGCTTCTGGATGATGATGAGTTAAAGAAGTAAAATTGTGGTTGCCAGAAGCAAAGTTTCTTTTTTTATTTTCTTTACTGCGGCAACTCACATTTTTATAGACTTTTTGAAAAGAAATTTCAGGTAGTATTTGAGTCTCAGTGACAGTAAATTTTGCAAAATGCAAGACTTACACAGTCATTGAGACTACTTTGCTGAGATTTCTTTTCAATTTATAGTTGAACCATAAGTTGTTTTTGCTTTTTGAAGCTCTCAAAGCCAAGATTCATGGAAGGAGGAAGTCTGCCCACACTGCAAGCAGCACCTGTAACCATCCCTCAAAAAGCAAACATCATAACACGATGCTTTGGGATGCTTAGTTTCACCAAAGACCAGTAAACAGAGAAACAACCTCGACCAGCAGCCTCACAGAACATGTTCAACCCACATTTTAAACCCAAAAAGGAACCCAACGTATCTCTATCCTGAAGCGTGTTGGCTTCAAAGCAAATAGCGTTTGTTACATTTTCTGTGAAACTGCTGTATTCATATTTGATACAAAAATATGAGACTGGGAGACAGACGTCAGAGAGAAAACACAGGTACTCAAAACAAAGAGAGAGACTGACAGAGTGATAGAGGAGGGTTGCCGTGTAGCACATGTGTAAAATGTGACAGTATTGGTGTTTTCCCAGGTTCTGTGCCATAGCAAACCATGCTCATTCTCTTTAAATGGGACGTTAAAGGACTCCCTGAAAGGAAAGAAGTGGAGTTCTGGAGTGTATTCAGGTTCTGAGATTCAGCTTCTGCAGTTTGAAGTGAGGAACATGAAGCGAAATGAAGAAAATGAAGCTGTACATTTAGCCATGCTTCAATGCGCGCCGCTGTATCATATCATGAGGAGAAGATCGAGTGGTTTTGAAGATGATATGATATATGAACAGAAGAGAAGGCGGCCAGCTCCATATGAACCAGCTTCCATCCTGAAGACCAGATCGTTCACCATCGAGGATGTACATCAAAGTTTGCAAATCTACTCATGACTTGTCAAACTACTCATGAAGTAGACTGGGAAACATGTAAAGATTCATTTTCAGAGAAACTTTGCTGTAAATCCTGGGTGTTGGTCGAGATGGGAAAGACGGGACATACGACGCTGGACTTCCCGACCCAAAAATGAGCCCTCCTGTTGTACCTGTTGATAACCGTTGGTAACTTTCTTCGTTGTGACTGCGGTTCCACTCAGCACAGTCTTGCCGAACGGCGGGAAAGGTTTGTGCAGGGATTTCACATTATTGTCCTCCACCACCTTGGATTTCGTGGGTTTGGGGGGAGTTGGCCGAACTGGGGCGGGAGTTGGGGCTACTTTCGTCGGGATGGGAAGCTTTTTGACCACACTCTTCACGACGCTGGTTGACGCCGTTGATTTGACCAGAGGAACTTTGGTGATTACAGTTTTAGCTTTGGCCACCTCTTTGGCCTCTGCTTTCTGTTGGGTTTTGCCTGCGGGAGCTTTGGTGGCCACAGCTTTTGCCAGTTTGGTTGGTTCTGGTTTCGATGCCTTTGTTGGTTTGGGTGCCTTGGTAGCTTCTACTTTGGCAGCTGATTTAGTTGCGCTGATGACAGTCTTCTCAACTTTAACAACTTTCTCAGTCTTCGTTTTTGTAGTGGTTTCAGTTTTTGCCTGACTCGCAGCACCGTTAATAACAATCTTTTTTTCTACCACAGTGGTAACTTTGCTGTTGCCGTTTGCCTTGGCCTCACCATTGACTTTATTCTCAGCTTTGCCGTTAACTTTAACTTCTTTCACCTCAATGGTAGTTTTGCTGTTTCCACTGACTTTCTTCTCCACTGTAGTTTTACCATTTCCATTAGTCTTGGATGCAACAGTGGCTTTCCCATTTCCATTGACTTTCTTTTCAGCTGATGCTTTTGAATTTCCATTCCCGTTGACTTTCTTTTCAACTACAACCTTGGCATTGCCATTCACTTTAGCTTGAGCGGTAGGTTTGGCTTCAGCTGCAGCTTTGCCATTTCCATTAACTTTAGCCTGAGTGGTAGGTTTAGCCTCAGCTGTAACTTTTTCATTTCCATTCGCTTTAGCCTGAACAGTAGGTTTGGCTTCAGCAGCAACTTTTCCATTTCCATTCACTTTAGCTTGAGCAGTAGGTTTGGCCTCAGCTGCAACTTTGCCATTGGATTTTTCTGCAGAAGCCTTTCCATTGACATTGACGTTGACTTTAGCTGCACCGTTAGCTTTCTTCACAACAGGTGGTTTACCATTGCCATTCTTAGCTGGGGCAGCTGTGGGCTTAGATTTGGCTGCTGCTGTTGGTTTGATTTTAGATAAAAGGGTCTGTAATACTGTGGGCTTTGCTTTGGCGGGCTTGACTGGAGAAGTCTTAGGAGCTTTGGTGGGCATTGGTGGCTTGACAACAAGTTTGTGTGAACTATTCTTGGCTGGTTTGGCTGGAGTAGGTTTGGCTTTTACAGTGGGGGACTTAGTAGGGGCTGCCTTTCCATTGGTTTCCTTCTTCTATTATCAATCGTTATTTATTTGTTGAGATGGTGTTTATTATGTAAAAGTGCATGTTGAAAAAGAGAGAACACAGAAAGGTTGGAAGATGACATAAATACATGGAGGGGTCGGGTGGGGGATGAAAAACACAAACAAGGGATGGACAGAAGAGAGAGAAAGACAAGAGTGGATTTTTAAGAAACATTGACATAAAGATGGCTAAGGCTTGGATGATTTACTGAGACTGTACAGGCATTACTGGATACAGCAGATGATTTGAAAAATACAAAGTTTTAAAAAAATCCCAAAATATCAACACCGAATTCATATAAATGTCTTTAATCCAGATTATTTAAAGGTGCTTTTTGCTGGTCTCTCCAGTAATGCCATTCCCAAACTCAAATGACAAAGCAGCATCTTTGTGCTAAAATGATCTCGGGGCTGTGGTTTGGCGGAGGCACTGACAGTGTGACTGTTAAGGTAAAGCTGGCTGCTGTACAAACACAGACAGACATACTCGCACACACACATGCATGAAACATACACACCACTGACCGCCTGCGTTATCAAGCACTAAGCAGTACGACTGTAAGGTAGAAGGATGCAGCAGTTTAGCCATGCAAAAGAAGCAGCATGGGCGCCAGGCGTGCATGCAAATCCAAATGAGTAAAACCACAAACTGAAAATGTACCGTACGTTACCAATTCTTTCCACACATGCTTATAACAGTGCATGCAATTTTTTAAATATAAAAGTAAAACAAAAGAATAGTTCACCCAAATAATACAGAGTGAAGGAAAAACAGTCCACCAAGCAGAATCTACACTCCTCAGATATGCAATAGACAAGACAAACTGATTTAAGAAGGCAAACTGTGACATCCATGTAAGCAATGAATGCAATGGAAAGTTAATACATACATGAATATTTTTTCATCTATAAAAAACATTGGTTCTGATATTAAAGAACTGCAAACACCGGCGTACAGTAAGTGCATGCAGTTGCATCCACCAAGATAATGAAGAACTCATGCAAGTAAAAACAAAAATAATGAGAAACCACAATCAAACAGTATTGTAAATCAGACTTTATCGATTCTGTGATCAGCTGTGACAATAAGGATTGCCACCAATGAAATAATCATGCACGATTATGATCATTACGATAATCGATTCAAGAGCGACTGTGTTTCTAAGAATTACTGATTGAAATTCAAAGAGAAAAAGACTACTGAACCAATCATCATGCAATGGTTTGTGTTAATATTGATAGAGCCACAAAATAAATCCTAAGTTGGTACAGAGATAAATATTGTGGTTTTGTTAAGAAAAAAAACCCCCTAAATTTATGAAGCATTGGTGATAGTGTGGCTGACACAAATCTGAATTTGTTTTGACGATGCAACAGATAATTAGGTACTATTTACATGACTTCAGACTTTTCATCTTAGAAACTGACAGTAACTTGTGGATCTTTTCCCTACTTTCAGGTAGGAGTAGAGAAGAAATACTTGTGACTGTCTGTGTGTGTGAGACAACCCAGCTGCAGCCACACTGCCCCAGTGCCCCGACTTGGCCACATGTCAACACACATACATATATAACAGAGAGTAAATCATGTTAAGGACAAACAAAATTCACAAGGAGCAACGGAAACCCTGTGTGATGGACGGGTTTAATGTGTGTGAGGGGGTCCATCCGCATTGAAGAACAAGTGAGATTTAAATAAACGAAGGGAGGTTTGGAGTGATGAGGGATGAGAGAGGAATCTGTGGTGCCTCAAGAGACGGCTCAGATTAGTTTATCTTCCTAAGAAATTTATGATGGAACCTCAAATGACACAGAAAAAATAAAGTAACTGCTACTGATTTGAAAGCTCTCTCTTCCTCTCTTTCTCTCATCCTTCCCCTCCTCTCTTGATCCCTCTTTACCTGTGGTTTGGGGGCCCCGGGTTGGGGAGAGGGGAATGCAGAGAAGGAGGGAATGCCTGCTCTTTCTTCATAATAATAGGGGTATTCACGGTCATCCTGCTCCTCATCAAAGTACTGAGAGAGAGATGGGTGGGGTGGAAAGATGGAAAGATGGAGGAAAGAAAGCAATGATAGTGGATGAAAGTAAGAGGAATCCATGAAGAGGAGAGAGTGGCTTTCCATGGGGTGGTGAAGGAGGGGTCACAGAAAAGGGACAAATAAAGATAAGGAAGAAGAAATGAAGCAGAATGACACCAGAGAAAAACAATATGGTGACAGAAAGCAAGAGAAAACAAAGAGAGCTTTGCTATTGAGTGATTGCAAAGCTTTCATTTTCCATTCATCAAAGATTGTGCGGCCAGTTAAGAGGTGTCGATATTAAAAGTGCACATATGCTGACCATCTTGATGAATGAGAAATGATCCAAAATATTCTGCAGCAGCTGAAGACAATGAATAAAACCACAGAGATTTGTATTCATTCAAAAAGCAGTCATCTCAACAGCATCAACATGACAGTGTTTGGGACACAACGTGTTTGAGCTCTGGACAGTGACTGCTAAATGACGCTGGTTTGAGACATGCAGGCTTTTTAAACAAAGTACTTTGGATGGATGAATGCAGATGAAAGCAGTTTTTACCTATTGTATCTCTGTGATGCAACTGAAGTGGGGGGACTGTTCCGAATATCAAACAAATGAAGGAGAACTTGTGAAACCTACAATGCGTAGTTTGAACCACCAGTCTCAGGAAGCAGAGAGGCTCCACCTTAAGCCATCTTCATGCCAAACTGTTTTAAATCTCTCCAAAACCAATCAGAATTTCACTTTGCCTGTTTTAACAAGACACGTTTTATATTCAATCCATTTAGGAAAATGGAGAAAGACACTGACGTTTGTGTGTATCATCCTCTTTCTTCTGCCTTTCTGTTTTCCATCGCAGCTGTGCAGAGATCAGTGATAAACAACTGACTGCTGTCGCATGTTAAATATATGACATGATGAAAATGTGCCAGTTTTTATGAACGTAACATGACTGTTTAACACCTCGGGACACACTGGCAGCAGAGGATAGGAGGACAGTGGATGGATACAAACTGTTGCTGATGACCGGGATGTGCAAGGAAGGCAGAAAAGCAGGGCAGCACTTTGATGGCACAATCAGAAAACCGAAACAAACCTCAGGACTTCATTTTCCATGAAATGGTGCATTCAGTGTGGCAATTACTATTTTACTATAGGATCATGCTTAGTTTTTGTAATGTAAATCATATTGGTATAGACTGATTTTTAATGCAATGAGTGGATTTCACATCCATATAAAAAAGGAAGGGTAGAGGAAGTGACTGTGTTCATCACTGGGCCATGGATCGAATGGATCTATCTTCAAATGACCTGACATGACTACAATGTTAGTATTCCTCCATATTTTCCCTGATCTCATGATGATTCCTATTGAGTCAAAGAAAAAAAATCTTATTTCTGTCATTTCATTTTTGAAGAAAGCACCAAAAGAGAAAACAAAGTCCTAAGATTCTGTTTGGTTCTGATTTCCTGGAGCTACAGATGAACCTACAAACATGTAAATTTAGTTGTGAGCATGGAGTGACAGCCTGAGGCTGTTAACTCAGTAACTGATACCGCTCAGTGGTTTTGGAAGTGATGCTGGACTAATCTATAGTGGTGTTTCCACTTTAAAAGGAAGATTAAAAACTTTGGCCTGTTGAAAGGTGAGTTAGTTAAATATTCACCAGGAAGCTGCGTGGAACCCTCTGCTGTGGGGGTGTTACTCACGTATGTGTTGGGGTCCTGAGCCTGGGTCTTGGGCAGCGGGGAGTCACAGTCGGGGCTGTAGTGTTCACAGAAGTCATAAGCAGCCTGGGCATTGGAGGCAATAAGCAGCTGCTGGATGTCTCCCTGGAAAGAACAAACAAACAGTTTCTACCTGAAAAAAACACCTTGAACATTTTTGCTTAATCAAATAAACAAAAAAAGATGTAACCCATTCATGTAAACTACAACACCGAAGGATAGAGTCTGTATGAGAGTTAACATTGGGAAAGTCTTCAAGTTATCTTTTAAACAATTTTTTATGCAATGTGCAAATTTAGCAAATTAGATGGAACCCACTGCTCTAGACAGTGTTTGACAAGGATCATATTTAAAAAACCAACTCAACAATTTATCAGAACTCATATGGCAACAATCACACTACTCAACACCACTGTGGGAAACAAGTTTACCTGATCATCAGGCAATAACACTGAATTAACTGATATCAACTGATTTTACCTTGATCTAACTTTTCTTTCTTTTTATATTTAAAACAGAAATGAGCAAACAAAGCAAAAATGAAGGTTCCCCAATCTCCCAACTATCAATGGGAAATTGATGACTTTTGACAAATTTGCAGCACAGTTAGTGCAGTTTCAGTGGGCGGGTTTCTTGTTATGGTTGATGTATCAGAGAAAACAGTTGAAGAATTCCTGCCTCTCTTTATGATGAGATAAATGCTAACTCTAGCAATAATTTAACAAGTTATGATTTCACTAAACGTATGTTTACTGGCGGTGGAGGAGGAAGAGGAGAAGGAGCAGGACTACATTAATCTGAGAAAACAACAACAACTCAGTCCCACTGGTAAATAATCTGTGATTGCATGAGTAATTTGATGTGCCGTCACATTTCCCGTGACGTAGAATCAGCCTCACACCGATATCAGTTCTTCTTTTTAAGAAATATTTTTCTGTCATGAGTTCATAAATCTGTTTCATTCAAAAAATGCTAACATCCAGCTAATAAACTTTATCATTACACACATTAATAAACTGAGGCACAGCAACACTTACAAGAATAAAGTTAAGTTCTCAATGCTAAGACTTCCAAATTAAGGCTGTCAAAAGTAAAGCCGGTGTTATTTTTAGTTCTTTAGGTACATAGTTATTTTGTTCTCAGTCAATAGTAAATTAAGCCCACTCCTGAGAAGAAGAGTAATCAAGCGCTGATTTTCAGTTAGGTGCCAACACTCCTCACTTAGCCGTTAATCATCCACCAAATGAGTCCATTATGCGTTTCATGATTGTCACCTGGAAAACCTCTTCATCAAGCAGGCGGGCTCCGAACACCGTGATGCCGTTGGTATCGACTTCTGCGTTGTTGCCACGGGGCAAAGGACGGGTCATCTTCTTCTTGCAGTCCAGCAGCAGCGTCACGTTCTTCTTGGAAACGGAGAAAGCAATGCGATGCCACCTGGAGACAGGCAGAAGCAAGCACACGCACATAAATGTGTAACGTGACAACAGCTCCAGATAAACAGCTATCAAGTCAAACCCAGTGGCAGGCGGTTGTGTAATTACCAAAACCAACAGTCACACAGATGCTATTTTCAACCCCTCACACCCACATGACCCCAACCATGTCATCTCAGCCAGTCACAAGCTGGTTGTTGCTGGTTACTGACTTGCCATCAGCCAGGTTGACGCCTCTGAAGAGTGGGTAGTCCTCCGGGGCCGGCTTGCCGTTATGGTCCTCGTACAGAAACACTGGAGAGCGTCCCAGCTCAACGCCCAGCTGCTGGATGCCTTGCTCGCTGTAGATGGAGAGCAGGAAGGCCTGGAGGCCAGCCTGGGCCTTGACCAGAGCCATGATGGAGAAGTTCTCCGGGAAACGACCTGCGGATAAAGATGTGGAACACAAAAGGACAATATTAGCTCCAGACCAGTGTGCTTACAGTGGGTTTGTTTTCTGATATTTATGAGAAGATCAGTCAGTGGTTTCAGGAAAAGGAAGATAAATGTTTGTAAATGTAGTGCAGGATGACAAATTAATAATATGCCACTACAAATGGGTTAAAAGAGATTAAATTAAGACATTAAAACTACAAAATACCACAAAATAGTCCAGACAAGTTGGAACAGATGACACCTGAACATGTAATAACAGGTGAATAAAGGCGACCAAACCTCAGAGAATGAGTCAAAAATCAACTTTGACTTTAAAGAATTTCTTCGTGACCACATAAGTGTTACTTTCTGTTTTCTTTCCTCGCTCCTGGGTGTCGCGCTGTTTTCTGAAGATAATTTCATTGTGGTTCTTTTCTGCAGAATTTAGCTCAGCTCCTGCTCTGCGGCTATAATTATACTTTATATGCATGCACCATTTCACCGAGGCCATAGCAGATTCATTTAACTGCAGAGGGCTGAGATCAAAATGCATAGAAAAGTACAGTAAATAGCAACGTGGCATGGTAATTACAGGTTTCACACCGGAGTTCAACCAATACATTAAATAAATCAGATGCTCTGCTGGTTCAACATAAAGTATGACACTGTTTGCTTCCTCATTCTTGAAAAACACCTGTATGTATAAAGATATGATCATTACTAAAGCTTCATATGGTGTAAACAAATTAAATTAATTTAAAGTAATAGTGTATGTCACAAAAGCTGGAATGGGATGATTTGAAAGTGAAAGTTGTTTAATCTTTCTTCCTTAACAATTTAATTACACATGAATGTTTTCTGAACCATCAGATACTGTTTTCCTAGAAGTCATGTGAAACCAGAGTATTGGCTTTAGAATGTTTACTGATTTGACATGACTGTGAACTGCTGCTGTAAAAATGTGACCGAAATCTCAAAATTATCTGTTTGAAGTGTTTCTCTGAGAAAATGTGAAGTCTTATTGATAAGTAATGTGATATTTGTAATGAGTGTTACCTGAAACAGTTTGGAAGCAGCATGTCACACTTTGCACACATCAATTAGAAGTAACTAATAACCTAAAAATAAAAATAACCTTGTTTTATTGAAACTTTTTGTTTTGTTCACCTTGTTTGTCATTTCAGTCTTGCTCAGTTGTCCTTATAAAGACATTTTAATTCATTTTTTCCTTCCAAATTTTAACCAAAACCCTTTTAAATGCATTTTTATCTATTGTTCTTCTTTTATTTCTCTGTACATCCTTGTTTTTTATTGTTATTACTGAGTAAATGAAATGTACCAGCCTGTACACAGAGTGCTACACAGATAAAGTTTGATTGACTGAATTTTTCTCCCTCACCAGTCGTCCAGCATTTCAATCACTGGATTACCTCTTTGAGGAAAACAACAAAGTGCAACTTAAATTCTATGTTCATAGCACAGATGAACATACAATTGTAAAGCAACCTTGGAGAACAGTTAGTAAAAAGTGTTTAAAGGAAGCTGCGGTCAGTTACCTGAGAAGAGCTGCTTGGTGGGGGCGGAGATCTGGGCCTTCTTGGTGATGCGGTAAGCGTGATCGGGGCTGCTGGAGCGACGGGAGGTGCAGAAGCCAGGAACTTTCTTCACACCCTCGGGGAGAGAGGGAACCTGCAGGGCCCGCAGCACATCCACTGGGTCTGATGAAAGACAGAAGAGGGAAAGCGACAGGTGGCGTTTATTTTTTATTTTCAGCACACATTGCATCAGAATGAGAGAGCAGTAGAATTCACAAAGTGAAAAACTGACAGCTGAAGCTTCAGTGTCCAGTAAACCGAGAAACTCCTTAATACACGCATTCATCTGTAAAACATGATGCTTTCAAACAGCAGAACCCAAACAGTATTTAACTTGGCAGTCAGTCTTTTGATTTATAGCTGCATTGATGTATCTTCACCCAGAGGAATAACATTAAATGTTTTATGCTGTTGTAATTCAGGGCAGGATCGGGTGCAGGACTTGCAGTTAAAGAAAGGCACCACTGTGCTGGAGGAAATGGGTATGTTTGTGCAGGTACAGTAATTTAAAGCAAAGCTCTCTATTTGTGCTCTCACTGATCCAGCAGCTGACAGCAGTGGACGGAGATGGTACAGTTAGTCAAACGACGATCATCTCAATGTCACCCAACGTGCAGAAACACACACTCATTCCAGATATAGTACAGAGAAACACACACATGCAGAGCCACCAGGCTGACATCCTGCCTCCATTTTCACACTCTGAGGCTAACAAATCTGTTTCCTTGTCTTTCAGTCTGCATGGCGGCTTGTTCGCATTACTCTGTGTCAAAGTTGGTGCCTCAGGATGAAAAGACTTCCTTTAAAATCTGGAAGTCAGAGTGTGACAACAAATGAGCACCGACACTATGAGAAAAACTTAAGAGTGTGAAACAATTTGATGATAGGCAAACATATTGTCTTCATTGCATTAAAGTCCCACACTAACTTAACAATAACAATAATAATGACAATAGTTAATTCTCAAGAGACCTCCTGCACACTCCCAGAAAAAAAAAAAATCACAGAACAATATAAAGTATTTAACACCAAATGATTCCAAATACCTGAGGCAGTAAATTGTAAAAATAGAATCCTGAGATTCAAACAAAAAAAGGACATTACTAATTACTTAACACACACTGTTTAATTTGTTTGTTAAATTCATGCCAGCAGCACTTATTTCCACTGCGTAAGTTTCTGGTGAAACAAGTTTTTCCCTACGTCTGTTTATGCTGTGGAATAATAAATAAGTCTGGCACTGTTTCTGCAGAAGCTTTAAAAAAGAAAAAAGCTTTGAAACACTTTACAATCATTGCATATTCCGAGCGTAAATGTAATGTAAGGGCAAAGTTAAAACAGCCCCCTCTGTCACATTTTCCTGAACTCTGTTACCCTCCCTCTGTGTCGGCTGACCTCTCAGTGTTTGAGGTGCACCAGAGAGCTAACTTTGCTGTTAACAGCCAATTAAACTTATTTACAGCCAGCCCTGCGGCGCTGCGGCTCATAATAAACGGGCAGCGTCAGTGAAGCATCGCTTCGGTTCAAAACTAGTTCACTGATGAAAAGATCAGAGCCAACGCCTTCCTCGATGCAGCTCATAATATCAGACGATTGTCAACTTTCACAATAATAAACTGTAGTTTTTACGTACTTAGAAAAGAAATGAGAAATTGGCCCTCTGAGCATTTATGAAAAGCACAACTAAGCATGTTAACAGCAAAACCCCAGTGACTCAACTGTGTTACTTTGAGTTTTCTTTTACCAGTACAGAACCAAGAATTAATATGAAAAAAACAGTATCGCAGTGAAACCAAAAACACAACAAGAAATGATACTTTATAAATATATGATGTTAATTACAACACAGGTTTCCATCATAAATATATATGAATACAAACATAACCTGAAATCGGCTGCCATCATGCTGTAGTGCTGGATTATAAATCCAGTGCGTTTATTCATGTTGTTTCCTTGCTCTTTATCTCAGAATTATTCTGCTTCCATCATGCGCTACGTGAGGATGTTTAGGTGACGCCCAAGTTCTCAGAGTTCGCAGGTTGTCAAGTGGAGCCACAGATGGTAATATTTATACAGAGGGAGCAAATGGTGCGTTGGTATTGCTTCTGGGTGTCTAGACCGCAGCCCATTAGTGCCACTCTACACCGGAGACAGAGGGGAAGAGGAGGGGAATAAGTGGAAGTGATGGAGAGAGGAAGAGACGGCAGGAGAGCAGGAACAGCGAGGGTTTGAGTGGATGAAGGTGTGATGCTGCTTTAGGGGTGGATATATACCTAAACGGCTTTTTAAAGGCAAAAATGAAACGAAAGCAGATTAATGAGACATAAGGCAGATCAAAGAAGACAAAACTGAAATGAAATGAAAAGAGATCATGAAGATTATTGGTGTTTTTCACTAAACAGAAATATGTTGAATGGATTAGTTAATAGGTCACCATATGCAAATGATATTAAGAGTGATTAATCGAGCGTTTTGAAAATGTTCAGTTTCTCAGATCTGCAGTGGAAGGAGGAGAATGAGATGGAGAGAGATAAAGCAGGAGAGCGAGGTTCGGCCGAGGTGCGTGCGTTTTAGAGGGGGGGTCAGTCAGTGACAGTAGACAGCATGCTTGTGCGACGGCAGGATCCTGGATCAGATTGCAGCCTGAGCTCCCCCAGTACACCCAGTACAATGTGCTGCTCTGTTCCCCGATCGCCGCCCAGCTCACATCTGCAGCCGGGGCCCTTCCTGCCTGGAGGACCACAATCACGACAAAAACACACCCTCAAAAATAACACGTGAGGCCACAAAAACACACACACACAGCCCAGGCAGGGAAAAGTGCACCTACACACCTCAAGAGACACGAAGTGGCAAATATGAAACTGGACAAGGCAGGAAAGCAGCCGGCCGACGGACACAAACTCTCTTTCTTCACTGGGTTTCTCCTTCCACTTTGCGCTTGGTCTTTCTTAACATAAGCGCTCGCAGATGGCAGCGGCCTTTTGATGTAAATGTGCCAATTAAGTTGCAGTCGTTAAGAGAGGAAACAGAGCTCCTGCCACAGAGCCGCTGCTGTAGGTAAAGGTTACAGTCATGTGGACAGTCGTCTCACATTGTAACAGCAGTGAGGATGTGTGCTGGTGGCACTGGACTTACAAATAAAATAAAAGAACTTGTCGCCCGAAGATATTTCAGCAAGGGATTCAAGAGGAATCATGTATAAATAAGCTGTCTATGCATCCATTTCATGAGCACAAAGAGTTAAACGAATCTCTGGAACACAAAAAAATTGACATTCTGCCAATAAAAGTTTATTAGTGACCTTCACTGCTTTGAGAGCAGTTATAATATACAAGGGAAGATTTGTAACTGGATTTCCAATGAATGCTCTGAAGCAATCTAGACTAATGATATCCCGGTAAGAGTTCAGTGTGTGTAAATAAATAACGCTGCAAAATGGAATAGATGTAGTTCTTCAACAGGTGCCCCAAGCGAAACAATCCCGTCACTGTTATGCTCAAATCCATCCCAAACCACAACTGACCAAACATTCAGACCACCAGCGTATTACAACCTGATTGAAAGCACATGTGATAGCCAGGCTGGCATTCACACTGTACAGCTGAGGAGAGCTGCCAGAGCTGCAGTGTGTGTGTGTGTGTGTGTGTGTGTGTGTGTGTGTGTGTGTGTGTGTGTGTGTGTGTGTGTGTGTGTGTGTGTGTGTGTGTGTGTGTGCCTGTAGTTTCACACAGCCGCCACTAGATAGAGCTGAGAAAGATTTAATTAACTTGTTGACAGAGGGCACAGTCAAAGCCTGCTGAAAAGATGTCTCACACACACACACACACACACACACATACACATAAACGTTTACATGTACACACTATGCAAACATACACGTTTACAGCGCTAAGATAAACAGCGCTTAAACTTACTGAATAACCAACCATTAAACAGAGTCTGTGTGTGGATCTGAGAATGAAGCAGTTATCTTACAGAGCCAGCATGAGCTCCTGAATGACCCTACATTTAATAAATAACAGGAGTTAAGGATTTATGAGGGGCAGGCATGAAAAGCCCAAATAATTGGTATGTTTTTGCAATAAATTCATTTAGCATATAGCTCTCTATTCTCTGGACTTCCTGATCTGAACACGCACTGAGTCCAGGGACAATATGGACAAGTCATCTCAAAATAATACCAATTGATTTGCTGTGCACACATACACACATAAACACATGCAAGGTTTCATAGAGGCCAATGCATCTGCAGAAATAGAACACAGGGACTATTTTCATATCAGAAGAAAACCATCTCTCTCCTTGCCTTTTACCTTTAATACAAACAATTTTCTCTATGGGTGTACATGTGAATATATTTGTATGTGCGTGCACTTTTCTGGTTTTCTGATACTGCTGTGCCAAATACCAGACACACACTCCAGCTGACACGTTGACCCCTCACCTCCCACCTCTACACAACAACCACACTGTTAGACACAGGAAAGCAAGACGGACATGAGATATTGACCACAGATTAACTCTCTCTCTCTCTCTCTCTCTCTCTCTCTCTCTCTCTCTCACACACACACACACACACACACACACAAATTAATCTGTGTCATGGCATCTCTCTCAGTATTTGAGTCGTCCACTACTTTCGGGATTAAGCTGTCTGGTGTGAGTCAGATGAAAATCTTTTAAAAAGATTTTACAAGCATTTGAATTCATTCAGAAAAAAGAAGCTAAATATAAAGCTAAATCCAAATTCTAAACCATAAGTAAGACTCCAGTTGTTCCTTGATCACTGGCTGCGTCTCCTTCCACCCAGCTGACCACAATGGCAAGAAGCATGAGTACAACTCAGGCTGTAGGTTATAATTTCCAACATGGCGCTCTATAGTTACGATTTATTTATAATGCCTTGTGTACACAGACAGAAAATCCATTATAAGCACCCATGCTGTATAAAGGGGTTATTAGAGTTTACATCGTTTATATGAGATAAAAATAAGGGTTTGGTTTCTCGGTGTGAGGGTAAGTATGATGGAGGTGTTGCACCGTATAGCGACGTCTGGCTCGACGTCGAAGAGAAAAGACAACGCTGCAGATCAGCACATGTCAGTGAATCCTTTTGAAAAAGAGATTTCCATAAAATATTAATGATAAATAACAGAACACAAATAAGGAAGTTCAGATGGGAACACATCAATGCCAGAAGAAGTACCAGGTGAATTCACAAGCTGCCAAAAAAATCTAAAATGGCGAAAAAAGTCTGTTTCTTAATTTAGAGGGGCATCAAGACTGATTTTGAATTTTAATGATTCATGAGCTGTCAACACTTTTGTGCAGCTATTCTATCAAATTAATTCACATCTTCAGTTTTTTATTCAATCTAACATCAGTATTTCTTCGTGTCAAATCTGCTGAAGCTTGGTTGATAGAGTACCCAGCAGAAAAACATTGGAAAGTGAGAATAAGTGTTTACATTACTGACAAACCTCATTCCAACATCCTGACAAGCAGTCACAGAACTGTACTTTTGTACTTTTCTTTCATTTGAAAGCGTGACTTACAGAGGATTTAATGGCCGTCAGTCTTATACAGGCAATCAATTTCTTTGTGAAGTCAATTGTTCCAGCTATAAACCTCAATCAAGTGTTTCTAATGATGCCTTTCCTTAAGCTCTTCATCCGCTGCTTTTGTCTTTCACTTCCTGCCTCTCTATAACGTCTATACTGATGACTCCAGCAGTCTGTGTGGTTCATCGGTCATTCCGGGGCAGTGCCAGCAGTAACTGTCGCTGCAGCTCCCTGCGTGCCGTTATGTGGTCGGTGCCGGTTTGTGTGTCTGCCACAGATGTGCTGCCTGCCAACGTGTATCAGGCCAGAGTCTCGTGTGGTTTCAGGCCACAGTCTCAGTTTGGACCTGCGGGTGGACCCTGACACCGCAAGCCCTGCATGGGACCAGGGAGCCCAGAGGAGGAGACAGTCAGCTGTTCCACCATCACGTTCAGCGGATGCAAATTACAAACTAATCCTGAGCCACTCAAACGTCCAACACTGACTTCATTTTGCTGATAAACCTCCAGACTTGAACCAGCCCAAAATTAACAAAAACCTTCCCATTTCTATATCTCCATTCACAGCATGAAGCAGAATCAGAATATCAACATGTAAAAGAGTCACGCTGAAAGTCTGTTAACACCGGCACAAAATTTAAATCGTTAGAAGGCAGCTGTATACATTTACTTTGGGAATTCCCGCCCTTGAATCACACTGTTCCTCCTTTCTAGGTGTAGTTTAGCTGCAGTGCTAATGCTGATAGAGTGGAGTACTGGAGAAGGGAGGCATGTGTGTTTTGATATTTTGTGTTCTTTATATTTTCCTCAGAAGTCATTTGAGACATATAACTGCATCCAATTTATTCATTGCTTGATTTGGTCTTTTTTCACAATATGTTCTTTTTTTGCAGTGACCCTATTTAACTTTTAGACAAAAGCATCTGAAAGTTAGAATAATACATATCAGCTGAATAATACTGCTTGACATATAAGCTTGTTTAAAATGGGTTACAAAGTTTTTTTTAATAGCCTTTAATGTGCAAATGACTTCTCAAGAATGATTTTCTGCCAGCGTAAGATAAACTCTATTCCAATCTGTCATCCTCCTCATATTATTAGACAGTTAAAGAACACTACAAACAAATAAAGACAAATGTAAGTCTCAGATTGTCTTGAAGCATTTTCTCCATAGTTTCCTTGAAGCTCTGAAGGTATAAATAGTTGAAACCATCTTTTCAGACTATTTTTGAACTGGCCTGTCTGGAAAAGACATGTACATGATTATGCCATGAGAACGCACACAGCTGGTTTCCACCCTTCTCCTCTGACTTCTTAGAAGCAGCAGAATACCACTGACTGGGAATAGAATCCGATACAGACAGTCTGTTATTATGAAATTGGCATTCCCTCCTGCTCTCCTTGTACATCTTCTGCTGTAACTAAATGTCTCCAAGCTTTGACTGTCCACACACAAAAACCACTAAATCATCACGTATAAAACCAAGAAACAGGAGCTGCTACCTTCTCCTCGTCCTGCTCCCTTAAGCCTGCGCTAAAGTGGTTTGGTCTCAGAAAGACTTTAATAAATTCACAATTTTCTCATAGATTAGCACAGAGGCCTGGGGAATTTAAATGCATATATTTACATATTTACATCACACATGGCGAGGTTTGAGTTTTGGTGATTTATTCATCCTGGAATGAGATTCTGAAAAGTTTTCATTTTAAAGAGGGAGTAAAATCACTTAACCATCTATTTGGATATAAAAGCCAGTCACGCGTTGCTTCTCTCCATAAGGGTGCATTGTGGTGTTCTGAGGCATTTACAAAGACATACTCATTATGAAGGTGGGACGGATATAAAGGGCTGGAACTCCTGGGAAATTCCTGATGACAAGGCGGAGAAAAACTGAGGGGACAAGGTTAGAGCTGCCAATCGGAGTCACACGTGACCGGCAGGGGCCTGGAATACCACACACTGCCATGCAGTCACTGGAATGAGCTGTCAAAACCCTGCTCTGCTTCAATGCCACATATAGTGGCTCTATTCACCAGGGAGGGAGGGAGGGAGAGAGAGAGAGAGAGAGAGAGAGAGAGAGAGAGAGAGAGAGTGAGTGCAGGGTTATGTTATGTTATGTTATGTTCAGCCAAACTGAGACAGGCTGCCCTTTGAGGAGCCCCGCTTTGAAATTAGGTTGAGGAACATCCATGTCAAGAAAATATTGCCCTCTGATTTTCTCCCCCTTTGAACAAAACTCGGCTTTCATGCGTTTCTGGGCTCGCTGCTCGGTGGGTGACTGCTGATCCTCCTCCATCCATCCCTCCTCCTCCCCTTTCACCGGTCTCCATTCTCCCAGGGAGGACGGAAGAAACACGGGGGATCGTGACGTCCTTCTTGTCTCTCTGAACTGGTCCTTCGCTGCCTGGGTGGGGCGCTCTGACAGGTTACCCTCACCACTATGCGCACAGGAACGCGCTTGCAGACGCGTCGCGCATGAACGCGCACAGGGACGCAACATACCTACACGAGTCCAGGGGATGCCCAGACGCCCTAACGAGTACCAAGAGTTTTTTTTTTCTTTTCTTTTTGTGTCACTGTGACATGATCACAGCCACTTTTCTCCCTCCAAGCAGAGGAGGAAGAGCTTTGCGCTCCGCGGACAGCAGCGCCTCTCACACACAGGCACATTCACACTGATGTGGCATACATTTCCACACCCTGTGCTCAGAGAAAAAAAAAAATCCATAGCTTACAGACACATATACACAAACAGAACTGTACAAAGCGCACATAGACACGAAGACACTACACGCTTTCAGTCCCAGACCCCTGCGACCGAGGTGCGCCGCCGCATAACCGCCTATTCATAAAAAGCGAAAGCGTCTCAGGCTCTCGCCTCCAAAGTACACACTGCAGACGGCAGGAAGGTGCAATCGCCTTTTGCAATCTGAAATTGGAAACGGGGCCAAATAATACACGTACAAGGGGCAATTTATGTCACAAAAGCCCCCTCAGTTCGTAAGTGGTCGCAGCTGACATGGTGAGCAACATTCAAAGGAAAAATCTAAATAAAGTCCACGGGATTGAGATGTAAGATTGTGTTGAAGTAAAAAAAAAAATAAATCTCAGAAAACCTTTCCTCAACTAAACTTAATTTGTACTTTTTTTCTTCAAATGTGTGCGGAATATTTCTACTGTAGACCTACCTCAGTGGAGTAAAAGGCAGAAATGCATCAACTAAATTACTGAGTGAAGCCAAAATATGATGTTCTAATTCCAACATAGCATGACTTAATGGGTTATTTATAAATTACATAGTTCATCAAATTGTTTCTCTGGTATGCTGTGTGACATTCCGCAAGAGAAAAGTTCAATCAGATCCGAGCTGATCCGGATTCAGGTGAATCAATGCGTCCTCTGTCTCAAAAATAACTGCGACACCGTGTGGCCTCTGCAGAAACTGCAGCACAGTCAATTTATGATTTTTAAATTTGTGGAGCGAGCAGATGGTTTTTTCACACACACACACACACAAAAGAAAAATCGTTATTTTTATAATCATAAAAAAACCTGTGAAGATTGACAGCCAACACACAACGGTGCGTTTTGCAGATATCCGTAAAAATATAGAGCATACCTGCTAAAAAAAAAAAAAAAATCTCCATCATGAGAAGTCCCTCCTTCCTGGGCAACCAAAGGCAGTGATGGATTGACTGGTGCACAGGCTAAACTGGTAAACACCTGGCAAAGCTCACACAGTCCCGGCTGGCAGTCTATCCACAGACCAGCATATATTCATATAAACTAAAATCCATTTAGATCGTCAATAAAAGTGAACACAGATCTGGAAAATGTGATGCTTAAGCGACAGCCCGCTTTAAAACCGACTGAGCAGGTACTTTCACCGTCCTAGCCCATGGCCCCCTCCAGATTAGGAGTGCAAAGTGAGCCTCATCCTGTCAAAACGAGCAACTAGAAGTAACGTTGATGAATTAGATGTTATTAACATGAAAAGTGGCAAAACCACCAAAAATCACCCGTATGACTGTAGAAGTGGAGCTCAGGGCTAAAAGTAACATACAGTGAGTAAACACCTGTCTGCAGACTGCACAGATGTTCAGACAAAGAAAATTAAAAAAAAAATAACTGAAGGAAAAAAAATAAGAAAAGAATGGCACTCATTTAACATAAGAGTGACTTATTTGATTTCAGTGTCCCAATAAAACAAACATAATGGAACAAAGAAAAAGTTATAGTAATCCTATTTCATTTACTATTCGTTCAGGAAATACATCTTTATAAACGCGTTTCCTGAAATATGTTTCCACAGGTAAATATCTCATGATCTCTCCTTGTTTTTTTTCCAAACCATCACTCCCCTTGATGGGAGAAAAGAAACCACCCAGAGTCACTGATGAACTCTGAATGAAAAAGACAAAGCTCAACTTCCTAAGTGTTCAAATCTCTTTGTAGGAAATATCTATTAAATTTAGGGATCCGGACACTGCAGGATCTTTCAGTAGTGGCGCATTGTTCCCACTGACTGAAGCCGGTCAGGTGCGCAAAGTGTCCGATAATGGGTGAGGTGTAACTTTACGCAATTCAATACAAAAAGACAACAATAAAACAAGTAATTTCAAATCAGAAAAACACAAGAGATACACATAATCATGCTTAATTATAAGATAAATTGTATTACCTGCCGAAACCAGGGTCGTTTGGCATACGGTGAGCACCACGATTACCAGGGCGAAGGATGAGAAGTTCAAGCGCCATGGTCTCCGTTTCTTCCGGAAAGGACAATCTCGAATATCCATAGTGTTGCAGACGTTTGCCGGCCTGGTTGAGCTGTAAATGTAGGTTTTGGAGGGAAGTTATCCTGTCACAGAAAGCCAGCCGACGACGGGAACCCGACTGAACCTTCTGTGAGGCGAGAGAAAAAGGCACGCCTCAAGAGACGCTTTACCTCTCTCCCGGAGACCTTTCTTAATGATTCACTAGTTAATGCACAAAACCTAAAACACTGAAGAGGGGTTTGGGGTGAATATCTTTATTTTAAATTTTAACCCCTTAGTGCTAGAGCCCCATTGAGTCCGATTGGGTACGAGTACCCAAAGTGGAGAGAGCAGCCGAGAGAGACCTGGAATCACGCTCTCTCTCACGTCTCTCTCTTTCCCTCTCCCCTTCTTTACTTTCTCCCATGAGAAGTGAGAGCGCGTGTGTGTGTGTGTGTGCGTGTGTGGAGAGAGAGAGAGAGAGAGAGAGGGAGAGAGGGGGGGAACAGAAGATGGCACAGGAGGAGGGAAGTAAAGGGCGTGCGTAATTACGCACGGGACTCACACGTATACGTGTACGGAGGAGAGTCAGAGTGCGATCTGAACTTTATGGAAACAGACCTCCACAAATATCTCAGTTTAGACGTGAAACAAAGGCGTCTTTCTTTTCAGCGGCCAGTTGGCGGTTTAATGTCACTCATTTGTGGCGCAGCTCTCCATTAACACATCTGCGAGTCTCTGTCAACAACGGAGTTTACTCCGCGGACAACCCGAATCACTCCTTACCTTCTCTTCTTCCTGATTTATGAATCTGTGATATGTAAAGGCAAACTTCAGAGGGAGAAAGCATCCAGGTGACCCGTGGATGAGAGAGCAGGGCAGCGAGCGGCGCTCTGAAGTACATTTGAGTGGCAGCTGCTCCATCCAATCGCACTTCTGTCCGCCACCTTGACCACGCCCCCTTCCCCCCAAAGAGTCCGTTTCTTGCTTCACGCTGATTGGTCGGCCCCACGTGGCCTTGTTTTGCAGCGTCAGCTCAGGTGTAAAGAGAAGGGACGGAGAAGGAAGGGTCCACACAGTCGTTAGACACACATTTGAACTTCAAATCCTCGTTAAATCAAATTTGGCGTCTGTAAAAACCTTTTCCTGAGAGGCAGGAATGTGAAAGTTCAGTGTTGCTGCTGCAGCACATAGTGCCAACAGAAAATGAGAATATTCTAAATTATCAATAAATACAATGCTTGATTTAAAAATATTTTTGTTACATATATCTAGAAGTGTTAAAGAGTTTGGATGACTATTTAATACTCTGCAGATTAATTGCTAAAGGATTTATACTTATTTTAACCATCCAATTTTTGTACAAAACTCCACTGAAGACCAAAGTTTAAATCAGATTTAACTTCACTCCCCATCCAGTTACATTACAGACGATATCTGACAGTCAGGGCCTTCTGATGATGCTTTGTAACTACCTACACTTATTTTTATTTTTTTATTTTTACAGCTGATAAACAAGTTTCCAGTTTTGGAATTTCAAATACTGCAAATTAATACCCTCAAAAGATAAATTCCAGGCGTTTTGTGCAACAACATTAAAAAAACAAAACAAAACAAAAAAAGATAGAGAAAGAAGCAGATTTCTTGCAGCATTATATTTTATGGAAAATTATCCCAAGATAAATAGTTGTTGCTTTTGCCTTTCAAACCTGATTACACTCAGAATTCCATACGGGAACACTGTCATGTATTTTTACTATTGAATAAATAGAGATGAAAGACTTAGATTATCATAGGGAGTTTCAAAGGGAGGCAGCTCCACCCTTCAGAGTTTGAATCATGTTGCTCCTCCACAGGTCTGACTCCCTGACTCCGTGGATGCTTTGTCTCACACCAAGTCATTTTTGGATTAAATCAGATCCATAAAAATCTGAATTTTCCTTCCTTTTAATGAGTAATACCCAGTGAGTCATTACATATAGTTTGAGATCAGCATAACTGTCATACTTTGGATTTTGCACTACAGGCCAGTATACCATTTAATCTGCCTTTATTATACCCAAAATATATTCAGTTTTAAATAATGTGCATCAGCAAAGAAATTCAGAGTTTAACCTGCCGCATGTTTCTTTATCTTTCTTTTTTCTACCTTGAACTGATCTCAACAATTAAAAGCAAATTCACCATTTGAAGCTGTTGCCACCATTCAGGCCCCACCCACACTTGGATTAACCAGGTTTTACTACAAAGGCTTTGAAGAAATCTGGATGAGTTTTGGGCCTTGTTATCGCTTTCAATCAAATGCATGAAAACACTCTTTGTAACAAAGTGACAAAACTCCTGTCTCCAGTTCAGACTTACGGGTCTTTACAGATACTCTGCTTCTCTCCCACAGTACAAAAAAATGTGTTTTAGTGTAATTAAAGAGTTTAAATTGTCCATGATTGTGAAGGAGAGTGAGGCAGTCTGTTTGCTCTGTGGTGAACAACAGGTTAGCGTGTACTTCACTCGATGCCAGCTGGGATTGGTTAAAGTCCCCCAATATCATACTCTAGATATAAAGCTTGCTTTTTAAGATCAGATCTATCTCTAAACTTATCCAGGCCACGTGAACTTTATTGGCTTCATAACCTGGAAAGTTGTTTGTGCGTGATATTTGTCACTGCCTCTTGTCGCATCTGTTACAGAGCAGACAACGAACCACTGGAACATAAAGTTTTCACGACCTGCAGCGATAAAGTCAAAGAGACATACCTTCAACAATTTCAAAGTCACTTTCTTACCCATAGCTATTATAAAAAGCATCTTCTTCTTCTGTTTCAAAGCTCCGTCACATACCCAGCCGTCTGCCTCGTAAATGTCTCTGCCTCCGCAGCCCATGGTTAGTCACTTTCTTTGAATGCAGACTTCACATCTAGAAAGCAGTAATCAAACATAATTATCCCTCCATGCTCTATACCACTCACTGTTCCTCGCTACCTTTCATTTATGCCCCCTGTTCGTGAGGGATTCTCTGAGGGAAGACGGGCCAGGGTTGCATTCAGTGGTATTTTCCAGAACAACTCTTTTACTAGCATTCTTTGCGAAGGATCTGTTGCAGAAATAAGTACCAAGAGTAGCTGATTGATTCATAAATTAAAAATAGCTATTTAGTCAATAGTAAAATGCAGCCAGCCTGCCTTTTATGGGATGCTTTTAGGAGAACAGCAACCAGCTGTGAAAAGAGAACTGAGACTGCTGAATTAGTGGAAATACATCGTATGAATGAAGGCTCACTGTTAGATGCAAAACTGTCAACAATAACATACAGTAGATCAAATAATAATAACAATAAGTATGGATGGATTAATGGATTTTTTAAAAAAATATAAATTAAAATACTGAGCAGTAGGTTGAAGCCCTTTCAGGCCTGCAGAGGTGCTATCATAACAAGCATCCTATAACAATATGTCAGGGTCTCCTCTGATCCTCATGTCCATCTCTTCCCTCTCCCCCTGTCTGTGTCTGTCTCACCTCACATTTTCAATTATTTTATTAACCAATCCACTGTTAGTTTGGCTGTCTGTCTCCCCATCCACCTGAGTGAACTTAAAAACGTCCGTACTGCCTCGTCTACTTCTCAGTCCTCGTCGGTCCTGACAGACTAAACATAAATATGCTACAAGTACATAACAGTCCAAGCACTTATGAGAGTATAGTAGCACTGAACAAAGTAAAACTGAACAAAGTGCATTCATGAAAGAACATGCAAACTCCTTAGAGAAAGGTCCTAAACCTGAACCCAAAAGCCAAGTGGTTTGAGACTGCTAAATAGGCAGAAATACGCTGTATAAATGAGGTTCATTCATGACTTACTGTCACATGTAAAACTGTCAACACATCATACAGTAGGTCAAAAAATCTAGTGCTTGCCATAAAAACGATCTTTATGTGTAAATCACAACATTCAGGCTGAAAAGTACAAGTACTGCAATACAAAAAATGTCTGAATGTGAGGCGAAGGCATACAAGCTGGAGAAAATGCATACATGCAAACTCCACAGAAAGGTCCTGAACCTCAAATCCAACAGCGGTGTTCCAGCTGTGTGTGCGACCTCAGAAAAAAAAACATTTTCAGGAAAAGGATTGATGGAATTCATCAAGTTTGTTGAATATGTCATTGAGAATAGTGATATGATGATCATGCTTCAAAAAATTTATACAATTTTATTTGAAAATGTACTTAAAATTGGCTAATTTATTTTGTTTAATTAGGTCAGTATTTATTGTACAGTCTGTTTCCTGGGTTACCTGTCCTTTATTGAATTATGATAAAAACAAACACATGCTGGCTTTCGTGTGATTATGTGTGTTAGTGCTATGAAGGAGTGGAGACCAGTCCAGGTCTTCAGAAGGACTCCAGAGTTTAATGAGACTGGCTTTATGTGGTGGGTTTTAGTGCTCATCATTTTTAACAATTTGAGAAAAATATTTGTAATGTACAGACATTAAAAGATGATAGAGATTATGCCACATTATCTTTGCAATTGATGTATTCACAACTGAATTTCCTTTTTTAAATCAAACTTTTTAAGCGTGAATGCAAATCCAGATTTCTTCCCACCTGATTTTACAAGATAGATGTTTTTGTACATATGAGCCAATATCATTTCTGAATTAACCTTTTGTTCCTTGTGATGTGGTAAATTCCATAAATACAGCAAAAGGACACATTTGAAGTATAATGCCCAAGTTTTAGCTCAGGTCTGGCAGGCATGAGCTGCCAGTGCGTTTGCATATGAAGACAGCCAAAAGAAGAAACTGTGCAGCCCTCTCATGAGGAACTACAGGGGCGAGCTTTGAAATGTACAGAATGAGAAGGAGCGGCTGCTGTGTGATCCCGCTACGAAACCAAAAACTAGACGGCTAAATCCAGCAATTATCCATCAGCAAGCATGAGAAAAAGGCGAGGGCATATTTATACCTATATATTACTATATAGAGAAAATATACAAGGTTATGCTTCCAGATGCACAGAAGCCATAAAAATTCTCCTTTTTGTAACTGAAATCTAAAACTGAACACTGAAAATGTTAGTAACTGCTCAACTGGCATTGAAAAGTTGGAGCATGCCATGGGAGTGCAGCTTCACTGTCCAGTTATTTTTCCCAGCAGAGGTATTTGTACTGAATGAGATAGTCCAGGAAAGGCTCCCTCGGTGTGGCAGCTCTGGGTTTTTATTTTTGCTTCCTGGACACAGTGGATTGAGTGTTTAAAAGACAGACTGGCTCTGGCTTCCTTGTACTCTGAAAGCAGAGGCCACAGCCTGTAAAAAGAGACACCCAAGAGACATTGGTGGCAAAGCATGTTTGTTCAAGACTTAGTAGTTTAGACATTTTTGCTTTTTTAACCACTTCACTCAAACTGTCACTCAAGTGTTTTTGTTGCATCTGGAAGTAAACTGAAGGAATGACTAAAACCAGTGGTCAGGACTGTACGATTTTCAATATTAAATCATTCTGACTGAATTAAAAGAATTAAAGGAGGGTCTAAACATGAACTTGTGAAAAATATCAATATGTCTGAGGTTTTGTCCATCATGATTAGCTTCAGCTGCCCTTCACCATAGAGGGTGGAACAGTTGTGCAAAAATGTGGGCTAGATCTTCAATATATTTCAGGGATGCCCATTATTATCACACTCTCACTGAATGAGGATTTTTGCATATATGAAAGGCTACAGCAGTAGTTAATGAATCATTCTAAATATTTAGCATTAAAATGGCCAAAATTGGCTCCAACGTATAGTTAATGTTAGAAAATGATCTGAATAATTTGGAATACTGGTATGACACGGGGAAATGGTTTAATAAAAGTAGAGAAAAATAAACAGATGAATTTAAACTTGCAGTTTGAGTGATAAAATCTACAGTACCACCAAGTCACTACATCATATCACTTAATTTCAAATTGTGACAAGGAAATTTTATTATAATTTTACTGCAACGGCAGGTTAAAATGAAGAGTCTGCATTGAAACGGCAGCCTCAGATTTGCAAATTAGTATGTTTCATCTTGCTTGACCACAACCAAATGCAGCATAAAGCAGTCCCGCTTTTGAACTTTGTTTAATCCCACACAATCTGCTGAGCGTGCCCATCGTGGCAAGCACCACAAATTCCAAAGATAAAGATGAGCGCACATGCTGGCTGCAAAAGCATGACTACATCATTCTGAAACTGAAATACACCGAGTTTAAGAGAGGATTTAACCAAGAGGTGAGGCTAATAAAATAATCAGCCATCATAAAACACAGGTGCCTCCCTCCATCCTCCTGTGCAGTCCAGAGGAAAATCTGCATGGAAGGTCATCTTCGAAAACCTCCAATGAAGCTTCAGCGTCAGCTGTGTTTGAATTAATAAAGACTTATAATTTGCTGGGCAGCAATTTAAGGGCTGTAAGAACCCTGAGACCACAAGACGATCCCGGAGAGGAAGCCCCATCTGATGTGGCCACTTGCAAATGTCTCAGTTTGTCCAGTCGGACGGCACTGAAATGGTAAGAGTCTGTTAAGTCAAAGGGTAACTAGCGCACAGCTAATAGAGCTGCCTGATGTGGAAACATCTGGGTCAGGCAGTTAGACTGTAAAGATGGGTGAGACCAAGACACGAGTGTATGCAAGACAAGAGCAAGAGAAAGCATTTTGTTCTTGAAGATGGATTCGGCAAGTGCCTGTGGGCAGCCTGCTCCGAGCGCTATTTCCAAAAGGAGAACCTTGTAATTACAATAAAGCGGCCATATTATATTGCTGACTTCCTTGAAAAGTCTGTATTTTACTGGGCAGGGCTGCAAAAGCACACACACCCTGCTAGCCACAACACACAGAAATAGATCAGAGCGGGGGCTTGCCTGAGAGGAAACGGCGAAAGGGAGCGAGGGGGCTGATACGCTCCGCTTTAACAGAGGGGTCAAAGAGTGTCTGTCCCAGTGTGATGAATACACACTCTGCTGGGCCCGGTGAGGCTGCAGGAGGTGTGCTGAGCCAGGTAAAAAGTGGAATTCAGACAGAGAATGGGTCAGTGATTTTGGAACTGGCCACCAAACACACCCAGCTAACCACATACCTCGAAATAGGCAGGAGGGGCAGAGGAGGGTGCAGAAGGGGTGAGGATGGGGCAGGGTGAGGGAGGAGGTGGTGCACACAAGTGGGTGTGTTTTCTGTGTGGGGTGAGCGCTCATGAGCTCTGAAGTTTGCGTGCCAACTGATGTAAAACAGAGTATGTGTGTTTAAAAGAGAGAGACAGTTTATATATGAGAACACAAGTCTGTTGATATCTGATGAAGTAAACTACACAAAAAAACTGAAGTAACGTGCGTCTACCCTTCTCTCATTCTTTGCATTTTTCCTTTCTTTTTTTTTTCCACATGTATCCCATTGCTGTCTCTCAACACTTGGCAATTCTTTCTCAGCAGTTGGAAGGCAGTGTCTTTAGCCCTTGACGTTAAACATAGCAACAGGTGAAGTCCAAGATTTGCTCAATTTAGCACAATTACTCACTGTTGGAAGATAATTTGCCCTGATGATGCCTAATGGCTCTGCTAATAAAAGGTTATTAGAAGCAGTGGTGATACAGTATGAACACGGAAAGAGGAAAATATGCTGCGTTGGGCAACAAAGGGAAATATTTTAACATACAGCCTAGGAGAGTGTTTCCTATATGACATGAATCCATCAGAAATATCAATATCACCTGACTAAAGGCAGATTTGCGCTTCACCGAGGGAGCAACATAAAAGATTCATATCAAAGAAACACAAGACGACTAAAAGAAAAGTGCTGACAAGTAATGGCAATTGTTTTTTTTTTTTTCTTCATGAATACCAGGGAATATTGCCTAAGCCTCAAATAACCACATCTAGATCTGCATCTAAATACCAAAATCCTTGAAATGAAACAGAGCCAGAGATAGACGAGAGAGATAGGGCTCGCGTGAAGGTTTGAGGAAACTGCCGTCTGGGAGGGGACGCTAGGGCCGCGGAAAGGTACAGGCAGAGAAAAATCACAAGAATGAAAAGAGAAAGAGAGCGAGAGAGGGACAGGAGAGGAGAGGAGGGGGTGAGGACAGGCGGGCATAGAGCTGGGGGGGGGGGCACAGGCATGCAGAGGGTGAGAGGGAATGAATGAGGGCCATTGATAAAGCGGGAGAGAACGGACAGGAGTGAAAGGAGAGGGAGAGAGGCAGAGCGAGGTGGGATCAAAAGGTATTTGCACACGGAGATTCCTGCATAAAGCCGAGGTGTGGAGGCAAAAGGTGGATGGCCAAAAGGATGGACGGACGCGTCGCAGAGCTGACCCGTGGACTGAAACTCAGGGTGGGCCCTGGGTAACTTTGACACAGCAACACATTTGTGTTCTTAGTGTCACAATTTTTTCCCACAAATGAAGTCACCTGAAGAGCAGTCAGAGCCTGAGACAGAGGCCCTCAGTTTGAGTCTGAGCAGAGTTTCCCGTGAATTCCCCGTGCAAAGGTTAACTCGGGTCCCATAATAAAACATTTCTAAAAATTGGGTTTTTAGGGCTTCTCCATGGTTAAATGTGTCAGTGGAAAAAAAAATAAAGACTGCAATATTTACAAAAAGAGAGGACACAATGAAAGGAAATGGCATGGATCTTGAAATGTAGTCACCACTGGGCTTTTGTGGCATAAATATAAAACAGGCAGCTACTTCTGGGTATTTAATTCGTTTTCTGTAACACTAAATCCAAAAAGTTGAATAAACCAGGCTTTATTCACAAAGAAGCACAGACAACAGTTTGATGGCTGCCACACAGGCCAAAACAGTGGGACAGTGTTGTTAGGGATGAGACCTACCGCTGAAGTTTAGGGAGAGAAAAGCTGCTCCGTTCTGCTCTGATGTGAGATTTTAAAGGTGCAATTACTAATATTACATCAGATAACATACTTCCCACCCTCCCCCTCCCCACCTTCAGTGAGTGTCACTCAGGTTGCCAGTTTGAGAGACTTGAAATAAATTTAGACAGTTCAGGCATGTCACCCTAATATGTTACTAACAATTCACCTCATAGTTTGCAAAAGCCCCACCAAGCTGTTTTTCTTTAAACTGACCTCACTGAGACTGCATGTAGGTTTTTGCTGTACCTGTCCTAATGCACCTGTCTTCATCCCAGATGCTTGAATCTTGCACGTCTATCGTATGAACTTCAAATGGTAAAATTAATCTTCAATGCTCCAATTTGTGTGATTATAAAGAGGAATAAGGATTAACCTTAGCTAAAACCTGCTGTTCATTGTGAAGTTATCTGCTTCAAAAAAGAAGAAGAAAAAAACTTGGACAGGAGGACATGGAAGAGATGATGAGGTCTGGAAAACCAAGCGTGTGTTTGTGGGTTTCCTTCATTGTAAAGGATGAAAGAAGAGAAGCACCAAGAATGTGAAGCATTATAAGCATTCAGCTGGTTCAGTGATGAAGGGACAGAGGGCGGCGAGGCCCTGCTGTAACCCAGACGCGTCAGCTGGACACCGAGAGGTTGAGGGGAAGGTCAGGTGGGTCAGTCTGACATTGGAGTGACACCTTGCTGTACTCACTTCAAGCCTTCAAGCCTTTTGAACTGGGTCTCTACAGGCTGAGGCGCTCTGTGGTGATAATACTGTATCTGGCTGACAGTTGATTCTCATAAGCCGTTTTTTTTTTGTTTTAAGGTGTTTTAAAATCAACACTTGAATATAAACAATTCACTGCACTGCTATCATGACATTATACAATAATGGGGTAAATCTTGCATTGGCCTTCTGGCAGACTGGATGTTCACCAGTTTCCTGTTAAAACCATCTAGAACTCAATTCTGCTCCATATTGAAGCATCGACCATTCCCACTTGACAGTGGCCGAGCAATTTGCTTTCTGGAAGCTACACAGCCAAGTATATAAAGCGTAGTGTCAGCTGCGATATAGTGATCTCATGGCACTTCAAATTTAAGTAAAATATTGAAAAAAGCCCAACAATCTCACATAAGCAAGCCCTATCAGTAGCAAAAGTGGAAAACTGTCTTTCATAATGAAGAAACCTCGAGCAGATCCAGACTCACAGGTAGCATCTTATTGCTCGTCCATATCTAAATATCAGTTTAATATCTTAATATCTTGTTGAAAATGCAATATTTTGCTTTGAAATATTTTTACTCAAAGGGCAGCAAACACAACCTACACACCCTAAATAATAATCACTAAAAAGCAAAACATAAGTATTTGTATTGCATGCATCATGTAAACTGTTATTTCATTCACAATTCCTCACTGACCGCACAACAGTCTGGGAAAACCAGCTCCTGCAGTTTCTGAAATTCATCATTCAGGTTGCATCGTTTTATGTTTTTGTAATCTTTCAATTTTCATTCACAGGTGACTCACTGCCTGAGCCCAGGCTCCTCCCCGACGAGTCTGTCTGGGCCAAAAAATACCAGAATCAGTATTTCTGTTACAGTCCAGTCCTTTCGGTAACATGCTCTATCCCACGATTTCTCTGTTTAGAAACTTGAGCTTTGCTGAAAAGCTCATTTTCTCGTGCATATTTAATGTGGAGAGCACAAAAATCCATCAATGAGGATAAAAATGATCATTGATAACAAAATTTTAGGCTGGCTTAAATTGAGCAGCTGCAGCAGTAAGAGGAAGGCGTTAAAATATTTCTATTTTCTTAGTTTGCAGTGTCATAAAAGCAAAGGCTCCCTGTGTGGAGTTACCATGTTCTCTCTAACTCCTGGGCTTTACTCTGGCTTCCGTCCACAGACAGGCTTGTTAGGTTGATTGGTGGTTGATTGGCCATGACTGTTTGTGCTAGTCATTCTCTGTTTCAGTGTCTTCGCCCTGAGATGGACTGTCTTCTGCTCTCCTCCAGTGTCAGCTCTGATTGCTTTGACTATATGTTGCAATAAAGTGGATAAAGTCACTTTAACAAAGAAACCAGCTCATGTTCCAGTGCTGAAAGCTAAAATCCCCAAAAGATCAGTGAAATGCAACATATTTTATAGGTGGTGTGTTTTTAGTCTTGACTTTCTTGAAAATATGGTACATTGCAACATCCAATATGAAGTTCCTTCCAAAGCACACCATGGAAATACATTCCAGTCTATGTACGATGAGCACAATAATCCAGGTCTCCAACTACTTATGCTGTAAAGTAAATATAGCTTCAATTGAAAGGGACTTGACTGACTGAACTTGAACAGAGAATCCAAACGAGTCCACCGTTCCTCACTCTCAGCGCCCGCTGACAGAGGGACTCCTCAGCCGGCCCAGGTCGATCAGGAATGCACCAGGGGAGAGGGAGGGAATGTACCACAGGGGTGTTGAGGAAGGGGGTGGGGTGGCAGCGGAGGAAACACAGAGGGGGGAAACAGAGGGGTCTTTTGTGAGACAGGAAGCTGCAGAGACCAGGGCCTTCTCTCTCTCTGGGTACAGTAGCGGAGCAGAGAGAAACCAGGGATGTGAGAAAGATGGTCGGGGAGAAAGACTTGAGGACAAAGTGCATTGAGGAAGAAAGAGAACCGCGAAGGACAGGATGAGGACCTGAAAGGGGCGAGACGAGCGTGGAGGGTTAAACAAGAAGCTGAGAGAAAAATGTTTAAAAGTAGGACGTTTATATTTAGTGTCCAAACACAACTGAAAGTCCTATTTTTTCAGAAAAAGTTCAGCGAATATAAAAATAAAAATACACAATACAATATATCACATTAAAATGCATAAATGTGTCAAAAAGGAAATCTTTGTTTAGAGTGCGAAAGAACAAACATCACACTTCAGATCAGTTTTGACTTCCAGGAATCGAGCAAAACCCAGCAGGTAAACTGAGGAGGGTGGAGGCTGCATGAGCTTCAGATTTTGAAAACTGCTGTCAAAAATGATTACATATTTGTGCATTTGCAGTAATTCTCCCAGAAAATGTATTGAAGACTGTGCTTAAACAAGGAAAAAAAACTAACTCCATGTAAATGCACATTTAATAGCAGTGCTGTAAATAACCCTTTATGTGTTACTGACCAATGACACTGTATGTGGCAGTAATGACTTATATATGTTTTGATTTCTGTTCAATATTACAGTCAAATGAATAACTTGGGTACAGTTACAGAATCTGATGCAGGCTTGTTCTTTTTTACTTGTGTCATAGATGAAATCTGTTGTTGAGCTGCTATCTACTTCTGTTCCGTGAGCACTGATATTAGCTTAAAGCAAATGTGGTGTCTCCAATGAAGGGCATGTTTGTCTCATTAATTCTAAACCAACTCATTCGATGTCAGTTACATAAAATACCCTCCTCTCAATAACATTAGCCTATATCTATGATTAGCATTCACGTAATTGAAAATAAGAGTTCCCTGCCTGCATATAATCTGGATGTTTTGTTGCTGCTTCTTCCTATTATTAGTTCATAAATGAGTTTCTTTCATCAAACGCTAACAGTATTCAGATTATAGAACTCTTCCTCCCACATAATGCAAGTTAAGGTGAACTTAATGAGTGAATCAGTTATTAGACTGACCCACTTAGTGCTTATGTATCAAAGCAACACTTCCATACAACAGCTATCCAAGTGAACAATCGCTCTACATGAGAGACAACAGTCACGTCTTACTTTCCCAAATAACTATAGCCACTTGTTAGTCATTTAAATAAGTAAATTAAGTCACTGTCTTCAGAAATGCTTCAAGTAAAGCTTCGCAGTATCAAATAAATGTGACAGTAGACCTGCTGAGCAGCTCTCATTTCTGAATGTATAAAGCATTAATGCTTGAGTAAAGGTGTTCCTAACACTTCCTTTAGGGTATTTTATGGCAAAAAAAAAAAGAGGTCAAATTGTGAATGAACACTGGAGTTGAGAAGAAAGGGATTCAGAAGTGGTGAAAGTGGAAGGAGTGAGGCAAAGGAACCAGTGTGTGGGAGTGAGAGTCGGCTCCACAACAGAAGCACAAAAGATCAAAAAAAGAAAAACAAATGATTAATTTCCAAAACAACGTACGATCACACAGCATTCACACTCAGTTATTGAGGTCAGGGAAAACCAGCAATAAAAACAATCGGAGCTGTTATGGTCAGGAGCTCGGTCTCGTCTGTCTGTCCTCTGAAAAGTCATCAAAGAGCTTTTCATCTGCGCTGCAGTTCAGACCCATCCGGGCCATTACTGCACCAACAACACATGCACACGCCAAGGCGGCAGCATAAACAACTGACATGCTGCTAAATAAAAAATACCACCCTCCCTTTTCCTTTTTCTGTCCTCTCATCATCAGGTTTTTTTTTCCTCCCACTGACACATTTCATCCGTCTCACGTTCACCTCTGGCAAACGGACAAGAGCCCGTTAATCCTGCCTGCGCTCTCCTGTCAGGACAGTCGAACTCAGAGACGGAGCTATGTGATTTTTCCACTGCGAATATTTCATGTCTTCTATTCACACTGCGCAAGAATAAAAAAATGACTGGAACGTTGTCAGGCTTTCCATGTTCACTTTCAAAGCTCCACAAGCTGTTGAAGTTAACAAGGTCGGTCAATTTAATTTGTAACCCAGTTGTTCTGAGGTTTAGACTTCAGGTCATTTGGTCATTAGAGAACCTGTCTATCCTTGTATTCTTTAAAAAAAATAAAAATTCAGTGTTATAGCAAAAAACAAAAAACAAAAAAAAAAACCCACTAAATTTGGGTTGTTCTTTGGTTGTTTCTATAGTTTCTATATATCCAGTCCAGAGTTATTGGTTGCAATCCCAGTCACCTCTTGGTAAAGGCAGGTTACACGCTGGAAGAGTCATCAACGAACCTGACAGCACTGAGGCCCGCTGGTCCTTCGTCCATACTACTGATCAAGAGTGAGGTGCTGTCTTGGTCTCATGATGTGAAAATGTGAACAATACGGTGAAGAGGACGGTTTAAACATCAATTCTAACTGAACCAGGAAATGTATTGGTCCATTCATGGCTCAAACGCCTGTAGTGAATATTCCAGTTTAGAAAAAAACAAAAAGTAGCAAAAGCAGCAAAAGTATTGAGAAACATTAATTCAACATTCATGTGCTTTCAAATGCTTAGAGATGGTCACATTAACTTCACCTGTAAAGGTAATAAAGCATTTTGGGTTCATGATGAAATTTCCATTGAAAGTTCGCTATATAAGTACTATAAGGGAAGATGAACCAGTAAAACAAACACTGTGTTCTCAGCAGTAACTTCAGATTTAGCTCATGGTATAGGCCTTTACGTTGAACGTCAAATGTGGCTTGAACCACAAATTGCATGTATAGTTGTTTTCAAGCTCCGTAGAGAACACATTTAGGAGCATATGCAAGCGGCACCGATACGATGCCTTCCTGAAATATTTCTGCGTATGATTCTCTCAATCTGACATATTTTTATCTGTCATGGTGCCCTGATTAGAAAGCAACAGCGACTGTCGCTCAGATGCAGAATTACATACTTTGGTCGGAACAAACTCTCAGATTCGTCCAGATTTAGCTCTGCTCAGGAGACACTCGCAACCATTTAAGTGTACCCTGGCTCAGACTTGGCCCGTGCACACACAAGCCTAGCATATCATTACAACTAAAGGAACATGGGGACAGAGGCTGACCAGTCATTTGGCTTTGCTTAATGCTGTTCTCAATCATTGTAAGGTTTGTCGCATCCGGACAGTCTGGAAGCTTCACGTGGAACGCTGCAGTTTTCTAGTTTCTAAAACGAAAATACATATAACTTTAAAGAAAAAAGACGCCAAGTGCCACTTAGTGTCATCCCTCTGATTTAGAATACATGTAAATAAAATGTCTCTAATTCTGTGCAGTCAGCATTCGGCAGTGGGTGGTTCAGATCATTTATCTTTAACCTGTATTTTCAGAACACGCTTTTGAGAAAACTGCTTTTTTGTCAAGTTTTGATAAACCACACACACTGTGAGCCTGGATTATAGGCAGGCCCAATGTTTGATTAAAGAATCTGACTACCTCACAATGCAAATAC
Organism: Salarias fasciatus; assembly: GCF_902148845.1. Lineage (NCBI taxonomy): Eukaryota > Metazoa > Chordata > Actinopteri > Blenniiformes > Blenniidae > Salarias > Salarias fasciatus. The sequence continues at coordinate 9,424,890 of NC_043765.1, read as the reverse complement.
AAATCCATCAATCAGTAAAATTTAAAAAGTCTCTGAAATTACAGCAAAACAAAGGGAAAATAAGAATATTCAAACCTATATTTGGTTGCAATTATGAAAGTCTAGATGACGGACAAAGAAATAGCTTAAAAAATATGACGTCAGTAGTTCACGAGACAGAATGGAATGAAATATTTATGTTGTATTGCAGTTTGCACCGTTTTAAATGTACACAGGTCTTCTTAGCTCACTGAAGCTGAGGAAGACCGAGTTTCTGTACGTGTGATGGTTTGTTCATGAGTCTCACCTTTGGGGTGTTTCAGCCACACAAGACTTCAAACACAGCTTGCTTATTCGGTGCAAACAGCAACAACATTGACGTGGTGAAAATTGACATTAGCGAAAGTGAAATTAGAAGGAATTTGACCTCCGGTATAAAAGGTGTCTTTCTGCAGTGCTCAGATTCACAGAGAGGAGAGGGAGAGGGGTGAGAAACAGGATGGAGGGAAGCACATGAAGAATCTGAGCTGAAGGAGAGCAGGGGAGAGAGTGGGAGAGAAATTGCACGTTACACACAACTTGTTTTTACTCAGTAAGAGAGAGGTGGAGAGAAAGAGGAATTCCTGCAACTAAAAATGGGACTAAACTGTGATTAATGCAACTGTAAGGAAAAATCGACAGCCAGACGTTCAGAGAAGACTTAGCTAAAATTGCATTGATCTGGAATCCTTAATTTAGATGTTATCAAGCATGCCAATTCAGAAAGAAAAACTCTTGAATGAATACAACAACAAACATCTAACATTTGCCTGAATAAATCTGTCAAGTATTTACCTGAATCTAAATGGGAACACTACACTCTGGCTGCAGCAGGTTCTTCAGTGCTGTCTTGGCTGTACTGCACTCTGTGGTCACGAACAGAGAGCTCTTTGTGCCTGCGCCCTCTGCTGGCGACCAGCGGCACTGCAGGAAGGAGGGACACCTTCCACAGTGGCACACTTGGCTCCAACATCTGCAAACGGGGAAAGTGATGCTGAACTTTCATTGCATTTGTCCGTCTCACTTTTTATGTTGGGACTGACTATGATTAACAGTTTGGTAACTGAAGACATAGAGAGGGAATACTCATAAATTCATGAGGCAAACACACTTAGTCACAAAAAAAGCCTGTGGAGGACCACAAAGAGGGAGAACATTAACTGAGGAGGAGGCCATTTGGTACTGTGTTATTCAGTCCGGTTCATATCAAAACTGGATGTAAAAACACAATACACAAATTGCTGCTAAGTGCCAATAAATCACTGCAGAAGCATTAAGGCAGCAGGTAGAACTCAGAGACATTCCGGACGACATGAACTGAACACAGATTAAAAATATGGGTGCATTCAACTGATTGAACCTTTCAATAAGTTCATTCAAGTATTAAAGTAGAACTTATTTGTGTGTAAGCAGGAAAGCCACCCTGGATACAAGATCAGACATCAGGGAGGAGACTAAGAAATGTAGGAGGAGAGATGTGGAGAGAGAGAAACGCTTTAACTACACGGCAACAATGATCCAAACTCAGTCCCACATTGCTATTTTTACATATGAAGCAGAGTGGATAGAGCCACCAGTGTGAGAGAAACATATAGAGAATAATATCGTCAACCCTCCTATTGACCCAGCTGTGCCACATGGGCACGGAAGGAATATATTGCAGTTTCAACCCCAAGAAGCTGTAATCTAGAGAGGAGAGAGAGGAGGCGGAGCAACAGCAGACCACAGCTGGACAGGAGTAAAGGTCAGTGCTCCCTCTAGAGGATGAGAGGTGGGAGTGCAATGCCAGTGGTCACCTGGGGCCCTGGGGTCCTGCTGGACTGAGGAGCCCATCATTTCTCCAGGGCACAGACGGAGTCCAGTCTTTCCATCTCAGCGGGAATCAGACGGTGCTTAACGTGGGAACCTGAAGGAAATGAGGGGACTTGGGTAATCTTCGACCTTCAGAGGGGTTTCTTAAAATGTGTCATTATGTTCAAGTTATTTTTTAATGTGCAAGTGAAACAATATCCCATTCAGCCAATTAAGACCTGAGGCAAACTTTGTATCTGTGCATTTCTAAACATTTTCCAGTTCAATTCACTGGTCATGGTAAAACAATCAATGACAACAAGACATTTACATGACATCTGGTTCAAAATGAAGTGTTGCTTCAGGTCTTAACAATAATACCACGAGGCTTTTTTTTGTGTGGTTATAAAAAAAAGAAAAACACATCTGGTACAGTATTAAAACCTTTACTTGGACATGATACAACAAACAGAAACAAGATTCAGAATTAATGACTGAAAAAATTATTCATATTTTCAATCCCCAAAGCACACAATAGTCAATCAGCTCCACATGTACAATGGAGTAGAATACAAACAGGACAGAGAACAGACACAAGCGAGGGAGGGAAAAACAAATCAAAAATAAGAATGAAAGATCCCATTCTGACTTTACAGCTCTTGAATTTGTTTAATACTTTGTAATAAACAAAAAAATGAATACCATAGACAGAGAAGGGGCAGATGGGGAAAAAAGGCAAAGAAACTGTGTGAAAGATAAACACTTAAGGAAGATTCTAGATCTACTGGAAAATCAGGTTTTATTATTCTTCACATCAATCATCTCCAGACTGAAATTCCTGCCCTTCTGATCTCTCTGACCAATCCTTCGTGATTCACGCCAACAACCACCTCCTCATTCACTGAACCCAACCTGCTCACAGACGCCTCCTCTGACTGGACTGGTGAACGTGAGGCAGCCTCTCACTGCAGCTGGACACGAGGTTTCTCCCTCATGTTCAAAAACAGACTCTGGGAACTGTTTTGTCTTCACCAGCTCCACCCGGTCATAAAAAAAAAAAAAAAAAAAAAAAAAACACAACCAAGTCCATCTGAAGAAGAGAAGGACCGAGACTAAAAACCTGGCCCTATTTAATCTACCCTCTCTCGCGACTCATAAATGCACTATCTTGTCTTGTGGAGTCCAAAGCAGATGTTTTCCACTGAGAGACTCTGTAAAGAAAAAGCACCGATGCATTGCTCACACACCAAAAGGGATTCACACACCGATCTGCTTCCCTCCACCGACCGCTGCTCCCCTTTTCCGCATCAGCTTTAATTCCAGTCGTATTCGGACCCTCTTTGGGACGCATTACACAGGCCAGAGTCAGCGCTGCGCAACCATCACAAAATAACATGACACTGAATGGCCCAGCGTTTAAAAAATGGCCACAAACAGCTTGGCAGTGATAAATAAACCAGTGAGGGTGGTGTTTTCAAGGCTGCATAAGACGCCGTGCGCCTTACTGATCATAACACCTTCGGCCTTGGCTCTGGTGGGGCTCAAACAACGCCACCTGGCTGTTGGATCTATACATTACCTCCCCTGTCTTCTGTGATCATTAAAACAAAAACAAAAAAACAAACATTTAACCAATGTCTTTCAAAACGTAACAACTGGCGACCACAATACTGCAACACGGTAAAAAGGTCACAGCATGCGTCTGCCTTGAGTGCACACGGTTGCAGCGACAAACACACGTGGGCGGTGCGATTCAGAGGCCTCCCATGGCTGACCACAGGTCGCTGCAGCGCTCAAGTCAAGTCAAGTAAGCAAAGAGGGACACACGGCACCGGATCCCCTCTCCACAGCTCTCCAACACCGTCGAAAGAAAAGCTTCACATCCGCTTTGAACAGTCCAAGAATCGTAGGTCTATTTGACGAGTCCACTTCAATGCAAAGCCCAGTCATTTTCAGCCTGCGTGGGCGAGTGAATAAGAAACATTAAGTCTGGAGTAAAGCAGTGGTGACGGGGTAAAGTAAAAGGAAGGAAGGAAGGAGTCTGGGGTGTGTTGATAAAGCATCAGGTCAACAAGCTCGGCAATCGCCTGAAGCCGGCCTGGCTCCTTTTCCTGCACCCTTTCATTTCACTCGACCAATTTATTCAACAGTGCTTAGCAAGTCACAGCCAAAGCGACAGAATCTGCCAGTCAAGGGGCGTAGCTGCAGACAGACTCTGTACACATGTGCATAAAAACACCCGCGCCACCACATACACCCTATAGCAAACTCTCTAGAAAAGAGGAAACGCCCAACCACCAGTCATTGCAAAGCTTGAGGAGGCAAAAAAAGAAAAAAAAGAAAAAAAAACACAGACCTGCACTGACTGAATAGCTTAAAAAAAAAAACTATCTTCTCATCTTGATGCTACACTGATAGCAAAATGTAAAGAAATGTAAAAATGGCATAGCAAAATGTCAAGACGACTTAAATACGTCGCTACTAAATGAAGGGATGGGAATTGGAAATGAATTCACAGCCAATTAACGTTAACTTATGTAACAGACTATGCTATTATATATATATATATAGTTTTTTTTTTCTTTTTTTTTACAAATGTCAGAAAATACAATGCATATATTGCATGACAACTGTTTAACCATGTTACCACAATAGGACTATACAAGTTGCATATTTTGACTTTGAAAAAAAATCACCACCAAACATTGGTATCGACTCAGGCCGCTGTGTGTGACTATTTGATGTCAACAAGTGGACCCCGCAGCATTTAACCCAAGGCCTAATCATTCCCATCCCAAGCTAGAAACACGGTGCAGTAGCAGCAGGCTCGAACATTCAACAGGGGAAGCTCCGAAAAGTAAAATCCTGCAGAGAAAGTCAGAGATGTTAACCCACCAGAAGAGTATCCACACATGCACGCCTCTTAAAGTCAGCAGGGAAAAAAGCTGATGTGTTTTACTTCCAGACATCATTCCACAGCTCAGATTCTCCTAGGATCGCCAAACTCTAGTCAAGATCACAGATCTCAAATCCCAGCGGCTGAAAGAACCATTCTCACGCAAGTCTCAAAAATGTATTGGCTCATACAAACGGACTCAAACCGATAATAAAACATTAAAACTGCACTACGACAGAACATACACTACAAAACCTCTGGCCACGCCGTCATGTGTCTCTATACCAACAGCCAAAGTCAGTCGGCAGCGGTGCCAACTCTTCTCTGCACGAAGGAAATTAATGGACATCTGGAGAGCACTTCGCTGAATTCACCGCACAGACGCGCTGAGGGAGAACACCACGCTTTAAGGTTAGACCAACTCACTCACGTTAAAACAGTAACACCTGTCTTACAGGTCAACGGCCAGCCTCGTAGTCCACATCACATGGGGGGGGAGGCCAAAGATCCTCTCTGAGAAGAAATATTTGGACTTTCTGGAGGGCAGGAAGCTCATTGCTCATTCTAGTTAAAGTAGCTGGCAGACCCTAAACTTCAGCAGCACGTTCAATGCTTCCACCAGCAACATTGCTTTCTTTAAAAAACAGAAACAAAAAAAAAGAAAAAAAAAAGAAAAAAAAAGAAAAACAACTGTGTCTAGTAGAGAACAAAATCTATTTAGTCACAGCCAAAACGTACTTAGCTGGTATTGGTTTTGATTTTCCAGAGGTTGGAGTCTCAACATAAGAGGGTTACAAAAAAAACAAAACAAAAAAAAAAACACAAAAACAAATCAGGGGGGATTAGGTTAGAATGGAAAATAACTGATTTGTCTGTGTACTTGCATACTGAGTTTGCATTGATGTAAATGTGCAAGTCTTCATCTACAAGACCGTATTAGTTAATTAGCACCTGGTTGAGGACAGCTGTGCCTCTTCCCTGTAGAATGATACTGAAAAATGAGTTTGATTTCAGTAAATGTGCCGACTAAGAAGAAGGCTGAATAAATCTGAGAATGTCAACACACTTTTAAATGATTTTACCAACAAAAATGGTAGTAAATCTTTACGTGTACCCCAGTATTGCTCAACTTTGAGCGAGTGTAGACTATTTAATTCATAGCTTGTGTTAAATCTTCTGATCATGTGGTAGCTGCATTTGACTTTTCACTGCAATGCTCAGATTCAGACGCTCACAAATTTCAATCACAGTAAATGTCAAGTGCCATTGTCAACAAAATCCAGCGAATTACCGAGAACAACTGGAACATAATGGCAGATGTTGGTGCAAAAGCAGCAGCGAGGTGTGGTTTGGCCCTGGGCTCAAAGACAGTTTCGTGGCAATGTCAGTACATGGAAGGCAAGTCCAATGTGGGTCGAACGGCAAGAAAACGATAGCTTTTGTTTGTCGGAGTCACGTATTTTTACTTACTCACATGTGAACTGGAATTACTAATACATGACTCCCATGTATGTTTTTATTTTTATTTTTTTGTAATATTTACATCTACTGTACAAAAGTCGCAAGCACTGAGCCAAGACACACTGAATTAAGTCTTCAAAGCTGCAGGTAGTAGGTGTAGGATTTCCATTATTTGGCATCTTTTTTTTTTTTTTGTATTTCCTTTTCAAATACTGTATAACAACACACAAGGTTGCATTTAACATTGGTGCATTACTCCTCTTTTACCACCAGCAATGCATGAGCTGCAATTATTGCAAAAACAATGAATTTCATACGGATCGACCACGATGTGAAATGTTGCCACAATCTAATAATTTCCGCTGGCTTTTATACTGTTCACCCCTTTTTGTGTTGCACAAAAATATAGGTTTCTTGCTTCTTGTTTTACAAGACATAAGTGCAACAAAGCAAAGCCATTTTATCTACTCAAATACACTGTACAAAGACACAGCTCAGACCTGGGTGGACGAAATAAGTGTTGCACTTATTTACTCAGCCTTTCTGAACAATACCTTACCACTCATACTCAAAAATATTCAATCATAAGATGCTCCAGAGAGTGCAGAAAAAAGTGTTTTCTGTCAATGCCAATAGTTAATTGGTAAAATAAAGATGATTTTTGGAATAATAAAACAACCAATATAGAATAAAAGATATTCACCTGTGATCTCAATATACTGTTGGCAGCCAGAACCACAGGGTTAAATTTCTATCTGTTCAAGATGTCAACGTCTTTTTTTTTGCAACCTCAATAACAAATCATCACCTGTTCTGATAATAATGGAAAAAACCCTACACTTAGTACCGTCAAGTTCATCTTAGGTGTTTGAGGGCAGATGGTCATTTCTAGGAAACAGGAACATTTACACAGTTAACAACTCACAAAAGTGCATAAATGACCACCAGCCGAGGGAGGATTTTGGGGGAGAGCAAGATAAAAGTCAAACAAATACTTTTTTCTTGCCTGAAGCTGTACTTTCTGTGAGCCTCAAGCTGTTTCAAATACCAACCATCTGCCAAAGTAGAGAGAAGGACAAAATAACCAAAAACAAACAAACAAAAAAATTCAAGTCATTCTTCTTGTCTTACAAAGCCCGCTGTGCGCATCAGGGTGGGAGGGACTCCGTCTATCTGTTCAACACAAAGTGCTCCCAACCCTCTTTTCCTGGATTTCAATGCCTTGGAAAAAAGCTCTCATTTCATGAGTACAGTACTTCAAAATAGAAACTCAAACAAGTTTCAGCATGAATATTCGAAAAGCATAAAATATTTCAACGTTAATGAGATTGGATGAACTCACTGGGAGGGCGCGTTTGCCTGTCTGGTGAAAGACACTTCCTGACATTAAGAAAGGACCGATTTTAGACAGTTGATTGAAATGCTATGATTCGAAGCTAAAACCATACATGAACATTGAACTGGCTAGTGACAGATAACATATAGAGGTGTAGCTAGCAGTAACTGGAGGGAACCCAGGTGAGAACAGGGTCGGTACATCAGTTACACAGAAGCAATAACCCACTGCGCGATGAAGATGTGAAAACTGACGGCCAAATCTAATTAAGACATTTACTGAAACTGTGTGAGAAAGAAGGGACACACTCCGGGAGAAATATTCCCTATAGTGAAAAACTGACTGTGGGAAAATAGCTTGTAAATGCTTGTGTATGGATGTGGTTTCAATTACAGTTAGCATACTGTTCAGTTCAAGCCATACTATCTGTGTGTTAGTTATACTGACGATCAATCCATGTATGTTTCAAGAATCTGTGTGTGTGTGTGTGTGCGTGTGTGTGTGAGATATGTGACAGCAAATCTGTGTGTATTTTTTTTGTGTGAAAAAGCTGGTGTGTAAAAACCAGCAGGTGCTGCAGTTAAATGAGCCCGAACAAGAAGAGCCAGCGATCCAACACAGTGGGAGCTGTGTTAGTAATCCTGGTGTGCATCGGATCCTGACCGGATCGAGACTGGATCTTCTAGGTGAGCTGGTGAGGCGCCTCGAGCATCTCCATCAGGAAGGTGTCAATGGGCGTGTCACCAATCAGTTTAAAGAAGAAAAGGTGCTCCAGACACTTCAGACCAATGGAGCGCAGCGCTGGCAGCCGGAGGAGGAGCTTTGCAAACCTGGATAGGAGAGGAGACGGTGAGGAAGTTAGTGGACTCGGCCATCATCTGTGGGTTCTGAGAACTCAAATAATTCATTCAGACAAAGCACAAATTCATTATTACTTAAATTACAAGTGCATGATGTGCAAAATTAATCTAAAATACTTCATTACTATTTTTAGTGGTTTTCTATTATCAACAGTTTTGTATTTTTGCAGAATTTTTAAATGGATTTCATTCATTTTAAGAAAATAAATCCATAAAATGAACACCCTTGTGTCCATATTGTAACTCAAAAGCTTTAGTTTCCACATCAGTCTGTAGTCACTGGCTCCAGGAGTAAAATGAAGTGATGGGTAAAAGGAGGCCATGTGCTAAATGCTACTTTTACTGTAAAAAAAATACCAATTTTTTTGTTTTTTCCTACACTGCATTTGTGTGAAATGCCAAACTAAAAATAAATGCAGCATATACATAATGTGAAATCACTTAAATCAGAATGTCACACAGAAAACATTTTTACTTCTTGATTTATATACTGATTGATAGTTTTTTACATACCGACGCTTAGAACAAAATAGGAACGTGTGTAAATGAGCAACTGTTTATTCTTTCCTTCAAGACTTCCTTTGTTCCTCATGAAAGGTGGACTGTCCTCAAAAAGAAGTGGCATCATGGTGGGACAATGACCGAGCTGAATGTTACTTTGTGATTATCTGAGCGGCGGCATCATCAGTCATAACCACGGACCTGACTTGTTGATGTGAAAGGTTCACTGGTCGCAGCCTACCTTCCCTGTTGATCAGGGTATTTCTGTTTGCAGTACGACTCGAGTGACGCATAAACCCTCTCTCGAAGGAGCTCCACCTCACTGGGGTTGGACAGACCCTTGGCATCTTTGAGTGGATAAAAAGAAACAAAAATCAATGTCCGTTACTGCCAAAACACGTCCTCCAGTCTTCCTGACACGGTATAAATGAGCAGACCTGGATTAAAGAGGATGATTGCTCGCAGGCAGCCCAGCTCGGTCTTGTCCATCTGCATGTCTCGCATCTTACTTACAAGCTCTGTCAAAACCCTGAAATTAGAGGAGAGATATGCAGCAGGAAGTCCCATCTGGAGACGCCGTTGTGAGGAGGAGAAATGTTGAGACGGCGATACAGTGGGAAACCAGTTAAAATAATACCAAAGAAAAAAAAAAAAGCTCAGAAGAACGAGACAGAGAAAGAGCAGATTTCTGATTACGGTTACTTGACAACAACTTTGTGACCCAAATGAAAACATTTACCTGTGATGCAGCAGAAAGAATAGTTCTAAAGAAGAAGCAAACACAAACTAACAAAAAAAAATTCCTATGAACCAGGTTGTCAAACTGCTGTGTCTGGCTGTGGCTGGTTCAGCTTTTTACCTTCTCAAAGTGAAATTCTTCTCATTTATGTATCTTAATCTCCGATCCTCAGGTAAAAGTCATGAAATGCACACAAAATGCTGAAGTTTACAATGGCTGGAGAGGAAAATGTTCATTTGGTATTTTGCTTTGAGGATTTTACATTATGATACCTTCTTTGTTGTGATGGTTTTAGATATGAGCACAAAGCAGTTAAATTAAGTAACAGTTAAGTTAAATAACATTTAATCATTACGACACAATATTTAAACAAATGTTTGGCAATTCGAAATGTATAAAGCCACAAAATGTGTTCTTATTGACACCTATTAACATGATTCCAGGACGAAAATCCATTTCATATTTGGTGATAAGTTACATCAACATTTTATTTAAGTGTATAAATTAAAACGGTCAAGAACAAAGGATGAGAACTTCTCAAGCCAATCTTGTGATCTTGTGATTGCTCTTTGTGAGGATGGAAATCATGTTTTTGCAGCAAAGTGTAACAGTTTAATATTGAAGGTTTCTCTTCCTTTGGCTTTTATCCAAGCTGGGAGTTTCGTGAATGTCTGCACGTGGCCTTTCAAAGTCATTCCTGGCAGCAGATGAGTGTTTCTCCACACTCTAATATCATCTGACAGAATGTGATCACGTTTCATCAAACAGAGCATGCACAATGCCTACAAATTGACTGGGCACGTAAACAAAAAACTGCATTGATTTGAAATAATAAAATCGAGAGCCCTTTTTACAGCTAGCAAGGCAGTCAAACTGGAATTAATACCAGAATAAAGATTTGCTTCTACCAACAGTTCCACTACATTTTTAAACACTATGCCATTATGTTGTCTGAAACGGGTCGTCATGAGACACAGAGAGGTTTATTTTAATCCATTAAATATCTGCGTCCAAGAATATGAGTGAAAGAGGGGAAAAAAAGCACAGGCAGAGAAGTGATGACCATTATGGACTGTTTCACTAATACTCCATCATCATCAACAGAAATGACCATCTGTTCATCATGATGGACTTCGACAGGCAAGGCCTAAATCTACAAAACACTGTATGACCATATCAGTGTTTTTTTTATTTTTTAACACATGAGCGCCAAGGATGAATTCTTCATTTATATTTAGAGGGACAAAGGGACAGCAATCTTTTGTAAACTGCGTTTCGATGAAGGGTCAATTTTCATCACTGAGAGTTTATTGATGATGAGGGACAAAAACACCTTCAAAATGCCTCAAAGAAAAATCTGAAAGCTAATTCGGCCAAAGTCATACATTTCTTCATGTAACCACATGGTACCATTCAGTCCTTGGGAATACAGGCTTGACCACGGCAGTCAGCACTTAATGCTCATAGTCATGGGGGAAATAAGACTCTCCAGGCTTTTATAAGAATTCAAAGCCAGAAGTATAATGTGAATGCAGGCCACGGACTCATTTGATCAAACACTTCTCAATGGACGCTGCTGAAATCTGCGCTCTGAAGCGAGAACCCGGCTGGTGTTCGTAAACCTGGAGAAAAGTCGACCTTCATCAACCTGTGAGATTCTTTTTCTTTCCCTTTGTTTTTGCTCAGAGAGGAGGGGTTCAAGAACAGTGTTTGTGTAGTGGCGTGATTACCTGTCAAATATGGCCCCAACCTCAGCATTGTGCGCCCTGCGTATTCAATCACAATGTGTTATTACAATGTTATTACACAGTTCAACTGTCATTACATTGTGCTGAGTTTTTTTTTTTTTTTGAGCCCTTCTGATGTATTGTTAGTCCATGTTTACATGTGATTTTAGGGGATAAAAATATGCAGTATGACAAATTAGTCCTGTATCTGGAAGCTGGTGTTAAACAGCACCCATCAAAATTCATCATAAACCGTTTGGTTTAGCGAGGATCTTTATAAGTGCCATATAATGGCTCACTTAGTCTGCTTTTATAACTGTAATCTTACAAAAGGTACCATTATATTAAAATGAATTAAAATAAAGGGAAAAGGAAATCATATGACAAACTATGACTAAGAATCTGTTCATAGGTGAAAAATCTCTCAAAACATTTAAACATTACAGCACACAAATTAAATCAACAAGTATAATTTACACAACTGTAGCTATCGAGTAAAAAACAGAGGCTTGAAGTGCAAAGTACAACAATCAAACACAAACAAACAACACATAAAACACCCCGACAATAATGGAAAAGCAGTCAGGAGAACACAAACAGTCAGGAAACAAGGGTGCCCAATTAAATAACGTGTGCTGTTATTCATGACGAGGAGGAAAGTGTGGAAACAAAAGGATGAGGTTAGCTTTCTGAAGCTGATTCCAGGTTGTGTTTTGCACTTCAATGCCTACCAGAGAAAGCGCTACTTCGGGTACGATGCTACAAAGAGATGCTAATGCTGCGTTATATTATTTAAACCCCACCCCCTCCTGACAAAATGTGGCTGGGTAGCTTCAAACAGACGCTGATGCCAAGCTGAAGTGGAAGCTTTCTGCTAAAAGAGAGCAGTGCTGTGAAATTTATCGAGAGGAAAAAATCACTGAGCCCAGTTGCCCCGCTTCAACCCTGACTAGGAAGCAAACTCAACCCTTTAAACCATGTGATTACTGTGCAATTAACATTGAATTAACACCTTGTGATTCAATTTGGCATTTGACATTGATTGGCAGTATTTCTTTTTAAATCAGAGCAGGTGATTTGTTTGTGTGATGAGCACATGAGCATAAGTTCCTCCCTTTACCAATCAGAAATGTTCCTTTGAATATGCCAGCATTATTACAGCGAGTAACACAAAGTTTATATTTCTAAATGTCTGAAAAAAAGAATGTGAGACCATGACACAAATCATGCTCATTTTTCCACGAAAATGCAAGACATATTTTGAGATCTACAGCTAACCAAGTTTTTATTCAATACAGATGGTGAATCTGACAATAACACTGTCATTATTATAATTATAATTATATCATACATCATTAGATTATATTATGATCATCATTATTATGATCTGCCTTCTGCTTACAAAATTACAGATGTTTTTTCAAGTCTTGGGCACTTGACTAAATCTACTCAAAAAAAGTAAATATTTCATGAGCTTAAGAATAAATCTACACATGCTCCATGGTCTTTACATCTCTGCAAAATAATGCGATGTTAAACTTCACATTAACACTTGTAAAGGAAGATTCCTATATTTTCCTGACTGTCAGCCATTATGAAAGACAGTTTGGTTGCTTTGCCACTGACTAGTGTTGTGTTGGTGCACATGCCCTGCGGATAAGCATTCATCCCCAGTCTCCCATTCATGCGCCGTCGTCCTACAGGCAGCAATTAAGAAGCAAAGTCTCTCAGCCAATGCAAAACACAGCAGCTGCAGCCAACCGAAGAGCAGAAGTACACCGAATACTCAATTATCAACCAAGTCAATCAGCCTGATTAAGTGTGTTTATATTTTGAAACACAGTGAGTGTGGAAGTAAATTAAAAAACAAAAAAAACCCAAAAAGCATCATCCTACATACTTGATAAAGTCATCATAACTGAATGTATGTGGTTTTGCAGTACTAGTTTTCAGTTGGATTAATAGTAGATGATCCTAATCGTGTCAAATGGAATTACATGGAATTCTGAAGTGGAAAAACAAATGTTAAAATATTATGTTGAACCCTTCCATAATGACTTTCAAATCCTTTCTGACCCATAAAAAGTCTTCAGAGTTGTATGTGAGCCAGAGCAGCTCGCGTGTGGATGAGTATTACCTGTCAAAGATGGCTCCCACGCCTGCACTGTGGGCACTGTTCCTGTGGACATGCAGACCCGTGGCCAGCAGGATCCCATCCTTCACTGAGATGGAACGATGGGAGAACGAAGCAATCAGGAGCTCATTCCAGCCTGTTGAAATATGAACATTAGATTCAGGAGATCACAGTGTTTGCACAATCAAACTGCATAATTCCCTGGTTAATTAAAGATCTGATACTAGCAACTGTTATTAGTTGGATTGCAACTATTCTAAATGTAAATTCAATACTTTGACGCAGTCGTTGAAACGAAGAGAAAGGGCTGTGTGACATTAGGTAAATATCCAGTTGAGTTGTTGACTACTGTAATTACAACATGACTTGCGATTAGTTACCAAGTATTACGATAATGACTTTCAGCTTTGGGATTCGGTCTTCCAAACAATATTGATCTTGATCTTACAACGAAATAACAGCAGACTGGGCTCCAATTTATTCCATCACATGCACATATGCAGTTGCTGCCTTCCATGTTTCAGATGGATTGTTGCCACAAGGGATGACAAGATGTTGAAATCATGAAAGTGCAATACGCCGCTGCCAACGCAAAATGTGTCGGCTCTAAAACGACCAGACTCACTGCGTCTTTCATATGGGAACTTCCAGTTTGCCTCAGTGTCATGAATGTGATTTGATGAACTCCAGAGTGTTGGAGCTGCAGGTATCAACAAAACCATCGTCTACCTGAGACTTGTAGAACAACCGGGGTACCCTGAGAGCTCTCATCTCACTTGATGAAGCTGTATTTGGTCTGGATAAAGGGTGATCCGTGATTTGTTTTTCCTCACTTGTTTCTGTTACTTTCATCATTACAACATTCACTCAGCTCTCTCTGGGAACTTTGTCTTTACAGAGTTTGGGAAAATAGGGCAGCAGGGCTGTGTCTGAGATGGATATATTATAATGATGACAGGATTGCGATGTATTATGTCGTCTGAATGGATAAGGGTGGAGTATTTATTTATTTTTTTTACCTTTAAAGGGTCATTTGAAATAAATAAATCAGAAATTTGAATTTATCGTGAAAGCTCTGATCTTTCACAGCCCGTGATGATATCAATAAAAGATTTTCGGTTATATCTAAGATCAGCATTAAACTGCTTGTAAAATTGGTATTTGCTAAAATAAGCAAATATTTAAAGACTTCAAATCTTCTTTCCCATACATGGATTTACCTGCACGTAACAAGATGACCTGATCATCGAGGGGCAGCTCAGAGAAGTGTGGGATCCTCTTGGCCCACTCCACCAGAGTGAAGAGCTGCTTGTCAGCTGCCTGGCAGATGTTCGTGACAGGATCGTTGGGCTGAAACAAGGACATTGACGCTATTATAGGTAGGATTTCATGACAGTGCCATGATGGCTGCACAGGCAAAAATCTGTTAACAAGCATCAGGTTTGAATATGAACGGAAACCTAAAAACAAAGAAGACACACAAACATGCAACCTCATGATTTGTTTGTAGACACTCACCGAACTACCACCTGAACTGCCATCAGCATGGAGCTCAGTCTTCTGCTCCACGGCCATCTCCGCTTCTAAAATCTTCTCCACTGGCATCTCCTCGTTTACTGCGCTGGTCGACTCAACCTCGCCATCTCGGTCTTTATTTCGCTGCCGCTCCTCTTGAACAGCTGCACGGTGGAGGGTAAGGGTGGGAGGAGAGGAAGACAGGAGGGAACAAGAAAGGACAAGAAAGGAAGGAAGACAGAGTAGAAATAAAAGAAAAATGTGGATGTTTAAGATGGGTAACAGGAAGAAAATTTAAAAGAAATGCAACGAAAGCAAAGAAAGACATGAGTCGATAGCAGAGGGCAGAAATATGAACAGAGTCAAATGTGTAAACAGATGAATGGATGAAGTGAGAACGGCAGAAACAGTTCAGGAATACATGGACAGCGAAAACAAGAGTGGCAGGAAAAGGAGAGAGGAAGATGAGAGTGGAACGATATTAATGTTAAAAAAAAAGCAAAGATAAACAGTGGGAGAGAGGACATGTAGAATTCATGACTACAAAAGTACCTCATAATGTCTTTGAAATGATTCATTCATTTCTAAATAATACCTCACACTATGTCCTCAAGTGCAGAAACAGACTGAAGTCACAAGACAATTCCAAAAATAAATTTCAATGAATGAACACACCAGTAATCTGACTTTCTGAACTGTCACACATTTTTGTCAGAAGATAATGTGTAGTAACAAGTTTTCCCTTTTAATAAAATTAAAGACATCAGGTTACTGTAGAAGAAACCACCTAAAATTTAAAAAGAAAAAAAAATGCAAACAAAGTGTGCGACTTCCACCATATTAAAAATGTAATTTTTGATTTGGGACTTTTTTTTTTTAGGTCTGGGAAAACAATTCACCAAACTGACATTATGTTACAGATCACTTGCAGTCAAACATATTTAGGCCGGTTCCACAGACTAAAGTCCATCGTCATTTAAACATCAGTCAGTGACCTGCAAAAAACCCATGAAGTCTGAAACAAAACAGAATTATCTAACTTCTCAAGAGTTGTGTGGTGATATCTTTTTTTTTTTTTTTTTAAGAATCTAATCTTGAAGACACCTCATTCACATACAGGATATGAGGGCCTTAAACTAATCACTGATTCGCAAAAGAGCGTGAAAGATTATTGAGTAACAGCATTTTCATCAAAAACTGTATTCCAGAAAGGTTTGTATCCTGTTTTGTTTTGTGTGTGTGTGTTTGTTTTTTAATCTGAAATAGCTCAACAATGAATCTGGGCCTCTTTCCAGAACATATTTCATAACTAACTTGATGACTAGGACCTCGGGTCCTTTGAATTCCATCTTCTACACCTAGACTACTGCTGTGGGGAATGACTCCCAGTCTACACTGGGTGAAAGGTCGGGAGCAAACCAGACGGGTTACGAGTCCTTCCTTTAAAATAGTAGAATGAGCCCTCAACACCAGGCAAGCAAAGCAAGAAATGTTTCTATTCAGACCAACAATCTGCCTGTTGTTCCAGTGGCCATAAATTTATGAAGGTGGGACTGTAATGGGAAACTGCCATGTGAAATTTACATTCGTCTACGACAAGCCTCAAGTATCCTCAGCTAAATCGATGACTGAATGAAACTCCTCTCTGGTTGAAAAGGAACAACTGTGACTGTACCAGCTCTACAGATGGCAGTTAACAATAAGTAACTTTTAAATAAAGTGAGGTGATGATTAAAAGAAGTGTGCCTCGTCAGCGATCTTTCCTTTTAGGGTAAGAACACACGGGGAAGTAATTTAAGACCGGATCTGGTCCACCTCTGAGCACTGGCAAGAGCAAATGGAAAAATATTTCTAACTAGCTGCATCTAATTGATAGGCAATGTAATATCTCTCTGCCTCTTGCTCACTCATACAGACACACACCCCTCCTTCCCTCTTCTCCTTACATCTGTCGTTCATCTTGGCCACTACAGAAGGAGGGAGGGGGAGAGAGAGAACGAGAGGAAACAAAAGAGGAAGAGAGGGGGAAAGGGGTTAGTGTTTACAAGGCTCACCCACCCCCATCTCCCTCTCTACCACTCCTGACTCATTCTTTCTGTCCTCTGATCTACACATTAGACGTTTTCTTAATTCAGACCACAATTTTTTGAAGAAGGAATGGTCACAGCTTATTTAAAATCTAACAAGCAAGCAGGACTAGATAAGACATTTAAAGGTGCATTAAGGAGTTTTTCAACTTCAAAAATACTAATTTTCCACCATAAATATGTAACAAATATTCAACGAAGTGGAGAATGTGCACTGATATATTCATTGTAAGTACCGCTAACAGCGCTAAATTGTCAATTGAAAGTTGCAGTGCCGGTCCGGCAAATTGTATTTCTTGGGGAGAATTTGAGAGGATATGACGTAATGTGCGCTCCCGCTGGCCTGTTATCCTTAGCTTTCGTTTTGTCCGCCATTACTCCGCCAGATGCTTAGCGAGCAACAACTGAGCAGTATTGAGGGTGGATCTTCCAGAAAGTAAGAAAAGACCGGCTTCTAGCACTACCACAACTCCAGCACAGACCCCACCAGGCAAAAGAAACTTACATTTTACTGGAGCGCTACTAAAAGAGCGAGGAAGGAGTTCCCCTTTTCCGTGCAACGTACATGGACGCAAGCCACAGGCATTTTGCCAAGCTGAAGTTATGCCTAAGGCCTGCAGGGACCGTTGTTTCACATAAAACGTGCAAACTCCTTAATGCACCTTTAAATCAAGTATAAGGGAGTCTTAAAATCCTGATAGTTTTATCAGAGGTACATCATTAGAATAAGGCCATATGCCAGTCATTTATGAAAGATATTTATATAGTCAACACTACTGCTTCAGAAGGACAGGTGGTTCAAAGCACAGCTTTTTTCAGAAGCAGTCTCTTCGGCAGAAAGAGGGAAATGATGACATCTAATGTGCATTCCCATTTCTTTCTAACTGTGCTCAAAGTGACACTGAAATATTATGTATAGAGGCTTCACTGTAGCTTAGATGAACATGAAAATTTACAATGACAAAAAAAAAACCATATTAAGCATAATATTTAAAAGAAATCAGTGGTGTGAAAGGTTAACAGACTTTTTAAATTACACAGAAAACACAACATGGCTGCCATGAATATCCCTCTTTGTGTTTTAACGCAAGTTCCACGAGAAGATCCAGATATAGGATCACAGTAATTCAATTTAAATCGGTGATATTAGCAGGGCCTTGCAGTTTTTGAAAGTGAAACTTTAAAAGCAAAGTTTTACGGAAAAACTGAAGACCCCATGCATGCACTACTACTTCAAATAGTGACACACTGTACATATGTCTGTTATCTTAGACAGAAATAGTTTTTGTATAAAGTGCACAGTGCACAGCTGACGTCACCTTCCTCATACGGTAGACAGTAATTGTGTGAAAAGGCCTGCTGAATCTCTAGTCCAGTGCAGCGTGTGTGTATGTGTGTTTGCATGCACGCAGACATACACATACTGAAGAGGCTGAAGAGTGACAGATGCTTTTCTGACCCTGAGTTCCACTATTGTGCCAACGAGAAATCTATAGATACTGTTCAGATTATTACAAGAGTAAAAACACATAAGTTAAACGATGACAGGTGTACTACCAGTCCAAGCAATTTGTTGAAAACACTGCTGTGTTCTGCACAAGACCAATTTCTGTTCTGCAAGCTTCAGTTAAATGAGGCCACTACTTCTAAAGTGGATGTGAAAAGGAATTTGAAAAGACAGATATCCAATGACTAGCAATGAAACAATGAGATGCTGACTGTCGAGGAGCTGGAGAACAGTCAGTGTAGTTGTAGAAATGAAGCAATGGTGGTAAAAAATGTTTCTCCAAATAATTACATTTATAGGTCAACTGTTCAACCAGTGTAAGGATGTGCTACTTTTTAGCATAAAAATGTCAGTGAAGGCATGATATATGACTGGATTTGGAGGAGTTAAGCGCACAAGGGGTCGGGAAGTAAAGAACTGACAGGATTCGCTTTCTGCTGGCTCACCTTCTCTCTTCATGCCCATAGCCAGGCACTTCTGATAGCGGCAGTACTGGCAGCGGTTCCTCTGTCTCTTATCCACCATACAGTCTTTATTGTCCCGACAGGTGTAGGTCAGGTCTTTTCTCACCGTTCTCTTAAAGAAGCCTTTACAGCCTTCACAGCTGTAGACGCCATAGTGCTTACCTGCATGATGAAGAAATGAGAGGAAAGCAGAAACAATGTTGGGGAAAAATACAAAAAGTAACTTTTTGGTTTCATTTTGCAATGTTTACTGTACATCTGGGCCCCGTCTTAAAAGTTGATACATCAAACGTAACACACAGAAAGTCACACTGACCAGAGGATCTATCCCCGCAGATGGAACAAAGGCGTTTCTGGGAAAGCATCGGTCCCGGGCTGTGGGCTGACAGCTGCTTTAGGCCCAACGGAGGTTTTACATCGTCTGAGCTACTCACTGCATGGAGCCCTGACATGGACACCGTGGAGTTGATCTGAAACAATGACAAAGGGGGCTGAAGACAAAGGCAGGAGTCTATTCGTTTGTCTGCTTCATAGTTTCTACTCCACTTCCATAAGAATTCAAAGTGAACAGCTAAGATCATTCCTGACAGCACTCGGTAAACATAAGGTCACAGTGGAGTCCTGGTCTGAGCTGCACCTTAACCTGTTAAAGTATCTGAAAAACTGGTTTGAATGAATATAAAGACACACAAGAGAATGGAGAGTTTAACCTGTCTTTAAATTAATGTAAACGGGTCCTAACAATTACTATTTAAAAAAAGCCTTTTAAAACACAAACCACCTTAATAAATCTACATTACTACAAAACACAATGCATTAAAATTATCCATGTGATCGCGACTATATTTCATTATTGTTTTGTAACAAGCAGCAAAAACAAATCTTTTAAATACCAGTAAATTAAAGTATTAAAATTTGGAAAACAAAGTAGGTGGGACCCATCTGCAACATCTTACCTGGGGGCTGCTTATCGGGCCGTAGCCCACCGATGGCGTGCCAGGTAGGCAGGGTGATCCCAGTGAAGAGCTGATAACGGAAAAGGGGGAACCGATGCTACTGATGGGGCTGTTGACTCCCGTGGTGGTGATGGGAGGGAGGGAGGTCATGGAAGCTGCAGCCGAGGGAACTAGGGGAGGCGAGCGTTGGCCTGATGGCGGGGAGGAGACAGACGAGCTGTCTGGGCTTCGAGAATCTGACAGTAAACAGCCACAAGGAGAGTTTCAGAATTGTTAATGTTATTTAGGACAACAATGTGGTGGAGAAGAAAAAAATAACAGTTATACAAGGGATGCTATGTGCGAGATTTGTGTGGCATAGAGGACACAGAGCTGAGTGTTAACAATGAAATGATCATGTGGAGCTCTTTTTTTCCTGCTTAAAACTGCACAAACGACAGTATATACAAATGGTATAAATAACCATTTTTCATCTTGATGGTTGAAGCCTGCAGCGCACCACAGAATGCTGATCTCATCTACCGTATTTTACTCAGAAACAAAACCATCAACGACGTGGTCCCATAAATCATCTCCTGCAGGCAATAGCGCAAAACACCACACACAAATTTTCAAAAGGGAGGGGGGAAAACGGTTCCACATTATTAGTCAGATAAGCATTTCACTCTCATGTCATTTCATTATTTTTTAATAAAGCACTGTCTTTAGAGTAAAGTATATCAAAAACACTGGTATGGTTTGCCATTCCAATACAAATATGATAATAGAGGCTTAAAATGTTGATACTTTAACACATTTTAAGTTAAACGCTATCAAAAGAAACAAAAAAAACTCTGCATATCAACATCATGACTGCAGACAAAATGTAGAAACACAAAGGTGTTAAAAATAACATCAATGCAGCTGGTCTTTAATTCAACTAAGGCCACATATGTTCAGAGCAACACTTATTTTTTGCTCTGTTCATCTTTACTTCAACAAGCGTTGAACTGAAAAGACAGCAGACATGCTGTACCTCCACCTAGTAATTACACTATAGAGAACACATGCATGACACATTATGGTCATGAGATGACCAGCTTTGTATATTCTTTTTACTTATTAACTTCCCCTTAATTGCTGCTATCACTGTGAATCTATTTTAATTGTGATCAAGAAATCTAAATTTTCTAAAATAAGTGATTTCTCATAACAGAAACAGGCATTATGCTGATCTACATATGTCAGTATATTCAGAGAACATCACCTAAGCCTGATTGAGATAAGCTTTTTTTTTGTCTCTTACTTTGCCTGATGAAAACATTTGTATCTTAGGCATCTATCCTCCACAGAGCACAATTTTGATAAAAGCAGGCATTAAAATATTGTTCATGATCCATGATGGTGAGTTGGGATAAAAATGAACATAACTGGTTATTAGACAAGAGATAAAGAGGTTGAGTTAATATGAGATCCATCTCAGAATGCACCCATGGAAGTCATATGAAAAAAAATAATTCTGCTTTACAGGAATCTGACAGAACAACATGTCTTCATCCCATTCATAGCAGTTTTTAATTTACCAGTGATAAGGGGCTTGAGTATTAATCACACCCAATAATTTAGCTAATTCTAATTTACGAGTTGAAAGAAGCTGCAGCTCATCCTGGCACTAGTTTCTAGTGTTTTCTGTTCAGTCGTCGCTGGCAGATTTTTGGCTCACCTCTGCTGTCTCCCATGATGGTGGTTTGGGCACCGGGGCTGGCAGGCAGCTGTAAGCCGATGTGCTTCCGTCTCCAACAGCCCGCTGCTAAACTCTAGACCGCGGACTGAGGCCCGGGCCGGAGCCGTTTTGGGAAACCAAAAATGGGTCTGAAATTCCAGCACGAGAGAGAGAGAGAGAGAGAGAGAGGGAGGGAGAGAGAGCACCTTGTAAAATAATGGTGTGCCACCGATTGCGCATTTAATCACATGCAGAACAAAACGAACACCGAGCAGATAAATATGCAGACGAGACGCACCCGCCTATTCTAAGAAAACGATGTATGTGTATTTCATGATTTTTTGGGGCTTTTTATGTAACGTTGTGCTCCAACACTGTACGGCAGCCAGCTGCTCAGCTGATGCCAGGATTACTGTCGTGTCCTGACACAGGGCAAGGCGTCGACGCAACATTATCAAACTTCCAACATTTCACAGACGCACAAGAAATAAGTACGACTTGTGTTGATTTTGTGTTACGGAGTCAATAATAAATGTTAAGCACTAACGGGCAATCCCGACAGATGGCAACAAGCCTCCGCTACACAGCTCTCAAGCACCTAAGCTAACATGACAGGCTAACTAACGTCTACGCCGGCCGCAAAGCGCAGAGGCTGCTTAGAAAAATGCAAATAAATCTGCAACTTAGTGTAAAGCTCACATTTCCGTTGACGGACTTTGTGAAAACGACGCGAAATGAGCGCAACGCTGGCAAAACATGCTAAGCGCTTAAGCTAGCTGCATGTAGCCACCTAAACTTAGCTGGCATGCTAGGTGCGTCGGAGGAGAGCCGGAGGAGCGCGAGACCCGTCTACCGCAGGCTGTCCTCCATCCCGCCGTCCGCACACTCCCCGCATGAGACAAACACGCATTCTGTGCAGATAAATAACACTTCACTGACGGTTTAGCGGTGCAGCTTCCTCGCATGAAAAGATGTGGCGACTAGGCCCCGCGTGTGTCTGTCTCTCCCCCCACTTTGCCTCGTAGTCAACCCTCCCTCCCCCTGCAAGGATGAAAACATGATGATGGTGGAGGATTTGGCTTAGTGCTCTCCTACAGTTGAATGTTGGCCACGAGTCACCGCAGAGCGCTGCATGCCGGCTTCTGGAGGCAGCGGGAGGGCTCTGTGGTCATGTCGTGCCTCACATGTCGCACAGTGCCAGACACACATCCAGTGCAGGAGGTCAGGAGGTCAAGACAAGTTCAGCTCAGGATGTCGCTCGGTGGGAAAAGGTTATTGGCGGACACTGGAGCGCCAGTGGGCCTGCTGATCTGGAGAACACAGCAGGGCGAAATGTCCTGCATCAGGGACACTTTCAACAGTACAAACATGAGCTGGCTTAGTTTTTTTTTTTTTTTTTTTTTTTTTTTGAATTTGGATAAACGTAAATTACTGTGATTTCAAGCTGTTTGGGATAATTTATAAAAAAAATTCCATATTTTTTGATTGATAGTTTCATACTTTATGTGTCTTTTGATCATACTGAAAATCCATTCATCCATTTGTCCACCTAATCGTCTTCTATACCACTGAATCCTGTGCAGGGCCATGATCGAGGTGCAGGAGCCAGTCCCAGAGAATAGGAGACAGCAGGATACACCATGGACAGGTCACCATCCATCGCAAGGCAAACACACACACTCACATGCACACTTATGGACAATAAGCTCATACAGCTTGAAACGTGTAGTTCATGAAGTTTATTCGACTTTTACTATAGGTAAATTGCTTGACATTAAACAATCTCTTGTCTTGGCCAATACAATTTTAATATTACACTTATAATAATATTGAACTCTCAAATATTTGTACAAATTATGTATGCCTCACTACACAGTTTAAGGCAGTTGTGTGGCCCTTGAGGTCAGTTTTCATTATCATTGATGTCCAGCCATTAGCAGCAAATACCGTCTCATTGGCAGGGTATTGTTTGTGAAAAATAATCAGTGAATTTTATTGAAATATTGTAATAATATATGTGTGTACTTGAGTTTTGTAGCTTTTTCTGTTCAATTCAATTCAGCTTTATTTATGTGGGTCCAGGTACAAAACAGTCATTTCCAGGCTCTTTTACAGGGAAAAACTCAGCAATTCTACATAAGCAAGCATCAATGACTATGGAAAGGAAAAACTCAATTTTAAAAGGAAGAAATCTGCAGAACCAGGCTCAGAGGTGGTGGCTTTCTGCTATTCTTTCTAATATTTAACAGAACGGTCAAACATATTTTGTGTCTGAATAAACAAATATAAACATTTGAAGCCCTTTAAAGTCTATTTAGTGTCTCACATCACATTCACTCACCTGCATATAACTTTTTTTGTGATTTATTACTGTTATTCTTTGAGATTTGAGGATTGGAAATATGTTTATCCATTATCCAATGTCAGATTCAAGAAATTAACACCTCTGCTTTTATTTGATTGCTCCTATTACCGTTTAATAATATTATTGCAAGATAATATTTTTGTTATTAGGTGCTGATCGAGTGTCGACCCATCATCTTTACCTTTTTATTCAACTGAGGGTCATGGCTGCTGGAGCAGACTGCAGCTGTTCGTGGGCAAAGGCAGGTTACACCTTCGACAGATCACCATTTCATACAAAGAAAATACAAAGAGACAGACAATCACACTTGCTCACACCCACATGCAAGCTAGAGTCACCAATTAGCCTCAAACTCATGCTTTTGAACCATTGGAGGGAGGAGAAGAAAACAAAAACAAACATTATGAGTAGGGAGGGCTTGCAAATTCCAAACAGAATGGAAGTCAACTGCAGACTTGGAGCAGTGATAGTTTCACTGTGACACAGAAGTGCTAAACACTACACACCATCATGAAACCCTAGTAGAGAGTATACTTTATATTTCCATGGCTGGTACAGGCAGAGATCCAGAGGAATATATGAAATTTGTCTTTTTCGTTACAGTGCAAACTTAAGCGGTTGAAATAATACATAAAAGTACGAGTATATCCAAAAGTATATTATTATATAACCCACATAATCAGGGCTTGGTCATTATTAAATGTTTATGATTGTGTAGTTTTCATGCAGATAGTCTTTTACGTCCGCGGTGCATGATAAATTGACAATGTTTCTGAAATGATCAGTAGATGACTGCTTCCAGAGTATTTCTTTTGACTCATGTGGTTGGAAGCAGAGTTTCTGTCTGTTACTTGATGCTTTGCCGCCCTCAAGGGGTAGAAAATGGCACTACAACAAATTCACGACTCCCACTCTTTTTGAGTATACTCCATCCATCCATTCATGACTAGAATGCTTTAGATTTATTATTGCATGAATAATCTTTTTTTTTAGTAATCACAGAGGTGTTTTGCTATGGATGCTTCGCAACATGTTTCACCACTGACTTTCAAAATTCTAATGTTGTCATTTTACAGGTGACCCTTGTTAATTTGATCTAACTGCAGGGAGGGAAAACATAATGTCAATGTGATTAATCCACTTTTATTTTATCATGATAGCTTTATTGTTTTGGTTAGCTTCAAATTATTACTGATCTATATTCTTCCCTTTTATTTAAACAAATCCATTCACAAACAGAAAACCAATCTTAAAAGTTAGATGGTGGTTACATTAATTTTAGTGGTTACATTTTCCCATTCTTTAAATTGTTATTTCACATAAACTAGTAAAACAACATATGTGGAAAAATATTACAAGATAGACTATAGTGTTCTGTTGCTGATCATATTTTATTATGCATATCTGTCCAAAAAAAAACCAAGTACTGATTTTTCAATTGAAGAAAGAAGATGTTGACTCAGTAGTTCCCTAAAAATACAGCAGACTCCAAGTTTTCTTCCAGACAGACAAACACAGCAAGACACCAACATTGATTGTTATATAAAGCTTTTATTTGTATTCTGCACATACTTTAATAGCATGACCACAATATCAAAGATTACACAAAAGATTACATAACATACTGTGATTAAGAGACACATAGAAAAGCTGAAAACTTACATTAATTTGTATTATTGGTTGAAGTCATTTTTAAATGTAACTTTTCTCTTTGTGAATCTTTACTTACACAGGATTTTTATTTTTATTTATCTTGGCTCTGAACTCCTGCACTCAGGATTTCACAGAAACAATGATGATTCAGCTTTTGTGTCAAACCACAAAATGAGTTTGAATTAGATTATCAGAAGACTTACTATTGCTGCTACAAATCCTCAGGGGAGAGTTGCTGCCTGAAGTTGCCATCCTTTTCACCTGTAGTCATGTTTAATGCAACTTTGATCTGCAAAGAGAAAACAAACACGACTGACTTTACTGTGATCACTTAACTTTTATCATTTCATCCTGAAAGTGGTTTAATTGTCAACATCAAATCAAATTAATACACCAATCACATAGTGAGGTTACAGGTACTTTGCATTTAGGCCTTAAAGTCAGAACTTTAACCTCATCCCCAATGTTGCATTTTAAATCTATGCAGAGAAACAAAAACACTTCGATGCAAAATATGTCACTGTCCAAATATTTTAACATGCATTGAAGGTGCATGTGTGCTTGCATGTGTGTGAGGACTGCATGAGGGATTAGCCTCAGTGTGTGTCCACCAGTGATTAGCCTGGTCAGTGGGCCTGTTGTGCATTCACTCAGGCCATTAGCATATTAATGCAGCCTCGCTCTTGATCTCCCTCTCTCCCTCTTGCGCTCTCTCTCTCTCCCTCTCCCTCTCCCTCTCTCTCTTTCTATACATATTTCCCAGACTGAGTTGTAGCTTCCTGCCGCGTCAATCTATAAATCTCACCAATTTACGCAGCTCGTGCTGTGAAGCGAAGGACAATCTCTTTGCACAAAATTTGAGATGCCAGATCTTCTTTTCCCTCCAAAAATGTCCTCTTGTCCTCCTCATTCTCCTCGTTCTCCTCGCCCTCACCCTCCTCCTCCTCCTCCTCCTTCTCCTCCTCCTCCTACTCTGTCAGATCCTTGCCTTCTTTTTCATCCTGCATACTGTCTTTCTCCTCTTTCCCTCAGCCTCTTTCAAATCCTTTACTTTTTCTCATTTTCCCCTTTCTTTCTCTAAGTCTGGCCCCCTGAACTTTGTCAAACACAGGAAAACATACACAGAAGCAAATTCACAGGGGCAAACAGAGAGGACACACTAGAGTGCGTGCATGTGTGAGTCTGTGCGCGCTTGTGCACACATGCACGCCTACACACACACACAGTACACAGACGCTCTAGCCTCATTCATTCTCTTTTTTTTTTCTGTCAGTCTCACCCAGTGCAAATTTAGCAAGACCTTCTCTAGACTGTGGTGCTGAAGTGCGAACCGGACACATTCAACTGTACTTAACATGGTGAGAGCTATTCAGCCTTTTCTCCTCCACAGACAGACACTAACCCTCTTTCCAAAGTGGGACACTCCTGATCTGCAGAGCCAGACATGGACGGGCGCTCAGACACTGCACCTGTGTGGAAAAAGACAGAAAAATAAAAAAAAGATTTGAATTTCATTGGACTCCACAGCATCAAGTCAATTAACAACCCTAAACCTGTGAGAATGTTCACATCAGTGTGAAAGAGAAAGTTTGCAGTATTGGTTTGATTTTATATCAAAAACAAAAGTCATTTGACATAAAGGCTGGGCTGTTTCTGATTTCAGCACTGACCAGTATGCGTTGCGTTTCTCCTCATTTCCCAGTTGGCTGCTTTCCACCTGCTTTCTCTGTTTGATGTGACCGCTTTAAGAAAACAGAGGTGAAATTAATCATTACCAGCAAGTATTAAAAAACACGAGTTGTGAAGATGAAGTAAACTTTTCTCGTGACACTTGCATTGACTAAAATATTTAGTTATATATCCACATATTCTATTTTAAACAAAAGTAGTTCTGGTTCGCAAAGCTTTCTTCCAAATATGTGAGCAGACCTCCTTAAGCTGTACATTTACATAAACACACACACTCTCTCTCTCATTCACCCTCTTCCCCGTTCTCTGTTTGTCTTTCAGTGTCTCTCGCTCATCCACCCACAAAGCCGCCGAGTTTTATCCCATCCATGGTGGCCTGTCCCTCGCTGATTTTCGGAGATCAGGGGCGTGATGTCCATCCACAACTCCTGGTTTCATGAAGGCAGACGCAAGAATTGCGTTTGGACAATCAGCTCCGAACCTCCGTCTTGTTCTGGCGTGCCGGCTCACTCGGACTATCAGGTGCATGTCCCGAATTACTAGAAAATGACTTGATGCTGCTGAAATGAAATAAGATTCAACTGAGTGTTCTGTTGCCGTCCAAATGTCACCATCCTGCCGAGGTTCAGCTTCTTGAAGGAATCTAATCACAAGCAAACCTGCTCGTACAAAAAAAAACCCCCTAAAGGATGCTCAGATCAGAACAGAGGAATGAGCGGGAAGGCAAGAAGAAAGAGAGAGGAGAAAAGAGAGAGGGAGAAAGCTCTAACTCATGCCTGTCTTCTGTGCTGGTGACACCATGATGAACGAAGGGGTCACCACCCGGGGGCAGCCCCATCCAAAAGGAGCCAAAGATGTGACCTTGTACAAAAGGAAAAGTGGGTCCCCTAACGGTCACACGGATCAAAGAAGACAAAAGCTTGAGATGATAACTCAGCACAGCAGTGGAGCGCATTATTATCAGACACATGAGCACCAGCGGTAGTAAATTTCACTGACTTGGAGGTAGGAGGGTGGAGCTGGGGGTGGTGGTGGTGGTGGTAGAGGAGGGAGGGTGGGTGGGGGCCTAAAAACCAAAAAGTAAAGCTCTGACTCGCCCTAATCTGATTTGCCGTACGCAACATTTTCTCTTTATCTGATTCGCTCCGTGAGGCATTTTCTCTTTCTGTGGGACTCCGTCTTTATCCAAATGATGTGGTCTTTGGTGAGGCCTGGCCTATTCATGGGAACCCCATGTGCTGTGTGCCCACCATTGAGGTGCAGAGTAGCATGGCCACAAAGGATGGCAGCGTTTCAGAGAGTCCCTTCCTTACAGTTTAAGTCTCTGTTCAGAAAAAAAAAAGTTTACAGTCAAATCACACAGCCAGAAAATCCACCAAAATAATTTAGAACATTAAAGACAAAAGCAGTCGTCTTAATCTCTTTGGCATGTGTAGCAATGTTGAGTAAATTACAAAATGTTGAACCTAACTTTTTTATTTCTAATAAATATGATAATAGTTGAACTACCTTTCCTGAATATGAACCAGGCCAAATGATTCAAACTTTTTTTGGGGGGAAGTTGTAAATAAAATCATTGCATAACTGAATAAAATACTCATTAAGCATTTGTTCTATACATTATTGATATTTGTAGAACAAAACTTAACAAAAGACAACAAAAATGACAGTGATCATGCAGACAGCGAAAGAGGCCTGAAGGCCTCAGCGTTTCTGGTTTACAGTTCTCATGAGATACTACTTGCACACATGCTGCAAAATTATATTTAAACCAAAAACAATTATGCTGTGTAAAACTAGAAATAAAAGTGTAATTTCTATATCAGTTCATATGAGCTAAAAGGATAAAATCTAGAAAAAGGAAATAAACCAAGAAAACCATGTTGTCCAGTATTTGCACCCTTTGGGGCCTAAAATCTGGATTGAGAATCTTTGCATGAAGCAGGCAATAAAGTCCCCGTGAGCCACAGAGCATTCATCCTTACATGTGCGCCAGACATCCTGCCTCTTGTTCTTCCTCCTCCAGTTCTGGGTCGAGTTTTAGCTGCGTCTCTGCCGACATCTGACCGCACTTGTCCTACTTCTCCATCTTTCTCTGCCTCAGCCTCCTCTGATCCTGCGTCCTTCTCCCTCTCCTTCTTCAACTCTTTCTGTAGGGCCCTCCCTCCGCCTTTACATTTCCTTCACCCTCGCTCTCTCTCTCTCTCTCTCTCTCTCTCTCTCTCTGTTTCCCCGCCCTCTCTCTCTCTCCCTCTCTCTCTCTCATTGCCTGTCTCTCGATCTCTCCCTCTCCTCATTTCATGCAGCGCTGGGGTTACCTAAGAGACTGGGCCTCAATGGAGAAAATCTCCTTTGGTACAATGAACTGGGCGAGAGGCAGAGGGGAGGGGGGTAGAGAAAAAGAAGGTGGGGGGGGGCAGAGGAGAATGAGGGGGTGTTGGACACAGAAGGGGAAGGAGAGTCTATGGGGGAAAGAGGGGGTGGCGGAGGGTGAGATAGTGGGATGCAGATGCAAGCCGGCATGGAAGGGGGATACCAAATCCCAAAAATTGAATAAGTGGCTTCGCTTGTGTGATTTTGCCTCAATGGTCAGTCTTTTGGCGGTTGCCTGTGGTGCCCCCCCACCTGCTCACCAGCCAGGCCCGTTAGTCTATTTAACACAGGTTTCGTGGCATTTCGAGGAAATATTTCAATGAAGTGTGGATAAATTTACATGATTAGGATTGGAAAGTATTTAAAATGATAAATTTTAACGAATCTCCATTATTTTTTCTTTTTCAGCACTGAAGAAACATTTCAATAAGTAGGAAACCTCAGCGTCAGTGGTCGCCATTTTGTTTGTTTACTTGTTTGTTTGCTCTCGGCAGGGAGTACAAGATGTGACCCGTAGGACCAGCGCCCTCCCAACAAAGACAAATGTGTTTCAACAGTATAAACCCTCTCTTCCTCTGCACTGTGCAGACCCCATTCAGCACAAGTAATTAAGCTATTCCCCTTTTATCTATTCACTGTCTCTGTCCGAGAGATGCCCCACAAAACAAAGAGACAAAACACACACAACCTTGTTTAGAGGTTAGTTACTGATTAGCACCAAAACTGTTGCAGTTCATTTTCCTGCTGCACCTTATTGAGCTCCTCAGCAATTCTATTCAATT